>NW_006285040.1:6051484-6073740 GCF_000327345.1 Myotis davidii
CCGGGGCGTGGGTCAGAGCCAGTGACCAGGGGGAGATGGGGGTCCCCTGTCCAAGCCTGACACCTCTGGTGGAGGCGTCAGGCCTGGGCAAGGGGCCGATCAGGCGATTGGAGGGTGATGGGGGTCTATGCCTCTGGCCGAGGCATCAGGCCTGGGCAAGGGGCAGAGCCAGCAATTGGAGGGGTCTGGGGGTCCCCTGCCCAGGCCTGGGCTGGGGGCAGAACCAGTGATGGGGGGAAATGAGGCCTGAGGGCTCTCAGTAGGTGAGAGGGGGCAGGCTGGGCTGAGGGACACCCCCCCCAACACACACCAAGTGCACGAATTTCGTGCACCGGGCCCCTAGTAAGTAAAATAATTTAAGATTATGTTTACTATATGAAAGAATAAAAACATTTTGGCATAAATTTTATTTATAATTTCTACTTAAACTATTGTCATGAGTGTGGATTAGAAGCACATCACTGTGTACAAATGTAGTAGAGAAAGCTAGTATAAACCTAGTAGAGAAAGTTTACTTACTATATTGACAGATACTAGATAGTAAAAATTTAAAGAAAAGGTACCCAAGAAAATATACCTCCACATTTAGTATTATGCACAAGGTTTCAAAACTTGTTACCTGAAATAAAATTTAAAAAGCAAGTCTATTTTTCAGAAGCAATAATAATTCATTCTACTTAATTTTTTTTGAGGTGCCGTGTTGTGTGTGTATTTTTTTATCAGGCGAAAGGAAAATCTTACCTTATATACTTACTAATTTTGGTTCTTGCTACAGGAATGAAGTTATGTGCCCAAGGATTCCTGCTCCCATGTTCCCTGTGTCTGAGGGATAGGGGCTGGTGGCCAAGGGTCTCTCCTGAGCAAAGAGCTGGGTGGCTGATCACCCCCAGCAATAGGGACCCATTGCCTGGAGCAGGATGGTGCGGTGGGAAGGGCACTGAGTTGAGAATCAGGAAATCTGGCCTCTGTTCCTGGCTCCACTTACTAACTGTGATGCCACAGGCAAATCTTTAGCTTTTCTGAGTCTCAGTTTCTTCATCTGTAAAATGGAGATAATACCTTCCCTTCCTACTTCACAGGTTGTTGTGAGGATCAAATAACAACAGATATAACAGCTCTGTATCTACTGAGTAGAGTGATATGCAAATGTAAAAGATAATGGCTTGCTGAAAAACCTTATGTAAAGTTTCTTTTCTGAACTTCATCTATAAAATAAGAGATGGGCAACATAATTACTCAGATCCTAGATGTACTATGCTATGACTCTGTAAGTCTCTCTTGATTTCCTGTTCTTTTTCTTTGCTGTATCATAGTGCATATAACATTTCCCTTTGCTACATTTTTCTTAATTTTAGACTTAAAAAAGACTTAAGCTTTAAACTATGTTAGTAGCATAGATGGCTAATATGCATTTCCTGTCCTATTCATAAAGATAACATACGAACTAAAAGTTTTCTTTTTAAAAACGTTTACATTTGTTTTGTAACATGCACTGTGATGTACACTATAGGGAACATACTTGGATTTTTGTCCTGGTCCATGCCTTGTTCGTGGGCTTCCTGCCACTCCCAACAGGTTTCACAGTAAGCTCGTATCTGTTCCAAAAGATGAAGGACTCGGATTTCACGCCTGCCTCTCTTGTCATCAGGCTGTGAGTGAATGATGTTGTGGAGTGCTGCACTGGCCCTGGCCCGAGCCTCTTTACTGCCCCGGGAATTTCCCAACAACACAGAGTCTTTGTCATTGCCATGTAAAAGCTGGATGAGGAGAGGAAGACATCCAGACTGTCGCATGGATATACAGCTGTCTTGGGAGCTAGACATAGCTAGCAAAGTTCGTGACATATCATCCTTATCATGAGTACCAAGCATTGACAACAATGAATACACCATTTCCACCTGTGGGCCAAATGAGTTTAGAAACAAAATTATGACTTTAATATCCAAAAGCCAACACCAATGAAGTGATGAATGGGATATTTATTGTAACTCATTACAAAAAACAAAAAATTCTTTCCATGATGAAGTAATGAATGTTATTTCAAAATTTATATAATCATCACCAATTTGTTTGTATGAGTAAATAATAGTAGTGGTAGTATACAGTGCTGAAAGAGGAAATAGGTTCTTACATACTTAAATTGTGTTTATCTGGAGCAGCTCGTGATAATTCATTGTTTATAATGAATGAAAATCAACTAATTTCACTCACAGAGTGAGGAAGGTGGTCTATCTAAATTCTTGGGAGAATTAAAAATTTTGTTTTACTTCTTTTAATCTACAACTATAATTAATAAATATAAAAGTTTTCAACAATCATTTTTACTAAGTACTATTTTTCAGCAATCACTAACCCTCAAAAGATTATAATAGTATTGCTAAAATTATAAGATTTCTCCCTTACACATATAAAAAACACTTTGTCATAAAAAGAATGCTATGCTTACATAAAGAGTACAAAGCAAAGATTCTCATACAATTTTTTCTAAAAGCAATTGCTAAGCATCGACTCTCTGACAATAAAGTCTAAGGATTTACTTAGAAGCAATTAGAAAAAGGAAACAGTACTGTTATCTTTTTTAAAAAAAATCCTCACTTAAGGATATGTTTTTCATTGATTTTAGAGAGAAGGAGAGAGAAACATTGATGTGTGAGAAAGATCAATCGTTTGCCTCCGCACATACTACCACCAGGGATTGAACCTGCAGCCTAGGTTTGTGTTTCAACCAGAATCAAACCTGCAACCACCCTCCCCCTCCCTTCCTCCCCCCTGACTGGAAATGGAATTTGCATTTTGAGTATGTGCACTGACTGGGAATTGAACCTGCCACCTTTTGGTGTAAGGGCAATGCTCCAACCAATTGAGCTACACTGGCCAGTTATCTTGGACTATGATGAGCTACATTTTAAAGCTCGAGAAAAGTAGAGAGTATTATATAAAGAATGTATCATGTCTATAAATCAGTGGTTCTTAACTTTTGGCAATGCCTTGGAGACATTTTTGGTTGTCACTACAGGAGGAAGTGCTATGGGTGTCTAGTGGGTACAGACCAGAAATGCTGCTAAACAGGCTACAATGCAACAAAGAATTATCCAGTCCATAGTGTTTAGGTTAAGTAACTACTCTAAACGTGTAAACACAGACTACTCTTAGAAATGAAGGTTTTAGGAAGGCAGTGTAGAATTATGGATAAATGGGTTTTCAGATTCTGGCTCCACACCTTATGAGTGAGCTGTGTGATACGAACAAGTTATCTGATTTCTCTGAGCCCATTTTTTCAGTTGCAAAATGAAGGAATTCACCTAATAGGGTTTTCTCTTGAAGATTAAATGAATTAATACATATTATAGTTTAGTAGCTAGCATACAAAAATGTAGGAAGCTCTTGTAATATGCATAAATTACTTCAAAAGAAAAAGGTATTTAGCTGTCAGTGTTCATGCAACAGTAATGTTGAATATTAGAGATTTTCTTTATAGTAAAAACTATGTATTGATGTTGGATAGATCTAGGGTTGAAGTCCAATTTAATTATACAATGGCTGCCTGAATCACTTTTGTATCTGTTTTCTCATTTAACAAAGAGAAACAAGAATATCTCATAGGGTTTGAGACAATTAGAGATAACATACATACAATCCTAGCACAGTTACTAGCATTCCAAAGGTCCCAAGTAGTAGCTATTTTGAGTTATTAAAAGAATTAAGTCTTATATTAACAATATAACTACTCCAAAATTCATTTCTTAAGTCAATATTAGTTATTTCAGTAATGCTTTTCCTAAGAGCCATTATATTATTAAAATAAAGAGTATACAGAATATGCTATGAAAACAATTAATGGAATTATTTAGATTTAATGAAAAATAAATTGTTTAGTAATGTTAGAATTTCATCCTTTGTTAATATAATATTAAAGTCTCTGGCTTTAAAACGGTAATAAAATAATTACTTTCTTTTCAAACATGCTATTCCCAAGTCCTAAGATACTTGTTAACATCTGAGAGACCCTAAGAGAGCTGACTTATCAGCAATGGATAACATTCAATTTCAATAACTGTTCCATCTATTTAAGTAAATATTTATTAAACACTCATTATTCGCAGGCTCTGTGCTAGATGCAGCACATGATACATAAAAGACAGTCTCTGTTCTCCAAGACAGTTTCATGCACTGTAGTGATTCAAAGGAGGCAGAGAGACTACATGGGGAGGTGAGAGGACCATGGGAATCAAAAAATGTTTTGTAAAGAAGCAAGCCTGAGAAGAGTTCTGAAGGCTGGCTAAAGCTTTGAGAGCTGTTGTGAGACGAGGTAGACAGTGGAGATGCGTGCCACTGCAGGCGAGACGTGGAGGATAAAGGGAGAGCTCAGGAAAGCAAGTAAGCCAGTGAGGTTGGAGCTTAGGATACTGGCAGAGAAGTGGACAAAGCTGGGGAAAAAATATGAAAAAAACTAGCTAATTTGGCACTTTTAATAATCCTTACTCTCCCTTTGTGCTCCTTTGTATAAAAAGATGTCATTTCTTTAAGAATCTGTGATGATGGCATCAAAATTCTCCTCTATTTAAAAGATGAGAAAGAATGGTTTTAGTGACTTATCTAACGAATATTAGGGAAGTATTCATAGTATATAAGTGACCAGGTTTATAATCTTCTGTTACCTTGGTTCCCAGATGACTTGTCAGCCTCCGAGGAGCAGAGTGTGTGCTACTAGAACTCAAAACACTGGCTGTTTCATGATCCATTCGTGTAGCCGAACTCTAGAAATTAAGCAAATTATAGATAGTGTAATTTAGATTGTATATAAATATAGCTAACTTCATGTTAAAGTACCCTTTACGGTAGACAGCTAAATATAGCATTAAAAAAGTATGAACATTGCCCTAGGCAATTTGGCTCCCTGGATAGAGCATTGGCTCTTGAACTGAAGAGTCACGGGTTCGATTCCGGTCAAGGGCACGTACCTGTACTTTGGTTATAGGCTCGACCCCCAACCCGGGTCAGGATATGTGTGGGAGGCAACCAATTGATACACACATCTATGTTTCTCTCTCTGTCTCTCTTCCTCTCTGAAAATCAATGGAAAAGTATCCTCAGGTGAGGATTAACAAAAAAAAAAAAAAAAAAAAAGGAATGTTTTTACCTATAAATTTATTAAGTAAATTTTAGAGAAAAACTGATGAAAAGGAGATTTGTTGCAAGACAGTTAAATTACACTCCAGAAGAAACCAAATATTAAAGAAATTCTAAGAGTAATACTTTTTTTACAGACCCAAAGACATGCAAACACATTCAGTTAAACATAAATTGACAGAAAGCTCCACTGATGAAATGCTTCAAATGACCACAAACTGACTGTGAATTCAGTACAGTTCAAGTTCTTTGGGAGCTCAAAGTATAGAGAAGACTGCTTGAAACTTCTATTAGAGGAGGTCTTTAAAAAGGCAAGTAGACAATTAAACCAACAAACTGTATTAAATGCTGTGAGAACAACTTTATATATTTCACAGAGGTGGGAACAAGGAAAATGTCCTGAAAGAAATGCCATTTAAACTGAGGGGAAAGGTGAGTAAAACACATACAAGTGAACAAAGTAGAAGAGAATTCCAGCCACAGGGAACATTATTTGGAAGGCTTGGACATACTTAAGGACTGGAGAAGTTGAGTTGAGAGACTGCAGAGAAATAGGGCAAACAGAAATACTGCTGGAAGAGTTGATAACATAAAGAACTACATACTATTCTATGGGGAGTGGGTAGCCACTGAATTGTCTAAACAAGTAAGTGATTTGATCAGATTTGTGTTTTAGAAGGATCACTCTGATTATAATGTGAAGAATATACCAGAAAAAAAAGGCAAGGCTGAAGACTAAAAGTTAGAACTCTATATTAACAGATGTAATTTGTCATTTTTAACATTTGCATGGATGTGCCATGTAAGTTTCATGAGGCTAGGGCAGTGATGGCGAACCTTTTGAGCTCGGCGTGTCAGCATTTTGAAAAACCCTAACTTAACTCTGGTGCCGGGTCACATATACAAATTTTTTGATATTTGCAACCATAGTAAAACAAAGACTTATATTTTTGATATTTATTTTACATATTTAAATTCCATTTAACAAAGAAAAATCAACCAAAAAAATGAGTTTGCCTGTCACCTCTGACACGCGTGTCATAGGTTCGCCATCACTGGGTTAGGGACTATCTGTCTTTTTCAATTATAACTGCCCTGGCTGGTGTGGCTAAGTTGGTTGGAGCATCATCTGTGCACTGAAGGATTGTGATTCAATTCCTGGCCAGGGTACATACCCAGGTTGCAGGTTCAAACTCCTCCCCAACCCCTTTCAGGGTACATATGGGAGACAACCAATCAATGTTTCTCTCTTTCCCCCTCTCCTTTCCTCTCTCTCTCTCAAATCAATTTAAAAAAAAAAACACAACTATTATTAGTTACTAGTAACAACAATAATGTTACCTTTAATAAGTATCTGCTATATGCCAGGGACTATGTTAAGTGCATACTGCATTTAATTTTCACAACTGTATCACCTTACTAGAGGCCCGGTGCACTAATTCAGGGTCCCCAGGGGGGGTTGGGGGAGTACCTGAGACACAATTGACCCTCCAGGCGGGTGGTGGGATGCCCTTGTGAGCCCGAGATCCTGATCCGTCCCGCTGACATTTGCACCAGTTGTTGGGAGCCACTTGGCGGCCTATATTATATTGTTTCTTCCTTGTGGAGCATCTAGGGAGGGGAAGTGGCTGCGGTGCGTGAGGCTGACTTCCTGGTGGTGGGTCAGTGCATGGCCCATTCTCTGGAGATTGTACCTGCAGGACTAGTGGGAGAGTGAGTGGCTGCCGCCGGGCTGGTGGGCCACTGGGACGGGTCAGTCAGCTGAGTGGCACTCCCGCTGTGGGAGCGTACTGACCATCAGGGGATAGCTCCTGCATTGAGCATCTGCCCCCTGGTGGTCAGTGTGCATCATAGTGACTGGCTGTTCGGTCGCTTAGGCTTTTATATATAGTTTGTTTGTTTGTTTTAAGAAGAAACACTAAACAGCATTTACTTGTCTAAAGTTTTGTTTCTTAGTTGGTGGGAAAGTGGGATTTACTTCAGAGCTACTTGACCACTTATCCACAGCTGATGGATAATTTATTTATTAATGTACATTCAGATTATTTCTATTTTTGCTGTTATAATATTATGATGAATCTCTTCAAACATGTGTGAGCACTCTTGACTGATTACCTCATTAGTGTAAAATCTTAGAAGCTGCAATTATGAGCTACAGAGTTGGCACATTAAGTTTAGATACATATTAAAAATTTGTTCTTCAGAAAGGTTATTCATTTTGCACAAGTAGAGACAGTATATGAGGATGATAGTTACCCATTAGCAACACTGAGTGTTATTGACCTTTGACAATCCAATGGCCTCCAAAAATACTTTACTTTGGTTGTAGCTTATATTTATACATCATTACTAATAAAATTGATAATCTTTCCACATGTTTACAAGCCATTTCTAGTTCCTTTTAATTTCTGTTCATGTCGTTTGCCCATGCTTTAACAGATTTATTTGGTCCTCACCTGAGGATATTTTTCCATTGATTTTTAGAGAGAGGGGGGGGGGGGGGGCACAGAGAGAGAGAGAGAGAGAGAGAGAGAGAGAGAGAGAGAGAGAAAGCAACACTGATGAGAGAGAAACATCATCGATCAGCTGCCTCCTGCATGTCCCCAACCAGGCATGTGCCCTGACCGGGAATTGAACTGGTGGGTGACCTTTTGGTTCTTGGGTCGACACTCAACCGGAGCCACACTGGCAGGGCAATAGTTTTCATTTTTGACATTAAATGTAATCTACTTAGGATTAATTCTGATGAAAGAATTAATGAAAGAAGTGTGATAAGGATTCAATTATTATTTTTTAATGGATAACCTGATTATTGGATACGTAAGGCTTTGAAGTATATAATAATTGGAATATGACCCAAAGCACTAATGGTAAGTTTAATTCTAAGCAGAGAATTTTTTTTCTGTCAAGAAGTAATTTTCCTCCTTTCTACTTATGTGTAGAAACACATAAGCTTCCCATATAATTCCCTAAATTACAAAGAAGTAACTCAAATGTGCTATCCTATATAATAAAAGGCTAATATGCAAATCAACCGAATGGTGGAACTTGCTATGACACACACTGACCACCAGGGGGCAGACACTCAGTACAGGAGCTGCCCCCTGGTGGTCAGTGCACTCCCACATGAAGAGCGCTGCTCAGCCAGAAGTCGGGCTCATAGCTGGTGAGCACAGCGGCAGTGGAGGGCACCATCACTCGAACATCCCTCGAGGGCTCCTGGACTGCGAGAGGACGCAGGCCAGGCTGAGAGACCGCCCTGTCAAGTGCACAAATTTTGTGCACTGGGCCTCTAGTTTAAATATAATTTCTTTTCCCCACTGCAATGCTAACTAGTAATACTAAAGTGAAGTATCTTTTTGTTTTAACTTAGTAAAATAAATTTAAATACTTAAGTATGAGAGATTTTAAGCTTTACATTTTAATGAACATAAGCATGCTCTTTTTAAATAAATAATATCAAAAGTAACATAGACACTAAAGAAATAGTCTATATCCACAGTAGAAAAATTACCTTAAAACCAACTCGGTGAAATTCTATTTTTTTAAAATCATTCATTTACAGCATAAAAATATTCATTGAAACAATATGGGGCATACAGAACACCCCAAAGAAAAATTCTGTCATATTAGGATGCATCCAATAAAATTAATAGAAAACTAACAGCAGCACAGTAAGACAATACTTCTGTATTAATAAAAAAATCAAGTTGACTTCCATAACGTTGCTAAAAATGATGTAACAATAGTTAAACACAACCAGGCTACATCTCTTTACTTTTTATGAGCATTAAAATAATCTTTTCAAAAATAAGACTTGGATTTTTAGATTTATGTAATCTTGAAGTACAAGAGAAAACAAGAACTATAGCAAGTCCTTAAGATCATTTTTAAAAACATAAAAATGTCATTGCAAAGAATGCCTTAGAGAAAGAGCAAATCTATTCAATGAAAGCAATAATAACTAGGTCAAGTCACACAAATAACCAAAATGCAGCTTAGTATTTTATTTTTCAAAAAACTCTAGTCACACCAATCATTTTAGACTAAAATAGAAACACACAATTTACATTATGAAACAGTTTTAAAAATTTGAAAACATTATTGTTAGGTGTATAAAGAAAAGTGATAACATTTTGGTACCAAATCTTCTGAAGATATGTATTCAGGACTAAGGAAACAAACAACATTTACAGATCATTCTGAGGACCATATTTAAAAAATATTTAAATAGCTTATTTAAAAAACAAAAAAATAATTTATTTACCTGACCACTACCAGAAGTTGCCATGTTGATTTCTGCCACTCCTTGACCTTCATTCTGCTGCTCAGCTTCATGTGAGCCAGCTTCATGCTTGCTCTGAGATGACCTCTGTTAATAGGGAGTTAACATCATTACATAAAAAAAATGATGTCTGTTTTTTTTAGCTCACAGCTTTTCCCCTTTCTTATTTTAAAGCTCTGAATGCATAAATTACACAGGTTTACAAAGGCATGGAACTACTACACTTCAGACTTCATAACCTCCAGCATGGCTGGCAGTCGACTATTTCGGTAAGAGGAAAGTGAATTGTGTCCCTTGAGCATTAGAGCTGCACGAGACAAAGGATTTTCTGAGACTCACAGAAACACCATCCTCCACCAGCTGTGCTCACATCACTATCAGGAATATAACCCAACTAGAACAAATAACTATCTTTTCTGCAAGGTCACATAATTTTGGCATTTAACAGCGCTGCAAATATAACACTTAAACTATTATCTAAGTTTATAAATACCTTCTGTGTAAGTATACTCTACATAGAATATATAGATATACAGTATATGCTGATAAAAATAATATTAAACAAATAGATAAGCTCTTAGATTCTGATATAAATAAAACTAAAATCCTTTTCTAATGTAACCACCATCTGTTATATGAAATGAAAATGACATTATATCCAGTAAAAGCAATCATTTAGAGATAGATTATATCCAGTATAAAGCAGTCACTTTGTAAAAATAACAGTGAAGAATCAAAGAAAATAATTTTCCCATTTTCTTTTATAGAAACAATTATAAATGTGTTTGCCCTAGGGAAATGTCACTCTAAAATAAAAATTATACTTTAAAAAATGTGACAAGATAGTGGATAGTTATTTCACAAAATGGCTTCACTGGAAGTTCCTTAAACATCAAGCTTTCCTATACCATTTATAATGTGACCAAAAATTAATTCCATCAATAAACTAGTATATTTACATGTAGGCTAAAAGTAAGATAGCCCCAATAATTCAGAAATAGAAAAAACAGTACCAGCTGAAAAAATTCAACAAAAGTAGAGACATACAAAGTCAATCTAGAAACAAAAGGAATCAAAACCTATAAAAACCACAAAGATTTGACAGTAACACCATTGCAGATGTTGATGTATAAGCAATTGCTGAGCATCTGCTATGTTAGTTACCTGCATTATGTGATAAGGAATACAGTGCTAGTAAAAGCAGTCATTGTTCTATGCACTCTTGGAACTTATAGTCCAGTCGGGGATACTACCAAGTAATGAGAGAAATAACAATAAAGTTAAGATTTTGACATGTGCTCTGAAAGAAGGGTACAAAATATTATAAGAATATATAGCAGAAAGAGTCACATGGTCTAGGAGTTTGGGGAAGAGCTCTCTTAGGAAATGTTTGAACTGAGGTCTGAAGAATAAAGAGGAATTTTTAGAAAAATGATAGGGTAAAGGATAAAGTTTTTAGGTAAACAGAAGATCATATGCAAAGAAGCTGAGGTGGAAGGAAGCATGGCTTGTTCTAGTATGTCAGGAAATCATGGTGTAGAGAATAGAACATAAAGATAATAAAATAACCTTACTGATTTTGTTAAATTTTAGTGTGATTCTCAGATAGCACTCTTGCCCCAAATAACTAATACTAGCGTTTTAATGAGAAAAGTTGCATGTAAATTTATTTTATTTTTAAATATATTTTATTGATTTTTTACAAAGAGGAAGGGAGAGGGAGAGGGATAGAGAGTTAGAAACATCGATGAGAGAGAAACATCAATCAGCTGCCTCCTGTACAGCCCCTACTGGGGATGTGCCCGCAACCAAGGTACATGCCCTTAACTGGAATCGAACCCGGAACCCTTTAGTCCACAGGCCAACGCTCTATCCACTGAGACAACCTGGTCAAGGCTAAATTTATTTTTAAAGTCAATTTTTAAATGGTGTAAGTAAATAGGCAACAGAGGAGCTCAGTCTGGAGGCTAATATATTACTGTAAATGTGAGATGATGGCACTTTGCACTAGTGAAGCAGTAATGGAGATAAAAGAAGTAGAGACAGAGGTAAATCTGAAGGACTTGGTGGTAGATTGGATATGGTGAGTGGAGGAAGAGCTCTGGTGTCAAGAATTACTCCTATGTTCCTTAGCTCACACAACTGAATAATGATGATGTCAATCACAGAGATAGGTAATAACTTAAGGAGGATAAGGGTTTTCTGAAGGAGGTGGGGTGGTAAGAAGAACTTAGGAAGAGATAATTTATTATGTTTTAGATTTGCATCACCTAAGTGGAGATGCCAAGTTGGCATATATATTTAGGAGTCTGGAGCTCAGGGCTAGAAAAATGAATTTGAGAGCCAATATTTTATAGATGGTAACTGAAGCCCTAAGCACAAAAGAGATGGTCTTAGGGAGAAACAATACACAGAAAAGGGAAATAAGCTTTAAGGAATGCCTACAATTAATGCCACATAAAGGAACATGAACTTTAAAGGCCAAAGAGATGGAAACAAAGAAAGTATTGTCATAGATGTCAAGAGAAGAATATTTCAAACATCAGGAAGTATTCAATAATGTGAAGAGTGTCAAGATGAAGATTGAAAATGCCAATTTAATTCACAATATAAAAGCCACTGATGGTCCATGTTAGTGAAATATGGGAGTAGAAATTAGATTGGCTTGCATTAAGAGTGAATGGTGGGGAGGAAATGTAGACTTGGAGTCCAGAAATACCTTTGGAATGGAGATTAGGAAAGGACAGGAAGGAGTAGAAGGGACAGACGAAGAAAGAGAGTTGCAGGGAGCAGTGGGATTGAAGAAGTTTCATTTTATATTTTTAAACATAAGATTTGAGCCTGTTTAAATGCCATTGGAAAAGTGCAATAAAAGAGGAAAAAGATAAATATTTGGGAGAAAAGAGGTAAGAGTTAAAAGTTCCCAAGAAGGCAGAAGCTGAGAATCCAAAGTGCAGGGAGAAAGAAGAAAGGCAGAATGCTTCCTGAGAGAAAGAGAGATAGTGCCTATGGAAGCTGCTGTTTTCTCTGTGAAGAAGGAGGTGGAATTATTACAGGGAGGGAGATAAGGGTTGAAATAGTTATTTTCAATAGAGGGAGAGTAGGCGATCCAAAGAAACATAGGCATGCAGGACGATAATGATGAATATGGTAAACTTTTTAAAAAATCTAATGTTTACTGCTGGAACCGGTTTGGCTCAATGGATAGAGCGTCGGCCTGCGGACTGAAGGGTCCCAGGTTCGATTCCGGTCAAGGGCGTGTGCCTGGGTTGCGGGCACATCCCCAGTGGGAGATGTGCAGGAGGCAGCTGATCGATGTTTCTCTCATCATCGATGTTTCTGACTCTCTGTCTCTCTCCCTTCCTCTCTGTAAAAAATCAATAAAATATATTTTTAAAAAAATCTAATGTTTACTATGCATTTATCACTTGTTATCTATTAATTTATTTAATTCTCATACCAACTTATAAGGTAGGCACAGTTATTACCCTCATTTTATAAATGAAGAAACTGATACACAGGGAAGATAAATATCTAGCCTTAGGTCACATACCTAGTAAATAGAACCAGAGCTGGGATCACAGCCCAGTCTGACTCCAGAGGCCAAACTAATATTTAACACTTACTACCTTTATTTTTCTTCCTCCTTTCTTATTTACTTCCTTTGTTCTTTCATTGATCTTAGGCGACAGGCCTGCCTGCACTCTCTGATCACTGTCCCAAACTAGTGCTAACTCTGAAGGCAAAGAGGCTACTTCTGATTCCTATGAAAGAATAATCCTAACTCATTTCCTTATTTCTATTGCTGCTGGATAACTTACCAAAAGTTTCTAGTTTAAGACTAAAAAAATTTTTGTTGTTGAGGTATTTACATGTCACAAAATTCACACATTTTAAGATCCTTTGTGTTCATCTACAGTTAATCCTCATTACTGCCCACAACTGCAGGCAACTTTTTTCTGTATAAATTCGCCTTTTCTGGACATTTCTTACAAATGGAGTAAGTGGACTTATGTGTCTGGCTTCTTATACTTAGCTATATAGAATGTACCAACCATTTGTATCTTTTTGCGGACAGTATTCCATTATAAGGATATACCACGTTTATGTATCATTTGTATTCATTCACCCGGCAGCATATATACATTTGCATTCTTTCTACCTTTGGGCTAGTATGAATAATACTGCCATAAACATTCAAATTAAAGTCTCTGTATAGATATATGTTTTCATCTCTCTTAGAAGTGAAATTACTGGGCCACATGGTACCTCTATGTTTAATATTTTGAGGAACAGTTAAACTGTTTTCCAAGTCGCTATACCATTTTACAGTCTCACCAACACAGTATTTATTCAGATCCTTGACAATGCTTATTACTACCTTTATGATTACAGGCATCCTAATGGATGTGAAGTGGCATCTCATTGTTGTTTTGATTTGTATTTTCCTAATGACCGATGATGCTGAACTTATTTTCGTGTGTGTGTGTGTGTGTGTGTGTGTGTGTTTCTGGTGCAATGTCTATTGAAATCTTTTGTCCATCAGCTGTTTCCTTATTAATGAGTTGTAAGGAGTAGAGGAAGATGAGTATAAATATCTTTTAAATTATGGCTTTGGCTCTTTTAAAAATGTTTTCTTTTTATCATAGTTATAAATTTAAATAGTTTAAATAATCATTATTTCTAAAGATGAGAATAAACTGATATTTCTCACATTTGCCTGTCCTGTCCTATTTCCTAAAGGCAAACGTTTCATCTCTTTCAGGGTTTTTTTTTCTTTTTTTCTTTTTTGAGATGGGGGCACACTTACCTCTAAGTAACCTGCTTGTTTTGCTAGTTCTGCAATTTTCAGTTGAATGCACCACTTATTGATTTCCCACTATTCCACCCTCAACACCACACTATCCTGTTCCTCCATCCTTCCAATACTGCTTTATAGTTAGATCAATTTTTCACTATTTACATTATTTTGACTATTAAATTCTAATCATGGCCAACAGGTAGTGTACTATGATTGTTTTCCTTTACAACTTCTTGCTGTTCACCACATTAGTTTTGTTTTGTGTATTTGATGTTATGTATTTATGGCATCATCAGTTTCTTTCCTACTGTGTCAATTTCCTTTCCTTTCAATAAATTTAAAAACATTAAGTAGTCTACTGATTGCATCTTCTTAGATTAATCTCTCCTGAAATCTTCTCAACTGTTCTAATATGGACTAGTTACTTTCTCTATCATTTGTTTCCCTTAATTTTCATTCTCAGGAGTTTTTCATTTCTTTCTCTTATATTGTATTCCCTATGTCTTGGATACCAAATCTTAATTTTTCTTGCTTTACACCTTCATTTAACTTAACTATATCTTCTAAGAGCTTCCAGAAAATGGTACATAAAAATACATATTTTAAAACTTTGCCTATCTAAAAAATATATTCTACTTCTAAATTTAATAGGCAGTTTGACTAGAGGTAAATTTATAGACTGGTGTGGTACACTATAAAATATATTTTGTCTTTGTCCCTTCGTTTCTGGCACAGAACTTAAAAAACACTTGGAAATTCTTGATTTATGCAAATAGAGTGACTCAAGGAGGGCACCTAGAAAGCTTCAGGATGGATACTGGTCATCCGAAAGAACAACCACATTACTAGAGCATTGAAACTCTGGGCCAGACTGACCTCCAGGGAGGGGAAGGGGCTGGAAACTGAGTTCAATCATGTGGCCACTTATTTAGTCAAGATTGCCTATATAATGAAACCTTAATTAAAATTCTGGACACCACAGCTCGGTGGAGCTTCCTGGTTGATGAATACACTAATATGCTAGGAGAGTTATGTGTCCTGATTTATGAGGAGGGAGCATGAAAGCTCTGCATCCGCCATCCCTCCCTTCTCCAGATCTTGCCCTATGCAGTTCTTCATTTGGCTGTTCCTGATTGTGTCCTTTAAAATAAAACTAATTGTAAGCATAGAACTTTCAATGAGTTTGGAGCCATTTTAATGAATTATCAAGCCTAAGGGGGTTGTAGGAAGTCCCAAATTTATAACCAGCTGGGTGCCTTGACATCTGAAATGGGGGGCAGTCTTGTGAAGGACTCTGCCCTAACTGTAGGGCCCTATAAATTTTTAATTGTCTAAAAGTTATAAGGAAATCAAATTAATCAAGATTTTGATCGTTTAATTTAATGAAAAAAACTTAAAAAGTATATCAATTTTCTAGAACAACTATATTTCAATTATGCCACAGTAATTATATGTTTTCTTTTCTTATAATAACTACCTATATTTAAATCTGCAAACAATACAGACAATTTACTAACCTCCGCTTCTGTTGCTTGGGACTGTAAAAGCTGTCGTATACGAAGTATGTCCTTCTCTATTTGTTGAATTCTGGTTACTCTTCGCTAAAATAAAATAAGTGATCAAATTAGATCTAGTTTTATTAAAGACATGAGTGTAAATAATCATACTAAGGCTACCACTTAATAACCCAGGATTATGACAGACAATTCTTAAGTTAGAAGTTAGATATTTATATTCACACAGTAATGACATTTAGGTTCAGTTCAATATTTTGTTATGTCTAACTTTATTTATTATTATTATTATTTTGTTAATCCTCACCTGAGGATATTTTTCCATTGATTTTTTTTTTTAAAGAGAGAGTGGAAGTGGAAGATGGGGGCGGGAAGTGGCAGGCAGAGGAACATTGATGTGAGAGAGATACACATTGATTGGTTGCCTCCCACACGCACCCTGACCAGGGCCAGGGATTGAGCCTGCAACCTAGGTACATGCCCTTGACTGGAATTGAACCCAGGACCCTTTTGTCTGCAGGCCACTGCTCTATCCACTGAGCCAACCTGACTAGGGCAATACATCTGACTTTATACAACAGATTTATAGCTCCGTTTAGCAAAATGATACAAATATATGTCAAACTATATAATACATATAATGTGAAAATTTGGTGTTTAAAAGCTATTTTCAAAAAATATTTCAACAAAGGAAATTATACCTGAATTTAATCTTTTATATTATTACTAGAGCCCCGGTGCATGACATTCATGCACTTGGGGGGGGGAGGGGGGAAGAGTCTCTCAGCCTGGTCTGTGCCCTCTTGCAATCCAGGACCCCTTGGGGGATGTCCGACTGCTGGTTTAGGCCCAAGCCCCTGAGGGGTCCTTAGCACTGCCGTGGAGGTGGGAAAGGCTCTTGCCACCGCTACTGCGCTCGCCAGCCATGAGCCCGGCTTTTGGCTGAGCGGCACTCCCCCTGTGGGAGCACACTGACCAGTCATTCTGCCGTTTGGTCGATTTGCATATTAGCCTTTTATTAGATAGGATATTAATCCAGATGTCAATATAACATAATAAATTTATATAAAACATGGTATTCCTGTAAAGAGAAAGAGCATCTGATTTGTTTTAATAAACATCAGTATTTAAACAGTATGATTAACCTTCCCCATGGTTATTCCTATTACAAGTCAGTAGTACTTTCAGATTTAGCTTTCCCAAATATCTATTGTGGCTACACATTATCTTTATTCCCAGCACTGAGATCACAATGATGGTCAAGCTTTTATTTACCCACAAGTGAACACAAAGCAGTAACTACAGATCAAATAATGCAGAATTGAAATAATAAAAAAAAAATTCTTTTGGAAAAAGCTAGGTTTTGCTTTAATTATTATAAATACTAGTGGAAGTGGGAAAAACCAAATCATTTACATATAAAAAACCCCTGCAAACGGAAATTGTTTTTAATTAGCTTTATGATAGACCAAAATATAGGTTTTAAAAAGAAGTACTGCCAATGTTGTCATTTTCTGAAATAACTCTATAGTTGACATCCTAATATTGAGGTATGAAAAACTGTATTAATAAGAGTAACTGTTTTGATGGGAGAAAAAATGTTAGAAGCTAGATGGAGTTATTTTCTTTCTTTTTTTAAAAAAATACATTTTATTGATTTTTTACAGAGATGAAGGGAGAGTGAAAGAGAGTTAGAAACATCGATGAGAGAGAAATATCGATCAGCTGCCTGCTGCACACCCCCAACTGGGGATGTGCCTGCAACCAAGGTACATGCCCTTGACTAGAATCGTACCTGGGACCCTTGAGTCCACAGGCCGATGCTCTATCCACTGGGCCAAACCGGTCAGGGCTAGATGGAGTTATTTTCAAAAATTTTTTTTATTATAAGCCCCACCACTAAAAGATTTCTGAGCATGTATAACCCAATAGATAAATAATAAAAGTACTTCAACTAATAACTTTAAGCATATCCTATATAATAAAAGCCTAATATGCTAAGTGTCCGGTCGTCTGTTCAACCAATCAAAGTGTAATATGCTAATGATATGCTAAGGCTGCTCAACTGCTTGCTATGATGTGCACTGACCACCAGGGGGCAGATGCTCAATGCAGGAGCTGCCCCTGGTGGTCAGTGTGCTCCCATAGGGAGAGTGCCACTTAGCCAGAAGCCAGGCTCATGGCTTGTGAGGCAGCAGCAGTGGTGGGACCTCTCCCACCTCTGTGGCAGTACTAAGCTGTCAGTTGAACATCCCCGAAGGACTCTCGGACTGCGAGAGGGAGCAGATTGGGCGGAGGGACCCCCCCCGCAGTGCACAAATTTTGTGCACCAGCCCTCTAGTATAGTTATAAAACTTATCAACAAAACTTACCCTTGATCACATCTAGTTTTGCTTAAATAGCCATGTCCTCCTTTTCTTATTACCATAGTAAAAATGCTCATTGCTGCTATTATCCAATGTTATGATAATCACAGAAAAGCTCAAAAAAGTGCTCAACAACAAAAATTTTACTTCTCTCCTTTCCTTTGTAACACTACAACTATTATGCTGGTTCTATCATGATTCTAAAAATAGTGAACTTAAGGTAAATAATATTCTCTAATAAACAAATCTTATCAAGTCTAATTTACATAATGAAAACATGAAGGAGAAATGCCTGTACTTTTGGTAGCTTTCTAAAAATATTGCAAGTATGAGTTATCACTTCTAAATATTTTCTGGTTTTACAGAAACAACCAAACTACACACAATTACTGGCTTTGTAATATTTTATTGGTTTCCCTTTCTCTATATAATTAGCTCCACTCTATCAATAAAGTCCTAAATTAAAAAATTTAATATTTAGAGGGTGAAAATGGAAATTATATCTAACATTTCTCTTTATAATGCTACATTTCTCTATTGCCAGTATGTCACTAAGTCCTTAAGTCAAATATTGTCCACTGAGGTAGATGATTTCTGACATGACAACCTTTGTGTTTCTGTTCCTCAACGTAAAAACAGCCAGTATTATTTTTCTTTTTCTATATGATAATCTTGAATATTTATGAAATTGTTTAATAAAAAATGCTTAATTGTTCAGGAGCATGAAGTTGGTATGACTCTGAAAAATAGATTTGAAAAAATTACAATAGTAATACAGTTCAATACAGATTCAGGATAACCTCAACAAATTAGGAACAGAAACTAAATTAAGCTGATAAAAGAGTATCTATCAGAAACCTTGTGTACTAGTAAACAAAATACTTAACGGTAAAATTATAAAATCCCCTTTAATGCAAGACTAGACAAAGAAGACCAGTATCACGGCTTCTTATTCAAAGATGTATTAGAGTTCTTATATCATACTAAAAGGAAAAAAAGTAGGTTAATATATATTAAAATTAAATAGTAAATATTACTAATTTAAAGTAAATTAATGGTACATTGGTTTGTCTTAATTAAATGTTTTAAATTAAATAATTACATATATATACATTTTAAAATGTGTGTATATGTATAAAATTAGATTCCTACCTCCAAATCACACATAATAGCAAAATTCGACATTAATTAAAGACCCAATTGTAAAAATAAAATATTAAAATAGTAGGAGGAAACCCTTAAGACTTCAGGATAGGAGAAAATGTTTAAATAGGCATACAAAACACAAATATGGCAATATAATTAATTTAGCTTTATAGTAAAACTTAATTTTTATCATAAAGCTAAGATAGGTAATGGGTTTGGCAGGGAAGGGTTATGATGTATATTATCTATATCAAATATTTAAGAATAAGACGTCCTATATAATAAAAGGCTAATACACAAATTGACTGAACGGTGGAATGACCAGTTGCTATGACCTGCACTGACCTCCAGGGGGCAGACACTCAAAGCAGAAGCTGCCCCCTGGTGGTTAATGCGCTTCCACAGGGGGAGCACTGCTCAGCCAGAAGCCAGGCTCACAACTGGCGAGTGCAACGGCGGTGGCAGGAGCCTCTCCCACCTCCGTGACAGCACTAAGGATATCCCTAGGGGAGCGGGCCTAAGCCCTCAGTTGGACATCCCCCAAGGGCTCCCAGACTGCAAAGGTGTGCAGGCTGGGCTGAGGGACCGCTCCCTTGAGTGCACGAATTTCGTGCACCAGGCCTCTAGTTTAATATAATAAAAAATGGTAAAGATATGAACAAAGAAAAAGAAAATCCAAAATTCTAATAAATATATGAAAATATATTCAACTTCAATAGTGTTTAAGAAAGTATAAACTAAATGACAAGATAAAATTTCATTCCCAATGGTTGCTCATTATAAAGTCAGACTCAAGTAGTAAAGAAGACATGCAAAAGAAAAATGAACTCTCACATACTAATTGATAAAGTCATTTGAGTGCAATTTGTTAAACATAAGTTCAAAACACTCATACCTAATGGCAATTACACTTTTAGGTATATACCCTAGAGCAGAAGTCACCAAATTAGGGCCTGCTAGCCATCCATTTTTTTTGAATTAAGTTTTATTGTCACATAGCCATGTCCATTTGCTTCCATACTATCATCCATGAATGCTTTCCTGCTACAAAGGCAGAGTTGAGTACTTGTGATAGAGATATATGGGCCACAATATCTAAAATCTTTACTATCTGGCCCATTATGAAAAAGATTGCTGATTCTTGACCACAAAAACTTGCACAATTTTACAACATATGAATAAGTATGTTTATCCTAGTTGTTTTAACAGTAAAAAATTATAAATTTCCATCAACCAAGAAATATATCAAACTATATCATTCATATAATTATATATGGAAACTAACAACCGCACATAGGCATGAATAAGAGTAAATTTTGTTTTGAGTTTCCCAAAAATGTTTACCTGTCATTTGTATGTTTTTTACTAGTCATTTGTATTTTCTTTCCAATAAACTGACAGATGATATCCTCTATTCATTAAAAAAGAGTTGTCTTTTTTTTATTCATTTGTAGGAATTCTTATAATTATAGGGACGTTAACTATTTTCTGTTATGTGCTACAAATATTCCCTTAATGTATCTTCTGCGGGATGAACGTTTTAAAATTTTATAAAATAAATTCATTACCCTCTTTTATTGCTTTTGAGTTTCCATTCTTTTTTTTAAAAAATATATTTTATTGATTTTCTTTACAGAGAGGAAGGGAGAGGGATAGAGAGTTAGAAACATCGATGAGAGAGAAACATCAATCAGCTGCCTCCTGCACATCTCCCACTGGGGATGTGCCCGCAACCCAGTTACATGCCCTTGACCGGAATCGAACCTGGGACCCTTCAGTCTGCAGGCCGACGCTCTATCCACTGAGCCAAACCGGTTTCGGCGAGTTTCCATTCTTAAGAAAGCCTCTTTTGCCTTATGTTTTCTTCTATTAATTTTAGATTTATTTTTTACATTTAGATAGTAAATCCACTTGTAATTTTTCTTGGATATGAAATAAGGATCTAACTGAATTTTTCTTCTTCCAAATAGGCTGCTAATTGTACTATTACTTACCATTTCAACCCAAACTTATAATGTAATTTTTATTATACAAACTAGAGGCCTGGTGCACGAAATCGTGTACGGATGGGGGGGAGGGAGGGTGTCCCTCAGCCTGGCCTGCACCCTCTCCAATCTGGGACCCCTTGGGGGATGTCGGACTGCTGGTTAGGCCTGATCCCGCAGAGTTAGGTAGGCCTGCCAGATCACCCCTAACCACTGGCCGGCCTACCTAATAACCCCTAATCACTCTGCCTGCCTACCTGATCACCCCTAACCACTCTGCATGCCTGCCTGATTGCTCCTAACTGCTTGCTTGGGAGTGAGGCCAGCTCAGTGAGGGGGCCGTCTGCCTATCTGATCGCCCCTAACCACTTGCCTGCCTACATGATGACCCCTAACCACTGGTCTGCCTACCTGATCACCCCTAACCACTCTGCCTGCCTGCCCCTAACCGCTTGCTTGGGGGTGGGGCCAGCCCAGGAAGGGGCCGTCTGTCTACCTGATGACCCCTAACTGCTGGCCTGCCTACCTGATCATTCCTAACCACTTGCCTGCCTACCTGATTGCCCCTAACCGCTGGCCTGCCTACCTGATTGCCCCTAACCACTGGCCTGCCTATCTGATTGCCCCTAACTACTTGCCTGCCTACCTGATCACCCCTGTGGTCTGCCTGCCTGGTCACCACTAACCATTCTGCCTTCCTACCTGCCTGATCGCTCCTAACTGCTTGCTTTGGGGCAGGGCCAGTGGTGAGGGGTCGTTGGTGGTTCTGGTCTAATGGTTGTTATGGTCATGATGCCATTGTGGTCTCTGGCCTTTTATTATATAGGACTAGAGGCCTGTTGCATGAAGATTCGAGCAATAGGCCTTCCTTCCCCTGGTTACTGGCACTGGTTTTTGTCCAGCACTTGGTACGCAGGCCTTTGGTCCGGCTGCAGCAGCGAGGCTTGGCTTCTCCGCTCAGGCCGCAGCAGTGAGGCTAGGCTTCTCCGCTGGGGCCACATCAGTGAGGCTAGGCTTCTCTGCTGCAGC
>NW_006285040.1:6074175-6082237 GCF_000327345.1 Myotis davidii
GGTCCCTGCTGGGGTGCCTGGCCAGCCTGGGTGAGGAGCTGAGGGCTGTTTTCAGGCTGGCCACACCCCCTTCAGGGTGGGGGTCCTGCTGGGGTTCCTGGCCAGCCTAGGGCTGATGGCTGTTTGCAGTCTGGCCATGGCCCCCAGCCTACCCATCTCCCAGTGGAGGCTGGCTGAAAGCAGGTATCTGGGATTTATTTATCTTCTATAATGATAATTGAAACTTTGTTGCCTTGAGTAGAGGCCACAGCTGGCCAGGGCAGGCAGGAAGCTTGGCTTCCTCCATCGCCAGGGCAACCAAGCCTCTTGCTTGCTCCAGCTGCATGGCTGCTGGCTGCCATCTTGGTTGGGTTAATTTGCATATAGTCGCTCTGTTTGGCTGGTGGGCGTGGCTTGGTGGGCGTAGTGGAGGTGCAGTCAATTTGCATGTTTCTTTTTTATTAGATTAGATTTCATGTAATCTTGCCTCTCCTACTTCCCATTCTGATCCACTTGCATATGTATATTCTTGTGCTATCACAATGTAATTATTAAGACAACTTTACAGTAATGTTTAATGAATATAAATCCCCATTTATTATGATTTCTTTCTTAAATATTTTTGGAAACTCTTACATTATAAACCTTAGAATCATTTTTCCAAGTTCCAAAGAAAGTATTTAATCAGAATTGCATTTAGATTATAATTAGAATTGTATTATATTTATATACTAATTTTAAAAATATAAATACTTTTAGGATATTAATATCTTCTTATCCAGACTTCTCTATTTTTTAAAAACTGAATTATAATTGAAATATAACAGTATATTGGTTTTAGGTATACAACATGAATACTAAAGTCTCTCTTTGTTAATGGTCTCACAAATAGTGCATCAATGACAATCACAAAATCTATACCTATATTCTTATTGCCTTAAGTAAACATTTCTGTAGGACATATTTCTAGAAGTCCTACAGAATTACCAGGTCAAAAGGCATATGCATTTAAATTTTTACAGGTAGTGCCACATTGTCCTCCATAAATATATCAACTTATTCTTACAAAAAACGGGGTAGACATTGCTTCTACTTTCACACTATCACCAGTATTGCATGCCACCAAACTGTAAAGTTTTTGCCACTCTGATAGGCCATAAAACAAACAAAACCACCACCATCATCTCCACCACAACCACCAACATAAAAACAACCTATTTTACATCATATTTCCCTGATGACTAGTGATGCTTAAGCATTACAATTGTTTACTAACCACTTGTACTTATTGATAGGACTACTCATATCTTCTGATTATTTTACTATTTGGTTGGCTTATTTTTAATTGATTTGTAGGTGCTCCTTGTACATCAGGAATATTAATTCCTTACACATATATGCTACAAACATTTCCATTATTTGCCTTTACACTCTGTACAACATTTCTTTAACCGTAACTTTGCTATTTCCAGGATAAATGAATGTTTATACTTCTAAAAATGTGGACTGAAACTTCCTTAGAATATTAACTACCAAAATAAACAACATTGTATTCCAAAATAAAATTAAAATGACTGTATCAGCACATATCTGGCCAAAAATATAACCAGTTAATCTCTCTTCTAGGATATAGATTAAACTGCCTAAATACACCTACTTATGTTACACAAGAATTTTCACATCTGTCATGTCTTTTTGTTCCTCTAAAAACAAGGATCTCTAAAAACAAACACTAAACAAATACAAAACAATCAACTTCTATAGATAGTATTCATATATTCATATTCTAAGAAGATAAATTCATATAAACCAAATTAATATTTCTCATTTTTTTCTGTAAACAAATCTGCCTGACATTTTTAAAGTAACTCCTTGAAAATCCCAAATATCACAAATACTGAATTTAAAGTAGAATATAGTTTTTAGAAATTCTTTATATATCTTCATTTTAATTCTTTGTCACTTATATGGTGATAAATATCTTCTCTCAATTTATAATTTTCTTAAGGTTCCTCATGAAGGTAAATTCTTAATTTTAATACAGTAAAACGTATCAATCTTTTATAACTAGTGTTTCAAATTTTATTTTAAAAATCCTTTTATTTCCTACTGAAAGGTTTAAAAGTTTTACTTTTGACATTTAAGATATTAATCTGAATGGGATAGGATTAGGGGAAATTTTAAGAGAATTTATTATATATACCTATTATAACATATGTATGTATTAATTGAGCATCTAATCTCATTGCGAAACTAACAGGCTTGGACTATGAAAGATATATGATTTGGTGTTTAAGTATCACCTTAGTCTACCACCATACTCCAGCACAAATAGCATATACATTATGTTTATGAAGCTAAGGCTTTGGGGAATTAAAATGTCCTGTTAGTGATTTTGAAAATATGAAATAAACTTTTCAGAATATAAAAATGCAGTTATTTCACACATATGAATGTAGTTCTCCCTTTTACTTGCTAAAGAAAATCTTTAAAATAATTCTTTCCTCCCAATTTGTTCATACGTGTATGTGTGTGTGTGTGTGTGTGTATACAAATACAGAACAATCAACTTCTATAGATAGAAGTTATGAATTTATCTTCTTAGAATATGAATACACACACACACACACACACACACACACACACACACACACACACACTTTTAATTTTCCATGCTTGCTTTGAAACAGATAAGGCAACCAGCAAAGCCTCCTCAGGACTTAAAAACATTAGTAATATCAAATTCAATATATGGAAATGCTTAACAAATAACTAAGTCAGTTAATATTCTTTCCTGACATAAGTTGAAGTTTGAAATAGGGAAGTGTTCTCTATCCAACTCATTTCATATTTCCCAATGTCCTCTTTATATGTTTCCTTCCTACTTCCTTGAATGAGGATATCCTTTTTCTTTTTTTAGTGTATAACTTAAAGAGCAGTATTTGGAATGTCATTACACACACTCAGATTATAGTAAGTAAAAATTTCAAAGGACAACTGGAGGTGGCTATCAGCTACCAGATGACCAGCATCTAACTCTTTTCCCTCTTACAATTCTAAGGCAAAGCAGAAAAGTATCAGGAAAATGAAATATAGTGGAGGCAGAATTATGTGAACACTGGTTATGTTGTCTAGTGGCCATGGTATATTATTCTTATTTTGAAATAGTGTCAAAGATAGAGTAATGTTTAGCTTGTGCTACATTTAATTTATTAAATCAGTTACCTGTGCTCGTTTTTCCATATCTTGGCATGTTCCTAGTTGTTCTTCCATTGCAACTCTGATTTGCCTTGCTTCATATTCCAATTGCCTCCTGGTCATATCAGTTTGTAAGGAAAACTGAAGCCATAAATAAAATTAAAGTGTTAATATCTCATGCTTGTGTGTTTAAGAAAAAAAAATACCTAAATACCAACAGAAAATTAATATGGAAATATGTATAAGTTATGGTGCATGAGAAAATTGTATTTTACTCCAAGGAGCCCTAACATGTAAATTATAGGTCCTAGGCTCAGTCTGAGTTCCTAATGTGAAATGCAGAATTGAAACATTTTTACTGCCCCATAGCCACAAATGTCTTTAATTAAATTGTACTATTACATTTAACATACAAGTAATTGGTCCAGTAAGTCTAACTTTAGTCTCCTTCTGATTCTTCTTCATTAAAGAAGTACTACTTTTAATTATTAAAAGCTAGTATATTAATGTGGACAACATAGAAAAATAAAAAAACAGGTTCATTATCCTTAAGTTTGTACCTCAATTTAAGGTAAGGATTACCATATACATGCAGACTAAACAGAGAAAACTCCAGGTGTAAAATGAACAAAATGGGATAAGAAAAAGCTTTATGTAATATAGATAATCATAAATTGTGAGGAAAAAGTCAACACAAGCCCAAGGATTCCAGATTGTATTGTCAGTTAACCCTTTTCCTGTTCCTATGCAGAATGTATTCCTACAGGCATACCCAAATTATGGGCTGCAATATGGAAGAAACTCTGAATGTTATTTCCAACTAGAGGCCCAGTGCACAAAATTCGTGCATGGTAGGGTCCCTAGTGGCTGCTGGCTGCTGGGCAAGGCCTCCCTTCCCTTGGCTGCCTGCCGCTGCCAGCCAGGGCAGGGCTGGCTTGGGGGAGGGGCCATGGGCGGTTGGCCAGCTGGCCGGCCCCACCCCTGGTCAAACTCCAAGTCGAGGGGACAATTTGCATATTAGGCTTTTATTATATAGGATTCCCAATTAGCCAGTTGTAACTCCACTGATACGTCCTCCACTTCCCACTACTCCACAAAAAAAGATGAATATGACACAGTATGTTGCAATAATATGCTTTAGATCTGATATTTTAAAATCAATGTCTATATCTTGATACACATTTCCATATGAAAGTGTTCTTAACTTGGCTTCCCAATAGTAAAAACAAAATTTGAAAAATTAAAAAACATTTATGAAATGCAAGCAATTGAAATTGGCTAACGTTGCCAAATAATCCATGGTAATGTCTTACATAATCTATTTAATAAATGTGATTATTAAATAAATTCATCAAGGAATAATTATTTTACAACTGATCTTTGTTTCAGATATATTCAGTTGTTCTTGAATTGTCACATATATCTGACCCCTTCCCTAAACCTGACTATACACAGACAGTGGTCTCTAAATTTGTATATTCTAATTACCAAAGTAAATGCTGAATAAAACTATACTTTGGTATTTCTGTTTATAAGAGTAAAAATCCCACCAAACCTTCCTTGCTTGCTAACAACTCTACAATAACTATTCTTTCACCATTGTGTCTCCTTATTTCCCAGAAAGGTGTTAAGGACATTGTCAGGGAGGAGGATCTTCTCTCTCCCTCTCAAAACCCTGAAAGAATGTCCTAGGACTGACTAAGCACTTAAGCTTCTAGTTCTAGCTCTGGCCAGACAATGTCCACTCAGACAGCGTGGCTAACTACATGTTTTGGAAAAAGGTTTTTCTTCCATTTTTGCTTTTTATGATGTTCCCTCAAAAGTACTATTAAAAAATGAAAAAATCTAAGCTGAGAGAGAAAGATGTATTTTAAGTATATCTTTTAAAAAATATTTTTAAAAGTTAGAAAAATATTTGTAAGCAACAGTTGAAATACAGTCTTGGTTGAAATTGCTAATGTATTTCAGAAATGTGCTTATATGTGCCACCTCCATGAATTAAGATAGGTGGGGAGGGAGAGACTGACAAGATTAAATTCTTTTACACAGCTATATTTGTTTGCAAGACAAATTTTAATACATGCAAAAAGTTCTAAGATCCATGTCAAAAGCTATTGTCATGTATAATAATTGAAAATAGCACTCAAATTATCTTCAAAGATATTTTTGTTCAAAAACTATCTGGCATGATTCCTATAACATGATTCAAACATAGACAGATGGTGATAAACACTTCTAGAGTGTATGTTTGGCAACTCAATACACAATAAAAAAACAACAGTTGCCTAGTTAAATCCTGAGTCCTTTAGAATTCAAACAATAGATTTTCAGAACTCAGGGCTTAAACATAAATATTTGCTTGAGCACAATGAAGTTTTATCATCATTACAAACAAAAGTTCATTATTATATATTCAAGTTTAAAGTTAGAGAATACATATTTTAGTTTACAAATAATTATAGACGCAGTTATCCCACATTTTTAATAGATAATTTAGGTACTTTTAAAAAATCAAATTATCGTACCCTAGCCGGTTTGGCTCAGTGTACAGAGTGTTGGCCTGTGGACTCAAGGGTCCTGGGTTCAATTCTAGTCAAGGGCACATGCCCAGGTTGTGGGCTCAGTCCCCAGTAGGGGGCATGCAGGAGGCAGCCAACAATAATTCCCTCTCATCATTGATGTTTCTAAATCTCTCTTCCTCTCCCTCTCTGAAATCAATAAAAATATATTAAAAAAATAAAATAATAAAATAAAAATCAAGTCAGTAAAGTCTATAATAAGTCATATTGCCAAGCTACTTACATTTTCAGTTAAAGGAAGACTATCTATTCTTTTAGTGAGATTCTGAAGTTGAGCGTAATACCAGTCTTTCTCCTTTTCTTCTTTGTCAAGATCAGCAAGAAGTAATGATCTGTTTTGTTTTTTTTAAAAAAAGGTTAAGGTTACACAGTACTAATAGAGTACATAATAGCAGTTCTTATTACCTGTTACTGTAAAGTTCTCTCTTCAAGTTAAAGTATTAATAATGAATAAATGAAAAACATTGACTTTTGAAGATGGAACTTACAATGTTATAATCATTAAAGTTGAATATTAAAAAGATTTTTTTCAGCTAAACAAGGTGCTAATCAACATTATAATATTTACATTTCACCAAAGGCATTGTCTTCACATTCATGCAGTCTAAGAATATGATGATGGCTTGTAGTAAAAAGTACATAAAACAAACCTCCAAACTAATACAAGAAAGAAAGGTACAATAAAGAAGAAAAGAAAAGGAGTAGGTATGAAGAAAATGAACTTAAAGATAAGAAGCTACTGCATTGGACACAAATGTAGTTTTTTTGCTTCTCAGCAGCCAAAATAGTAAAAAATATATTGTCACTGTATAATAAGAGGAAGTTATTCTGAGGGAAACAAACACTTTTCTTAGTTTGGAATTTGAAGATGAATTTATGTAATTTCTGAACTACCCAAGAGATGTTGTCCTGAATAACAATCTATATATCTATATATCAGAGTCTATATGATCATTATAAACATAAATGCAAACTAAGAGTGTCACTGAGATAAAACTCAGTTGGTACAAAGCATTATGTTAAGTGAAATAAGCCAATCAGAGAAAGGTAAATATCACATGATCTCACTTATTTGTGGAATATAATGTGCGATCTCTTTTTATGTGGCTATTTCCCAAAGCTGCTACTATTACCATTTTCTTGTTTATATTTCCAGAGATATTCTATAACAGCGGTTCTCAACCTGTGGGTCGCGACCCCTTTGGTGGTTGAACGACCCTTTCACAGGGGTCACCTAAGACCATCAGAAAACACATATATAATTACATATTGTTTTTGTGATTAATCACTATGCTTTAATTATGTTCAATTTGTAACAACGAAAGTACATCCTGCCTATCAGATATTTACATTACAATTCATAATAGTAGCAAAATTACAGTTATGAAGTAGCAACGAAAATAATTTTATGGTTGGGGGTCACCACAACATGAGGAACTGTATTAAAGGGTTGCGGCATTAGGAAGGTTGAGAACCACTGTTCTATACAATGTAAGGATCTATGTACATTCTTAAACATAAACAGTACCACATGTGTTACCTTATAACTTATTTTCCACTAAAAAATCTTAGAGATAACTTTGTATCAGGTCCAATGTATTTGTGGGCAGGGACATAGTATTCCATAGTATTCTTGAATCCATAACCACTTCTATGCTAGAGGACATTCAGAATCTTTCTAACCTTTTGCTATTATAGAGAACTAGAGGCCCAATGCACAAAATTCGTGCACTGGTAGGGTCCCTAACTGCTGCCGGCCTGGGCCTCCCTCCCTTCCCCTAGCTGCCTGCTGCCGCCAGTGTTTCCCTCCCTTCCCCCGGCTGCCTGCAGCTGCTGCTAGCCAGATCCTCCCTCCCTTCCCCTGGCTGGCCCTACCCCTGGTCGAACTTCTGAACAAACTTCTAGTTTAGGGGACAATTTGCATACTACACTTTTATTACATAGGATGCTGCACTGATTATCCTTACACATAATATCATTTCACACATGTGCAACCATGTATACTGCCCTTGTTAGATGTTATTTATGTACCTACTAGAGGCCTGGTGCATGAAATTCATGTGTGGTTACAGTCCCTAGGCCTGGCCTACGATCAGGGCCATCTTCCCCAGTTGCCCACAGCCAGTCCCACCACCCACCGCCACCCACCCCCAGTTCCCTGTTCACCATCTGGTGATCAGTGCCTGACGGCCAGGGGAAGGGACTGAGAGGTGGTCAGTGCGCCTCATAGTGACTGGTCCAGTGGTTGTTCTGCTGTTGTGGTCAATTTGCATATTGCCCTTTTATTATATAGGATGTGGCTATAG
>NW_006285040.1:6083001-6106862 GCF_000327345.1 Myotis davidii
TTAACCGCCGTCTTTGTTGGCAGTTAACCACCATCTTAGTTGGCAGTTAATTTGCATATCGCCCTGATTAGCCAATGAAAAGGGTAGTGGTCGTATGCCAATAACCATGTTTCTCTTTTATTAGTGTAGATTACCTTCACCTATGTAAATGTTTTATTAAACTTTTTTATTGTAAATGTAGGTTGCTTTTCCTCCAAAAATGGTCTATCACTACGGTTTTAGTTTGACTTCTTTTAGTATGAGTGAGGATAGGCATTTTTTCAGTAACCATTTGTATTTTCTTGTCTGTGACTTTTTCTTACTTATAGAACCTCTTCTATGTTAAGAATAACCACACTTTGTCAGTTATATGGGTTGCAAATATAATTTCTCAGTTTATTACATATCTTTTAACTTTGTTTACAATGTTTGTCATGTAAGATTGATTGATTGATTTGAACCCTCACCTGAGGATATTTTTTTTCACTGAGTTTTTAAAAAAGTGGAAGGGAGGGAGGAGGAGAGGGGAGAGAGAAAAAGAAACATCTACAAGAGAGAGACACATCAATTAGTTGCCTCCTGCATGCACCCTGACCAGGGCTGGGGATGAACCTGCAACCAAGGTACGTGCTCTTGACCAGGAATTGAACCCATGACCCTTCAGTCCATGGGCTGATGCTGTAATCATGAGCAAACTGGCCAAGGCATCACATTCTTGTAATCAGATTTGTGGACATTTTCTATTATGGCTTCTGGAGCTTGCTCATATACGGAAAAAGATGCTCCCCACTCAGATATTGTTACTTTAAAATCCCATTTGATTATAACTTCTTGGAAAAATATGTATGCATATATGTGGAAGGTTCTTCCCTTCCCTTTACTTGAGAAGCAATTTTTAAAATAAGAAACAAGCCTTCACTTTTAATGTGGGAACCTCAATAGTGAGGGAATCCATAATCCATGGTAGGGAAATGAGCCCTGCTTATGATGTGGCAACCTTGGCAGAGTGTGGACTAATGAGAAGCCACATTTCCTTCCCTTTCTAACAACAGAAGCAGGGAAAAGCACTGTAGAAAGCCTGAACCCCTTTCAAAAGCTGGGGACCAAACTAACATAAAGATAAAATATGATTCTATTTTTCAGCTTTCCTGGGTGAGGACCTGCAGGACCCAGCAGGACTAAAGTAGGCAAAAGAGATAGATAGGTGGTGATACTCTGATTACCCTCTAATAAACAGGCTTATGAAATAAGAGCTGGGTATGTAAAGTGAGAGGCCAAATGTTACTGATGGTGGTAGAGTAAGGGGGAGGGGAGAGAGAATAGGGACAAGTTGTTACTATAAAGTTTAAGCTCAAACTGTGAAAAAAATGCTTTGGGAAAGCCAAGGCTATAGTGTCTTGAACTAAAATGATATGATAGTAGTTGACCTTGTAACTCACACAGCAGTGCTTAAAACTCAGAAATTAAACTAGGTCTAGACCCAGACGCAGGTAGGTCTTTAGGGTTTAATGTACTAATGGCTTATATAGTGACTAGAGGCCTGCAGGATCAGGCTGAAGCTGGCTCTCCGACATCCCCCGAGGGGTCCCAGATTGTGAGGGACCAGGCCAGGCTGAGGGACCCCACCAGTGCATGACTGGGGCTGGGGAGGGACGCGAGAGGTCGGCCAGCCAGGAAGGGACTGCGGGAGAGCTCCAGGGCATGTCCAGCCCATCTCGCTCCATCCAGATTGGCTGGACCCCAGCAGCAAGCTAACCTACCAGTTGGAGCATCTGCCCCTGTTGGTCAGTGCACGTATAGCGACTGGTGGACCAGTCAAGTGTCTGCCCCCTGGTGGTCAGTGCAGGTCATAGTGAGGGGCTGAGTGGCCTTAGCATATCATTAGCACATTATGCTTTGATTGGTTGAATGGCAAACTGGTTGACTGGACACTTAGCATAGTAAGCTTTTATTTTATAGGATTGTCAATAGTCTTCCTTAAAAATGCTTCTTCATGTAAGTCTCATGTCTCTTAGTCCTCTACCTAACTCGGAATCACCTAGAATAGTATGGCACACAAGTTATTAGGTATTTAATAAATATTTGTTAAATAAATTAATGGCTAACATGACAGCAGCTAACATTTATTAAGTGCTCTACATATAAGATATAGTGCTAAGGACTTTTTAAAAAAATCTATAGATTTTTAAATCTCCTTCTATTAATGGGAAAACTGAGGTTCAAAAGGCTTATAGAGCTATTGACCTGGTTTTGAATTCTGGTTTGACTATTTACTAGCACTTATCTTGTGTAATATAGAAAAGGAGAAAAAAAGAGGCAGAGAGAATTAATCTCTGACTTAAGGGAGGTCTAGAAAGAAAGAACAGAAACATAGGGGAGAGCATCATCAAATAAATAACATACAGAATTTTCAAAAGCTGTAGAAAACAAATTTTCAGATCAAAAGGGCACACTAGTATCCCACACGGTGAAGGAAGAAAACACACACACACCAAGGCATTGTAAAAGCTTCAAAGAGGAAAAATTGTTGCCTACAAAGGTATAAGAATCAGCCTGGTATCAAATCTCTCATCAGTAACATTGATAATGAGAGGAAAATGAATTTGAACCTAGTCCTACCCAAACTATCAATCAAGTGTGAGAGCAAAATAAAGATACCGTCACATAAACAATGTCTCAATTTTCTTCCCTCCAACATAGTGAGAACCATGAGGAATCCTGCAAGATATATCAGAACTACACACACAAACACCCTCTCCTCTCCCTCTGTCCGTTAATAAAATAAGGACTTTACCTACATGAAGCAAAGTTCCTAAGAAAGTCAGTATGCTCACATGTCCTTTGCCTCTTAATAGAGCTCAAAGGGGACAAAGATCAAAGACCATGGATCTAGTTATAGCTTCTTCTTTTTCAGCATAGTATTTCCTACACTGTCAGACAGAAATAGTCCAGGTTCAAGGTACAAAACAGACTCATGTGAACTTAAGAGATGTGACTTATGTGAACACTACTGGTCCAGATGATTATTCCTATTTTTGTAGATGGACAAACCCAAAGCCAGAGAAAGTAATCAATGGTCTTTTGTTTCTCAGTGAGATAGACTGGACCTTTTTCATACGTTAATATTTGATTTTGACAACTCTATAAGGTAATACCATATCCCAATTTTACAGATGAAAACAACACCAAAATTTAATGACTTGACCAAGGTTCCAGAGCTAATATGTAACACTTTAATTCATGTTAACATTTCTTGAATGTCTATTAGAATTTTTAGGAATATAAAGATAATAAAGTTTCATTCATGCATTGAGGAATTTATAACCTTCTAGGAGACATATATTTTTGACAAAATTCTTGATAATGATATATGTTCTGATATTTGTAATGTTATGATTTTCACTGCAGGAAGAATACACTGGCGGTGAGACCAGAACTCATTCCAAATGTCAAGCAATGTTTTTGACACTGATCTAATAGTTATTTTAGATCAGAAGATAAACAGAAATGCAATTAAAAATCAGTTATATATTTTAACATAGAAATTGTGATCCTGTGTAGGACCCAATGTGCAGAGCACTCAGAGTATTTAAGTGACAAAATATAAATCTTACAATCCCAAGAAATTGCCTCCTTTAAATTTTTAGATTTCATATAGGGACAATCAGCCACATACTATCCTTGAGTTAATAAACGCAAAATGCTCTCTAAATGTTAGTGGTCACCCATTGTACATATTTTATAATTCATATCTTGTATTACAAAATGACAAAATAATAGCAAAAACTGAGGCATACAAATCAATGTTTGCTATTTAATGAAAAAAAAAAGTTACCTCTCTTTCTCAAGTTCTTCTAAATAACCAGTATTTTCTCTGCTTCCGTTTACAAACCCTCTTCTTGGAAACGAACCCATAGGAACAGGACTGCACTCTCCTGAACGACTGGATACAGATCCTTCCCGGCTTCCATAAGAACGGAGGGACATTTTGGACCGTAGTTTTATTCCAGGGAAATTACTGCTATCTAAGTTAAGCTCTAAGTAAAATAGAGACAAGTTTTAATATAATAATTACTTTAAGTAGTCTAATGCAATATTATTATTTTAAAAGTGAAATCTCAGGTTCATATTTAGCTCTCAACTTTAACCACTTTATAATTGAAAAATACTTTATATATATATATATATATATATAAAGCAGCCAATTCATGCAGGGAAAATAAATCCTTATCATAAATACTGATGCTCAGAGAAATTCACTGACTCCTGATTCTAGAGAAATGTAAAGGTAGGAGAGAGAATATGTAGAAAAGTCCTGAAAAACAAAAAATCAGAAAATTACTAAGCCTCTATGAGGCAGACTCTCTGAGAGCCTGCAAAAGGACAGTGTACTAAAGCATCAAGTCAATAAAAGGACACACTTCTTGGTTCAGAAGCTTATAAATTTCTAACAGGAAACCACATATATACATGACTAAATAAACAATTGTTTAGAAACAGAATGGCTAAACTTTCCCTCCAAAGTCAGCCTGAGTCAGGAGAAAAGAAGTCTGTTAAAGGAAAATTAGACAAAATGTCCTTCCTTAGATTCATGTTAGACAATAATACATTTAGGGAACAAAAGGTAATTTATTTGCCTACCTTCAGTTATAATTAAGCATTTTCCCTATTTTGAAACTGGAATTTTAAGCAACAAAATGAGACATTCTTTTAAAATTCTGCTAAGAATGGCTTATAACCAGCTTATATATCAGAGGACAAAGCATTTCTATCCCAGATGGAACAGAGAAGGACACTACATCACATGAGGCAATGGGCCCAGTCTGTGGTATGCGGCTTTCTAAAGGCCTATTTAGTGACCAGCAGAGTAGCAATGAGTCTTCAAAGGATCTTAAAATGATCAAGAAGGCATCTAAAATACTTTATTCAAAGCCAGTAAAATGTTTAACTGAAGAAATAACATGAAAATAGACTTTTTACATTTTCATACTTTAATAATTATATCCTAATGGGTAAAACGGCTATACTAAGGAAACTGATACCAACACCCAAATCAAAAGAAGTTATACTTGGCTATACATATCTAAAGTTGACAACTAAAGCATAAAAAATTATTTTAAAACACTTTTTTAAAATGTACCTTTGAGGCGCTCTAATAAATCAATCTGTCCAGAAGATGTCATAACTTCATCTTCAATACTTCCTTGTAGTTGTTTAAGTACTTCCTGTAAAAAACAACACAATATCTGAACATGACAAAATTCTAAAAATTTTCTTAAGGAATAATTTTAAATATCTTGGTATTTAGGTATGGTAGCTAAAAAGTTATTTTAGATAAACCTGGAAAGCACTCCACATATACTACCTAGTATGAATTAAGAGCAACAAATTATATCCCAACAATGGTAGTGATATTTTGTAATAATAGTAATAATGAGTAGTCTCTTGCAAGATACTATATGGAACCCTTAAGATAAATTATCTCTAACTTTTAAAACAATACAAGGTGGATTATTCTCATTGTTGGGTAGGTCAATTGAGACTCAAAGAGTTGACCAAGCTAGTGAGCAGCAAATTTATACAGGAGTAGAGGGCATCTTTATCACAAATGCTGATGTTCAGAGAAATTTACTGACTTCCGGTTCTACGTAAAAGGTTAAGAGAGTAAGTAGAAGAATTATTTTAGATAATCAGAAAATGGCCAAGCCTCAATAAGGCTGGTTCAATAGTTATGTATTTAGAACTCGTATCTCTTGGGCGTGCACCAACATGACCATAAAAAAACATCAAATTAACACATTATAATAGGCTGTTTTATTTGATGCCCTAAAAAAATCAAGCTTTTATATATCACATTTAAGCATATTCTTCTAGTATACCAATTTACATTTAGCAGATATTTAAATGACTATATGCTTATTGCCTCCTGACTTTTGATGCCATTATTTCTTCCCCATCTAAATCTTACTCTTGATTTGATTTGTCAAGACCCTTGAATGTATCTCTTTTTCAAATTTAGACTGTAAATATTATAGGTTTCTCCTCAGTCCTTGGCTTTCCACCCTACGCAACTCCAAAATCTGACACTTACCTTTAAAGAAAAACCAGTCGTGTTTGATATAGGCCCCTTCCCTTTTGTAGGTCTGTCTCTCTCAAACATTGAAAAATTATGGGCTGTTTTATTTTGTCTTCTAGTTCAGCCTTATTTTCAGGTGGTACCTGACTCCCTAGCTCTAAAGTTTTGTCCCTTGGAGGCTATGAGCTTAAGTGTTTAACCTCCTGCTTACATAAACTTCAAAGTATGACAAACATCTTGAGGAGATCTGTTGTGTGAAAGTTATGTCTCTCTTCTATAGCAAGACTTTGCCTAACATTCTGTCTTTCTGGTCCATCCTCAGCATCCTTCACTACAAAAAAATTCAGCCGATATCCCATGGGGAAAACTACCCATGCATTTGGATCTCCTCTAAATATCAATATTTCACATCTGCCTACATGTTTGTCAAGACCTCCAATAGTTTCCTTCCTCCAATGGAATCCTTCTGTCTGTTGCAATAACAAATACTAGTCTGTACCCAGAATCAACAGATATCCCTGGGGAAGAAAATCACCAGAGATCTCAGCTCATCTAGAAAGGGCTCTTTCCTGTTTGCATTTTAGTTAAAATACAGTCATTGATCCTCCCACAGTTCTCTATAATGTTTTTAAAAATATGTTTGTTTTTGTTTAATCCTCACCTAAGTATATTTTTTCCATTGATTTTTAGAGAGAGTAAAAGGGAGGGGGGGAGAGAGAGAGGGAGAAACTTTGATGAGAGAGACACATCGATTAGTTGCCTCCCTCACACACCCCGATGGGGGCTGGGGATTGAAATTGCAACCCAGGTTTGTGCCCTTGACTGGGAATCAAACGGAACCCTCCTGTGCGCTGGCCAATGCTCTAACCACTGAGCAACCTGCCAGGGCCAATGGTACAGTTTTTGTGTGTGTATATTTTATAGTTGCTGCAGTAGGATTAATTGCCTGAGGCTGCATACTGCATATACCTAAAAGAAGTCATCCTCAATTTCAGAGTGCTTGAAAGAAAATACAACTGGCAAAGCAATTCCGAATAAAAGATTTTAATAATTGCCTTGAGAAATGGTAGATTTTAAAACTAATATGTAATTTTAAAGGAGACTATTTATTTGTATTTATAAATTCTGGAAACTTAGTTTTAAAAATTAATTATATTATATAATCAAATCATTTTTAAAAACATTTTAATATTTTAGAAACATTAGAGAATTTTTTTAGAGACAAAATGTGTTATGGTAACATCAGTGAATAGAAAATATTTATCAATGAGCAACAGTCATTTCATGGGGGTTGCTACTTGACCCACTTCTGTTTTTCTCAATACATTACAGTTATAGATTCTTTTCATTACCAAACACATATACTTGATAATTAAATTTCTAAAATAAAATATGAAATATGTCAATTTAAACTTTTGTTTCTCCTTTTTTCCTTACATTCTGAAAATAGAAGAAACTTTACATGCATATGGTTTTAAAGCTTATAGAGCAATTTATAAATATTTCATTTTGTCAAAATACAACAAAAATACAAATGTTTCATTAATAATTTGCTTATAGATATTTTTTCTACATCATACCATCTTTTTGTTTAAATGCTTCACATTTCTACATGACCATAATTACCATGTTGTTATACTCAGCATTTGAAATCAATCAAGTTGAGTGTTAGCCATGGAGTAAAAAAATACAGTATATATGTCAGTAAAGTTTAATTACAATTTCTGCATTTATCTGATTCCAGGTCAACTAAATCCAATGAAATCTCTATTATACTTTATTATATTTTTATTACAGAAAATGTCAACTATATACGTAAGAATATTATAATAAACTTCCATATATCTTTACATCCTGCTCCAATAATTATCAACTCATGGTTTGTTTCATTTACACCCATACCTACTTTCTCCATTTCCCCACCTCCACCCAGATTTGTAACAAATCTCAGACATCATATCATTTCTTCTGTAAATATTTCAATACGTATATTTAAACATGGATTCTTTCTAAACACAACCACAGTGCCATCATTATACCTAAAAAAAACAAACATTTCAAATATTCGCAATTATACAGTCAGTGTTCAGTGTTGTATACCTATTTTGCTGTGGTATACAAAAATATTTTTATAGTTTGCGCCAAAACCGGTTTGGCTCAGTGGATAGAGCGTCGGCCTGCGAACTGAAAGGTCCCAGGTTCGATTCCGGTCAAGGCATGTACCTTGGTTGCGGGCACATTCCCAGTAGGAGATGTGCAGGAGGCAGCTGATCGATGTTTCTCTCTCATCGATGTTTCTGGCTCTCTATCTCTCTCCCTTCCTCTCTGTAAAAAATCAATAAAATATATTTAAAAATATATATTTTTATAGTTTGTATCAATGCCATATAAACAGCAAACAGTATTCTCTTTTGCCACTAGATGGTACTACTGCACAAATTGCAGGCATCCTTAAATGATCTCATTGGAGGGACACACCTTGCCTTTCTTTGGGATAAGTAGCTTAATGATTAATAAACATGATTCAAGATTGTACAATGTATTTCAAAATCTGATAAGTGATATTTGGGGGGGGGGGCGGGAGAAAGCCATTGTTTTGGATAAACTTTAATCCAGCATAGAGTGCCACTGTTTCCAAGTGTCTTTTTACAAATCAGTATTCTAAAAAAAATAAACAAGTCACAGTTTCTGCTCTTTAATAGCTTAAAGTCTCTTAAGGAAAAGAAATGTAAATAATTTCCTTAAAAGGTTGCAACTGCTATGATACCATATGCCCAATCCTAAAGACATATGTGGATAGATTAGCAAGAATGTCTTGTAGATGCACATGTTGAGTAATTATCAATTCATGGTTGAATTCAGATATATCTTAAATGCCAATATTCATGATGTATATTATATCACCGGGTAAGTTGTCAACCTGATATTCCATTGTAGAAATTTAAGGGTCTGATTTGTCATTTACTCTGACATTCCACTTCAGCGTGGAGATGGATATAAGGGTAGTGTAAAATGTCTCCTAAAAATGAATTCTGAATTTGTTCAAGTAGTTAAACAAAAACTTAAAAGTCATCTCAGAGCTATCCACTAGAAAACAGATATTCAAATAGGCCAGTCAGGAGTTCTCTGCAAAATATACCTCCAAAATACATGAAAGAGTAGTCCTGTTGGGAATTTTAAATTGTATATCTTTAAAACTCTTGTCATATCATGTAAAACAATTTTAGATACATTGTATTGATCAGTGTAAAAATATGAAACTATTCTTTTTTAACCTATTAGATAACTAATTTGGCTGTTTATAAGGACACCCATAGTTTGTGGTAAGAAAATATGTTTGTTTATAGTCTACCTTATTCCCAAAAGGATTTGAGGTAGATATCTTGGAGATGTATCGTTGCTAGGGAAAGTTTTTAGAACAGAAATAGGCAATTAAAGCAGAAAAGATTTATACACAGATAAATAGAAAAGTGCATATGAGTAAAAAGACTCAACTGTTATGATATTGAATATAAAGGATAAAAGAGGAGCAACAATAGTTCAGTGATATATAGAAGCTTGAAGAATAAGGAAGACCTAAAAATGCACAGAAAAAGGACTCAGAAAAGAATAGACAATGTATCAGGAGTAGTGAACAGACAGGAGAATAGGGTCAAGAACCCAGATGTTAAAATAGCCGAGAGGCAGAAAGAACATAAAACAGGAAAAATTTTTGAAGGAGGTAACAGTTTTATAGATGAGTTCCAATTCTACAGTTATTAAATTCAGTGAGAAGTAAATCTACCTTAGTAATTAAAAATTAAAACAGCTATAAGTCTTAAGATAGATTAGTTTGAAATTAGAACATATTTTCCCCATTGCAAACTGAGTATTTTATATCTCTTCTTAGAAGTTACACAGCTTGTCAATGTTATTTGGCAAACCAATTCTAGGGTTTGAAGGTATCATGGAAATCCTCTAGGGAAGCTAGTGCAATGTCTGTATATTCCTTTGGCAACTTAAAATTAAGTCCAGAAGAGAACCCAAAGATGATGCAATTAGCTTGTGACAACACCAGGAATAGGACCAGGTACTGACTTTCATTCAGGACTCTTCCATTAAGGCACAATCATTTTCTTGATAATCTATCAACGCCACATTTAAGTGGCAACAAGATCTGAGAGAGATGGGGAGGAAGGCTATGGGCACCCTGATTTTCTTGACAGTCTATCAACGCAGTATTTAAGTGGCAACAAGATCTGAGAGGGTTGGGGAGGAAAGCTAGCCTATATAATAAAAGCCTAATATGCTAAGTGCCTGGTCGACCATTGAACCAATCAAAGCATGATATGCTAATGATATGCTCACTATGATGTGCACTGACTACCATAGGGGCAGATGCTCAGACCGGTAGGTTAACTTGCTGTTGGGGTCCGACTAATTAAGACTGAACGAGATGGGCTGGACACACCGTGGAGCCCTCCTGCAGTCCCTCCCTGGCTGGCCAACCTCCCGCGTCTCTCCCTAGCCCTGATCGTGCACTGGTGGGGTCCCTCGGCCTGGCTTTTAATAATTGAGATATATTCTCAAGTTGTGAAGCTAGTTCCTATGAATTACATAGAACACCCAGTCTCAGCAGAGTGATACTTAAGCTTAAAAATAACTTAAAAACTAACTAGTTACTGAGATTTTATACTTACTTCTTTCTATGACTCACTGGATGAATTCAATACATTTTATTTCCAAGTATAAATGTTAACATTTGTAAGAAAAAGAGTTTATATATTACCACTTAACTTAAAATACACTTTTAAGTAAGTGAAGTACCTAACCCAAGTTTACAAGAGGGAATACTAAATAAAAATGGATAAACTACAATTAAAAGTCACAATCTTAATACCTTCATATTAGATGCCTCAGTTTCCAGTTTTGTAAGATGATTGGAATTATCTTCTAGCTCTTGCCGAAGATTTGAGTTCTCCATCTTCAGTGCCTCAACTTGCTTTAACAACTGATCATATGATGCTGCAGCCATCCTTGGCTACCCTTGGACCTATAAGGTTAAAAAGGATTTTGAAATTCACTACTAAAAATATAGTGGCTGCTTGTTTACAAAGAAAGGGATAAAGAAACAAAACTCTTGAGACATTTAATAAGAAGAATTGTGTTAATATGTTAGTTTAGGTCTCAAAACAATATTCAAGTAGTAGCATCTAAGAGGATGAAACAATGGAGTCTTAGTTGAAGACAAACAGGATTAAATTAGAAGAGAACTTGTGTAGTGTCTGAATACATTTGACTTTTCAGAGTAGATGAAATTTTTATTAGGTTATAATTTTTTCAAGGTTTTAAAGATATTATACCTGGCGTAACGGGCAAAACACTTAGGAAATGTAATTACTGATAAGAAATTTATTTATATTAGCAATACTAACTTATTTCTGAATTCTGTCCGATAGTCACAGAATTTTAGAGTCAGAATGGATTAATGAGATTAGCTAGTGCATCCCATCACTAAGGCTAGTCTTAAAACACCATGCATGGAGAAGTAGGTCTGAAGTTTCAAGAAGGCCTCATTAAAAGGCAGTCATTTAACAAAGTGAACACATAGGAGAGTGTTAGATTGAGACTTCAAATCTTTTTTATAAAAGATTGACAAATAAGAATGACTATTTGAATGACTATAAGAATGAGTATTGAGTTATTATAATTACTCAAAAGGATGAATATAATAGGCCAAGCTATGGCATATGAGGTATTGAAACCCACTATGCTCAGATTGAGGCCAAAAGACACTTAAAGAAAATGAATGATTTTAGGAGTATAGCTTGTCAAAGAGAAATTAAACAGAGTCTGGAAGTTAATCATATGACTGTAAAAAGAAGAGGGGAGAAAAGAAAATACATAGAAGACAGCCAGGTAATAAGAGGTTCTTACCATGAAGAATATTAGAAAGCAAGGAGTTATATGAAGACTAACCAAGTTAGGAAGACCCAGGTTCTCTTTTCAGTTTAATCCCAAGCTCACTTTGGAATAAACAAAATCTGCCTAACATAGTTCTTTTTTTAAAAAAAAATCCTCACCCAAGATTTTATTTTATTCTGATTTTTATTTTTTTAGAGAAAGGAAGCGTGGGATGGGGAGGTCGGGGAGGGAGGGAAGGAGAGAGGGGAGAGAGAGAAGGAGAGGAGAAAAGGAGGGCAGGGGAGAGAAGGGGAGGGGAGGAAAGGGAAGAGAAGGGAAGAGATCTCCGACCAGGGATTGGACCCGTAACCTTTTGGTGTATGGGATGATGCTCCAAACCACTGAAGACCTGGCTAGGGCAATCATAATTCTTTAAGAGTTAAAAAGTATTGCAAAATTTGTACTTAAGCAATACTTAAAGATCTTGACATAAAAAATGTTTCTGTAATAAAATCCACTATACAAACTAAGGCAGACAGGTTATAACACTGGCTAGACATGACAATATTGAGTTCACCAACCAGAAGGCCCGTATCAAGGGAAGTCAAGGGACACAGGTCTAATCAGTTCTCCAAAGGCTAGAATCTCTGATAAACCTGGTACAACCTATTGAAAGCAAAAGGAAGTCCTAGGAGGTAGGGATCACTCACAAAAGTCTTTATGATTGAAAAGAATGTGCACCAGACTTTTATTTGGAGACTTGGGTCTTAATTTTAGGCTTATTTGTGGTTTAACCTTTGCCCCTTCATTTTAATTCATTTTACCAACTGTAAAATGGACATTTACTACCTGCTCTAATATAATTTACAGGGATACCATTAGAATTAAGTAACAAAAGCAGAATGAAAAAAGTGTTATGTAAATACAAGTTATATTATGAAAACAGAAATGTAACATAACTTACTTTATTAAGACTTAATGTTGATCTACTATTATAAGACCCTGTCCCTCCAACCAATGGACAAGAAGTAAAGAAGTAATTGAAAAGGATAGAGGAGATGTCACAAAAATGAAGGAGAAAATTTACCATTAATAAGCAGGCCTGGAAATATGTAGCACATTAAAAGCATGTGACAAATGTGCAAATCTGACAGATTTAATAATGTAAGCCCTAAAATTCTTTATTTCAAGTAAAATTTTAACACGTGATTTTGCACTAATATAATAAAACAAATTAAGAAGAAAAGTAACACAGAGATGGGTCCAGATAGGCATGCTAAGATATGGAGGATATTACCTTACACAACCACAAAAAGAGCCAGAGGAGCAGAAACTATTAAAAGTGCTCTTTAATAGAGGGAAAAACATTCAACCCTTCAGATGGACAATTAGAACATTCTATCTATCATCTTTGTTTTTCTCTCCAGAATGGCAATCTTTAAAGTCACTTACGTTCTAGAAAGAAAATGTTTCATATAATTTTATCAGAAAAGCAAGATGTTTCATGGAATAATATTCTAACTTATATTCTTTTAGGATATTGCAGCCATCCCTCCCTAATTCAAAATTGCTTTATGCAAAATTTGAGAAATCAAGCATAACTTTATTTTGGAATACCTTTTATACAGTCACAAGAATTTTATACCAAATACAGTTTAAATGCAAGTAACTCAACAACATTTTAAAAAATCAAAACTTATAAAATGGGAAAACATCTGAATCTTTCACTTTGGTGACAGTATACAAATATCCCAATTTTTTTTCTATAGTAAAGATGCTAACCATAGAGCAGGTTAAGGGAGAAGAAAGCTTTTACTGTTTTGTCTTAAGGAATGAAAAAAGTGTAATTGTCAGTACTTTTAGATAGTATTTTTAGAGAAAAATACTAACAGAAAGAGAAGAAACCAAAAGAATCAATCACAAAAGACTATTTCTAGTCAACACAAAGAATAAAATTAGAAAGGAATACTATTGGCAGATGATATAATTATATACTTGGAATATCCAAAAAAACAACAACTAAATATTGCTATAAGATAACTTAGCAATGGGCTGTAGTACAAAATATAAAAACATGTTTCCTTTATATATACAAAGAGAAATCAGACAGAAGATGAAATGGGAGGAAAGATCACATTTACAATTTACAAAATAATAAAATACTTAGGCATAAATTGAACAGTGTCCAAAATGTATGAGGAAAACTGTAAAACACTTCTGAATGATACTAAGGTAGACTTCAACAAAAAGAAAGACATACCTTGTTCTTGTTTATGAAGGTTCAGTAATATAAGGTGCCATTTCTCCCTACGTTAATTTATAAATTTTATAGTCCCAATAAAAACAAGATACAAAATTTGTTTGTTTTCTGCAGCTAGACATTAAAAAAAAACTAACAAGCAAAAATAGGAGAGTAGGAGGAATATACCTACCATATTTTAAAATACCATGCAAATACCATACTTTATAAGTAAAACAGTATATAGTTAACTATATTTTACTAATAAGTTAACTTCGGAGTTTTAATACTTAAACTACGATTATGTAAGATGTTAACATTAGGGGGAGCTGAGTGTAGGGCATCTAGGAACTCTCTACTGTTTTCCAACTCTTGTAAATCCAAAGTTACTTAAAAAGGCAAAGTTTTTAAAAAGCTCTGATATTGGCATATGAATAGATTTACCATTAAAATACAATTTTAAAAATCCAGAAGTAAATATCTGTAAATTTGGTAAGGATTAAAATGTAGCATCACAACATGTGAAAAGACAGACTTTAAATAAGTGGCACTGGGAAACAGGGCAGCCATAAGGAAGAAGAGAAAACTGCATCTATTCCTCAGACTAGGATAAATTGCAACCCCCCCCCCCCAAGAGATTTAAAAACATTATATGACATCTAAATTATTGAAATAGTTTTGTCTTTAAATTAAAGATTAATTAAATTAAATATACCCTCTTCCAAGGAGGATGCTATGGAGCAAGAAACATTGATTTGTTAATGAGTAAAAGGCATACTGAGGGCCAACTGGAGTTCTCTGAAGCGATGTCCGTTTACTAGACTAGAGTAATAGAATGGGTTCTTAGGGTACTTCAAACAAATGAAAAAGTTTTTATTGGTGTAAAAACATAACTACTTTTAAATAAGTAGGAAGCAACCATGCAGTGGAATACTGCACTGGCACTCAAAAGAATGATGTTAATGTAAAAGAACAACAAAAAAGTAAAATAAAAAAAGAAGTATGCTGATCACTATGTTTCATATGGTCTGTCCTGTTCTAGTAAAAATAAAAGGATTGTATAGATTTAAAGTGTCATTGAGAGGATAAAAAACCAAGTCATTGCCTCTAGAAAACAGGTCTGAGGTCTACTGAGAAGAAGCCTTCCTTTTTATTGTATACCCTTTTGTAGAGGTTGAAGATTCAACCAAAAAGTTGGTTCTTTGAAAACACTACCTATGATTAGAGAGAAGAACCCAATCATATAAAGTGAACATAATTCTAAGGTGGGAGGTGGAGGGGAGAAATTGATTCAAAAAGAAACAGAAAACCTTAATAGTTCTGTAACTTTTGAAAAATTGTAGCAGTATTTTTCCTCTCCTCCTCCCAACACCAATAAACATACAAACAAAACTCCACTAGATAAAAATGGTTTTAGACACCTTCTACCAAAATTTAATAAATAAATCATACCAACTTTATTCAAACTTTCCAAAGAATAAAAATACAGAAAATAATGAGTGTGCGGGAGAGGGGGGGGTTCAAGAATAAAAAAACAACAACACAGAAAATATCTCCCCAATGCATTTTATAATGCCATTATAATTGCAATATAAAATCAAAGGAAGTGTGAAAAAGAATGATTGTAGGCTACTATCATTCATGAATATTGATACAAAGGTCCTAAACAAAATATCACAAAACAGAATACAATATACAGTAAAGAAACTCTAGCAGGGTCTAGCTGAGTTCACCCAGAAATGTAAGGACTGTTTAACACAGATCGCTTATATGTATCATCCATTGCATTAAAACATTAAAGGAGAGCCCTAGCTGGTGTGGCTCAGAGCATTGGCCTGTGGTCTGAAGGGTCCTGGTGTGATTCCTGGTCAGGGGACATGCCCAGGTTGCGGGCTTGGTCCCCAGTGTGGGGCATGCAGGAGGCAGCTGATCAATGATCCTCATCATTAATGTTTCAGGTGCTCTCTCTCCCTCTTCCTTTCTCTGAAATCAATAAAAAAAAAATTTTTTTTTAAAATTAAAGAAGAAAAACCTTTATGATAATCTCCATAGATAAAAAAACTAACATTTGATAAAAGTTATCTGTTCAAGATAAAAACTCTTAATAAAGTGGAAATAGAAGAGAAACTGCCAAAAACCTACAGTAAATAACACTGTTTACAGTGAAATGGAGAGGCATTCTTTTAAAAACCCAAAACAATTAAAGATCTCTACTATTGCACCATTTCTACTCAACACTATCCTGTAAGTCTAATTAGCACAGTCAATGGTTAAAAAGGAAAGAGTAATGATTGGAAAGGAGAAAATAAAACAGAAAAATCTTAAGAAATATGAAAATGTATCAAGATTGTCAGTTAAAAAATCAATATACAAAAAAATCTGTTTTAATTCCAAGCTGAACACATCGTATGCATTTTTTATTATTTTCCCTTCTACTTCTCATTCTCTTTTCTACCAAGGAACCATACGTGGTGACATTCAGTCTCCTGTTTGCTATATTTCCCCCCATCTTTTCCTTTTCTTACATTCTGTAAATGGCTATGTACATTGACTGGATTCCATTTAAGCCCATCCCAAATGAGGGTAAGCTCTAAGATGGCTAATTACCTGAACAGGTGTTGGCAAACATTTTCTGCAAGGGTCAGGTGATAAATAAGGCTTTGTGGGCCACATGATTTCTATTGCAACTACTTGACTTTGTGGCTGTCACACAAAAGCAGCCGCAAATATGTAATAAATGGGCATGACCTGTTCCAGTAAAACTTAGTTTACATAAACAGTGGCAATTTGCAGACCCCTGGCACAGAGCATGAGTTCCCAATTCTGGTTTTCAATACCCCAAAGTAGCCCAAATAATTTCAAAGGCTATTGAGAAATTCTCAACATTTGTATTTTACTTTAAAAAAAATCCTCCCTCAGGATGTTTACTGATTTTTAGAGAGAAGAAGGGAGAGAGAAAGAAACAATGATGTGAGAGAGAAACATGGATCAGTAGCCTCCCGTACGTGTTCTGACCAGAGATGGAACCCGCAACCTAGGTATGTACCCTGACTGGGAATCAAACCTGCAACCTTTGCGGTTCTCAACCTGTGGGTCGCGAACAATGAAAATACATCCTGCATATCAGATATTTACATTACAATTCATAACAGTAGCAAAATTACAGTTACGAAGTAGCAACGAAAATAATTTTATAGCTGGGGGTCACCACAACATGAGGAACTGTATTAAAGGGTCACGGCATTAGGAAGGTTGAGAACCACTGGCAGGGACAACACTCCAACCAATCAAGCTACTCAGCCAGGGCTAGTATTTTACTTTTAACTGAGAGGAAGTTTTAAGGTCCTTGATTATTTTTCAACAATAATTTTTAATTGCCACTCTATCCCCATCTTTCAGAAATCTGTTGCAATCTTGACTTGGCTTCCTCTTACTCTATGACACTGTATATACATTATCTTTAAAAAAAGTGTTTTTTACTATCATTTTGATGGGGTCGTAGGAGAAAGAGGTGGTAAATGTGAGTGACTAATTAGCGAGCATCAGAAATTGTTTATACATTAAAATATTTAATTCACATGGAATTTTAATTTTTGTATATGGGACAAGTATAGCTAATTTTATTGTCTTCCACATGGATAACCAATTACTAGTACATAAGCACTATTTTTCACATTAAACTGTAAGACAATTTTGTCTCTTCCAATTATTTATACTTCATTTCTTTTTCTTGTCTTGTTAGCTTAAAACTTCAAAATAATTTTGAACAATAGTGATCTTATTCCTGACTTTAATAGGAATAGCTTAGTATTTCACTATGTAATAGATTTCAGTAACTATTTTTTAACATGTTTAGGTATTTTCCTTTTATTTTAAATTTATTGGGAGTGGCTTTTAAATGCTTTTTTCCCCCCAAGATACCTTCTGATATAGCATATAATCATACAGTTTTTTCTTTTAATTTGTTGATGCTGTCAATTATAAGATTTTCTCATTTTGACTCTGTCTCCATTCCTGCAATAAACCGTACATTGTTCATGTTTTATTATTTTACTTTTGTTCATTTTTCAATATTTCATGTGGAATTTTTATGAGAAACCAATATATATATTTAGATTTTCATAGTATTTTAAAATAAGGTTTTGAATTAAGTGTACACTAAGTTTATAAAATGAATTGGTAGGTTTCTCATCGTAATCTTATATGGTTTAGAATAGTCTGAATCACTTATCTATTCTTTGAAAATCAGCTAGAATTGAGATCAGAAGGTATACTTTTAGCAAAAAGGTTTTTAAGTGTTTTAAAATTTCTATGTGGGTTTAGATGTATTTTCTTAATCTTCTTCTATCAACATGACGCATTAATAGTTCACCAAGAAATTATTCATTCTCTCTAGCTTTTCAAGTTTATTACAACAGAGTTAGATATGTTCTCTTATTTTAAAATTTGTCTCCTTTCCCATTCATGCATTTTTTGTTTTGTCTTTTGCTCCCTTAACCAGGTTTTATAGGGTTTCATCTATTTATTGGTCTTTATAAAAACCAAAAAACTTATAGTGTACATATCTTTTCCACTACTTTGTTTTCTATCTTTTTTCACTTCTGCATTTATCTTTACTAATCATATATCCTTTATTTCCATTGTGTGTTTTTTAAAATTAACCACCCTCTAATTATTCCATTTTACTTTGGTGCGTTTTGTTTTCCCAGCTTTAAAACAAGGCTTATATCTAAAATTTCGCATCTGTAATTCCCATTAAAGTTTTACTTAGTGACAGCCACACAAAAAGATAAATACATGCAAGAATAAACAGGAAGAGTGCTTTATCAATCAGAGAGGGCAAAGAACAGAAAGAGAGTGCACAAATTCAGAATATGTCCCAGATGACTTTCCCATTAAAAAAATAAGATGATGGATTTCTCTCTATGTCTATACAGTTCAAATCAACAAATATTTGAAAACTTATTATTCATAAGACACCATGCAAATAATATAAAGAGGTTTTTTGGGTTGAATGTGTACCCCAAAGAGATATGCTGAATCACAGGTAGGTAAACCCTGGTACCTGTGAATTTGACCTTTTTTGGAAAGAAGGTCTTTGTAGATATAATCATCAGGTTAAGATGAGGTCTTACTGGATTAGGCCCGAAATGCAATGATCAGTATTCTTTAAGAAGACCATGTAAAGAAACAAGACACAGAGACATCAGAAAAACATCATGTAACAATGGAGGCAGAAATTGGAGTGAGGCAGCTGCAAGCCAAGGAATGCCAAAAATTGCCAGCAACCACCCGAAGTTAGGGAGAGAGGCATGGAAAAGGATCTCCATTCCTTAGCATCCCCAGAAGGAACCAACTTTGTTAACACTTTGATTTCAGACATTTAGCCTCCAGAACTATGAAAGAATAGATTTTTTAAAAAAATATATTTTATTGAGTTTTTACAGAGAGGAAAGGAGAGAGATAGAGAGTTAGAAACATCGATGAGAGAGAAACATCGACCAGCTGCCTCCTGCACACTCCCCACTGGGGATGTGCCCGCAACCAAGGCACATGCCCTTGACCGGAATCGAACCTGGGACCCTTCAGTCCGCAAGCCAACACTCTATCCACTGAGCCAAACCGGTTTTGGCTGAAAGAATAGATTTCTATAGTTTTAAGCCACTCGTCTGTGGTACTTTTGTAACAACGGCCCTACAAAACTAACAGAGGGGAAACAGCTAAGGTGACCATTATCTATTATACTAGAGGCCCAGTGCACAAAATTCGTGCGGGGGGTGTGGGGGTTCCCTCAGCCCAGCCTGTGCCCTCTCGCAATCCAGGACTCCTCGGGGATGTCCAACTAACCATTTAGGTTGGTCATCCCTCTCGCAATCCGGGACTGCTGGCTCCTAACCACTCGCCTGCCTGCCTGATTGCCCCTAACCATTCTGCCTGTCTCCTGATTGCTCCTAACCACTCGCCTGCCTGATGGCCTGATTGCCCCTAACCACTCCCTCCCCTAATTGCCCCTAACTGCTCACCTGCCTGCCTGATCACCCCTAACCACCTCTGCCTTGACCCCCAACACTGCGGTTTCGTCAGGAAGGTCGTTTGGCTGTCTGGTCCAATTAGCATATTACGCTTTTATTATTATAGATTACTGTTTAAACAAATCTGGTATAGGAAAGTCTGTATCTACTCAACAGTAACATTCATTCACAAAGTGTAAGTAACAAGAAAACCCAAAACTTCAGCTTAAAACAAATTAAAAACTGTATGTGCATGCCTTTAGTAGAGAGAATGAATAATGGCCCTGCAAAAATGTCCACTTCCTAATCCCTGAATGTGTTACCTTATATGGCTAAAGAAATTTTACAGATGTGATTAAATTAAGGATCCTGATATGGGGAGATTTTCCTTAATTATATGGGTGGATCGAATGCAATCACAAGTCTCTTTATTAGAAGTAACTAAATCCAGCAACACAAGAGGAGATAAATTAAGCTCCACCTTCATTTAACAACCACAGGTAGTGTGAAAAAGAATGATTGTAGGCACTGCTTTTGCTCATTAAGGATTGTAATAAGCAAAGGCAGGAGGGCCAGAATCAGAGAATATGTGACAAAAGAAGCAGAGGGTCAGAGTCAGGGAGAGATTTAGTATGCTGCTGGCACGGAAGATGGAGGAAGGGGCCACGAGCCAGAGTGCAGGTGGCCACGAGAAGCTGGAAAAACAGTGAGAAAACAGAGTCTCCCCTATAGCCTCTGGAGGAAGTACAACATTGCTGCTATTGTGATTTTGGTCCGGTGAAAGCCATTTCAGACTTCTGATTTGTGTTGTTTTAAATCACTAAGTTTGTGATAATTATTTATAACAGCTATAGGAAAAAATGCCCTATGATCCAGTAATCTCTCTGCTAGGGATAAATTCCAGTGCAATCTTCTCATTGGTCCATGGAGTAATCTTAAAATATATTCACAATTTCTTTGACTCTACACTTTCAAAAGGTGGAGCTTAATTTATTCCTCTTGTGTTGCTGGATTTAGTTACTTCTAATAAAGAGAATATGATAGAAGTGATGATGTGTTACCTCTGAGACTATGTCATAAGTAGCTTCCTTCTTGCTCTTTCTCGCTATGATCATTGGAGGAAGCCAGCTGCCATGTCAGTAAGACACTCAAGCAGCCAGGTGGAGAGGCTCATGTCAAGAAACTGAAGCCTCCTACCAATGACCAGGAGAAACAGACTAAATAAGTGAGCTATCTTGGAAATGGATCCTCCAGTCTAGTCGAGCCTTCGGATGACTGTGGCCCTGGCTGACAGAAACTTCATGAGAGATTCTGAGCCAGAATAGTGACAGATACTACAGAACACTATACAGCAGAGTCAGCACCAAATAAAGTAAAAGCGATCTTAAAAACTACTGAGTTTAAAATGGTCAAAAATCATGTAAATTAAAGATATAAATTTGGGTACATATCCCTAAGAAGTGAAAGCAGTGACTCAAACAGTATCTTCACAGCAAAGGTATTCACAATAGTCAAAAGGCAGAAATAACCCAAGGGTCTATCGACACATGAACAGATAAACAAATGCAGTATATACATATACAATGGAATGTTATTCAGCCTTACAAAGAAAGGAAATTCTGATACATACTCTAACATGGATGGATGAACTGAAGATATTATTCCAAGTGAAATTAGCCAGACATAAAAAGGCAAATATTGTATTATTCCTCTTATATAAGGTTCCTAGGGAAGTCAAATTCCTAGACAGAAAGTAGAATGGTTTTTGTCAGGGTCTAGAGCAGTGGTTCTCAACCTTCCTAATGCCGCGACCCTTTAATACAGCTCCTCATGTTGTGGTGACCCCCAACCATGAAATTATTTTTGTTGCTACTTCATAACTGTAATTTTGCTACTGTTATGAATCATAATGTAAATATCTGATAGGCAGGATGTATTTTCATTGTTACAAACTGAACATAATTAAAGCATAGTGATTAATCACAAAAACAATATGTAATTATATGTGTGTTTTCCGATGGTCTTAGGCGACCCCTGTGAAAGGGTCGTTTGACCCCCAAAGGGGTCATGACCTACAGGTTGAGAACCGCTGGTCTAGAGGGAGGGAAATATAGGGAGTTATTGTTTAACGGGTACAGAGTTTCAGTTGGGGAAGATGAAAAAGTTCTAGGGATGAATGGTGGTACATTCACAACACTATGAATGCATTAATGACATAATATATATGTATATATATGTATTTTAATGGTCAAGATGGTAAATTTTATGAAGTACATTTTACAATAGAAAACTCATTAACCATAAAAAAGACAACTATGCAAAATGATACAAATATTTCACATGAATTAATGCATATTTAAGAAGACATTTGAATGAGGGTTTGTAAGGGAAATAGGAGAGGGTATGGAAATAAAGGTGAGAATACTTACCTTATAAAGACTGATTATGACACTATTTGATTTATAAAAAAAATTAAAATTTTGATTATTTATTGATTTGAGACAGAGATATCAATTTGTTGTTCCACTTATTTACACATTCATTGGTTGAGGTTTTTTTTCTGTTCATCAGATTATTCACTTGATTTTTAGATTCACTTGTTGATAGATATGTATTTGTTGTTCATAATTTGTATCTTTACCTTCTTCTTCTTCTTCTTCCTATTTTTAAAGGATACCTTGCAGCATTTCATATAATACTGGTTTGGTGGTGATGAACTCCTTTAGCTTTTCTTTCTTTGTCTTTTGCTCTTGGCATTTTAATTATGATGTGTCTTGGTGTGGTCCTCTTTGGATTCCTTTTGTTTGGGGTTCTCTGCACTTCCTGGACTTGGAAGTCTATTTCTTTCACCAGGTAGGGGAAGTTTTCTGTCATTATTTCTTCAAATAGGTTTTCAATATCTTGCTGTCTCTCTTCTTCTGGAACTCCCATAATTCGGATGTTAGACGCCTGAAGTTGTCCCAGAGGCTCCTTACGCTATCTTCATATTTTTGGATTCTTTTTTCTTTTCCAGTTGGGTGTTTTTTGCTTCTTTGTATTTCAAATCTTTGACTTGATTCTGGTGATCCTCTAGTCTGCTGTTGGGAGTCTGTATAATATTCTTTATTTTAGTCAGTGTATGCTTAATTTCTAGTTGGTCCTTTTTCATATACTCGAGGGTCTCACTAAATTTATTGGTGGTTTCTAGAAAATTCCTGAAAAACCTTATAACTGTGGTTTTGAACTCTATATCCAGTAGTTTGCTTTCCTCCATTTCTGCCATTTGTGACCTGTTTCTTTGTCTCCGCATTTTGGCTGCTTCCTTGTTTTGATAGAATGGCTTTCTGTGCTAGGTGTCCTATAGGGCCCAGTGGCTCAGCCTCCCCAATTACCTGAGGTGGACAATCTTGGTGCACCCCTTTGTGGACTGTGTGCACAGTCTTGTTGTAGTTAAGCCTTGATTGTTTTAGGTATCACTGGCATGAAATGACCTCCAGGCCAATTGGCTGTGAGAATCAGCTGTGTCTAGGGTGTGAGAACTTCTGTGCTGGAGACACCCTTCTGGGGCAATACTTGCTTCAGTGGAGCTTTGGTGCTCACTGAGTCTGCCCCCTGAGTGTGTCCCTTATGGACCTGAGGAGTTGTAATCTGGATGGTCCCACTCTGACCACTGTGTACACTGGCTCTTGGGTCT
>NW_006285040.1:6107120-6116032 GCF_000327345.1 Myotis davidii
GCCAGTGATAGCAGGAAGTAGGGGTGGAGCCAGCGATGGGAGCTGGGCAGGGTCAAAGCTGGCAGTCCCGGGACCTAGGGGTCCCTTGCCTGGGCCTAAAGCAGAGCCCACGATCACCGGGCCGCTGCAGCTGCGGGTCCCCACTGCCCGGGCTGGACGCCTCAGCCAGAGGCGTCCTGCAGGTGCAGGGGCAGAGCCCACGTGATTGCGGCACCCCCCGCTGCCACTGCAGGTCCCCGCTGCCCAGGCCGGATGCTAGGCCAAAGGTGTTAGGCCTGGGAAGGGGCAGAGCCTGCAACCGCAGGGAGCTGGGGGTCCCCTGCCCAGGCCTGACACCTCTGCCGGAGGCCTCAGACCTGGTCAAGGGGCCGATCCGGTGACTCAGTTGCCAGCCCTATCCGCATGCCCCTCCGTACCTCTGCAATTTACTTCCGGACCTTCTCTGAGTCTCATTGTGCTTTTCTTTCCTTCTAGTTGTAGAATTTCCACTCAGCCAGCCTTCCTTTGGTTCTGGATGATGTCTGTTTTGTCTTTTAGTTGTATTTTTTAAGTGGTTGAGCGAGGCAGCAATTTCAGGTGTTTACCTATGCCGCCACCTTGATTTCTCCTCATTGGTTGATTCTTGTATGTGCCCGGACTGGGGATTAAGCCTGAAACCTTGATGTCTTGAAACAACACTCTAACCAATTACTATCAGCTAGAGCTAAAAAAAAATCCCCCAATTTTTAAAGAACATCTCATATAATAAAGAGGTAATATGCAAATTGACCATCACTCCAACACACAAGATGGCCATACCCATGTGGACACAAGATGGCCTGCAGGGGAGGACAGTTGGGGGGGACCAGGCCTGCAGGGGAGGGCAGTTTAGGGGCAACTGGGCCAGCAGGGGAGGGCAGTTAGGGGTGACCAGGACAGCAGGGGAAGGCAGTTAGGTGATCAGGCCTGCAGGAGACGGCTGTTGGGGGTGACCAGGCTGGCAGGGGAGCAGTTAGGTGTCGACCATGCTGGCAGGGGAGTGGTTACGGGTGATCAGGCTGGCAGGCAGAAGCGGTTAGGGGCAATCAGGCAGGAGAGTGGCTGGGAGTCAGCAGTCCTGGATTGTGAGAGGGACATCCCTCGAGGGAGAAGGCTGGGCTGAGGGACACACCCCCCCTCGGTGCACGAATTTCGTACACCGGGCCTCTAGTCTATATATATAAAAGCCTAAACGACCAAACAACCGGCCGCTATGACGCACACTGACCACCAGGGGGCAGATGCTCAACTCAGGAGCTGCCCCTGATCGTCAGTGCGCTCCCACAGCGGGAGTGCTGCTCAGCTGACTAGCCCATCCCAGGGGCCCACCTCACTCCCTCAGTAGTCCTGCTGGTCCAATCTCTGGAGAATGGGCCAGGCACTGATGGACCACCACCACTAGCACAATCCTGACAGTGCCTCTGGCCTCCTGGAAGTCAGTTTTGGGCCCTGCAGCCACTTCCCCTCTCTAGACGCTCCACAAGGAAGAAACGATATAAAAGCAGCTGCCAGGTGGTTCCAGCAACCAGCGCGAACGTCAGCAGGATGGATCCGGATCCTGGGCTGGCAAGGGCGTTCCACTGCCCGCCAGGAGGGCCCAGCACGTCCCAGCCCCCCAAAACCCCTCTTGGGGCAGGTGCCAGATGCAGGGCTCATGGCTGGCGAGCTCCACTGCAGTGGCGTGAGCCTCTCCTGATTAGGACTGATTGGGCACGAGCCCGTGGCAGGTGCAGCAATGCCGGGATGAGCGGGAGCGACAGGCAGGAACAGCAGGCAGTGTTGAGACTGTCAGTTTTGGCCCAATCCCCACAGGCCATGCCAAAGGACCCTACCCGTGCATGAATATTGTGCACCAGGCCTCTACTATGTTATATAATACTAGAGGCTCGATGCATGAAATTCGTGCAAGGGCCTTGGCCCCGACCCCTGCCCACCACCGCGGCCCCTGCCTGCTGCGGCTTTGTCTGGAAGGATGTCTGATCTAATCAGCACATTGCCCTTTTATTATTATAGATACTTGAGTCCCGATGCACAAAATTCATGCACGGGTAGGGTCCCTAGGCCTGGCCAGTGACTGGGGCCAATCAGGGCCTTCTGGCTGCCGGCCGGGGCCTCCCTTCTCTGGCTGCCAGCCAGAGCCTTCCTTTGTTCCACGCCGCCCCCTGGTGGTCAGCACACAACATAGAGAGCAATCAAACTCCCAGTCGGTTGAACTTCCAAGGGAACACTTTGCATATTAGGCTTTTATAGATGATAGATAGATAGATAGGTAGATAGATGACATTCCACCTGTACCAAAAGAAGGGCTGGTGTACCTTTCTAGTAGTTGACCCTAGAGAAATCAAGGACCACAGATTATTGACCATTAAAACTAGAAGATGTAGAAATCACTTCAACTAACGTTCTCATTTTACATTCAAGACACTTAATATACTTCAAAAGTAATTTACTTCACAGAATTATCTGTGATTCCTAGAAGAGTTTATGAGGCACAGTGTTTCCAAAGAGCAAACCACCACATTCCTTTAAATTAGAAGGTATTTTAGATGATATAAACCTTTAAATAACCTAGGAATAATCAAAGCAATCAGTGTTTAGCTAGTAAATAACATTTCATGTAGTTCTATTATAAGTTTCTTAGAGGTTAGCTAAGATTCTCCAGCAACTTTCATAGTTCTGGCATTTAGTAAGTACTCAAATATGTAGTGAATGTCTTTTCTCAAGTATCATTCATCTTTTCTAGTTCATCATGCCCTATGCCAGTGATGGCGAATTTTTTGAGCTCAGCGTGCCAGCATTTTGAAAAACCCTAACTTAACTATGGTGCCGTGTCACATATAGAAATTTTTTGATATTTTCAACCATAGTAAAACAAAGATTTATATTTTTGATATTTATTTTATATATTTAAATGCCATTTAACAAAGAAAAATCAACCAAAAAAATGAGTTCCCAGTCACCACTGACACACGTGTCATAGGTTCGCCAACTTTGCTCTATGCCGTGCCATCTTTTGTACTATGTCAAGTTTCACTCAGACTGTAATACAAAAAAGAAGGGGGGGGAGGAAGGTCAAAATCAAAAACATTTAACAAAAAGATTGGTTAAATTATGTGAAATCAGTAACAGTAAAAATAGACAAAAATGATAAAATAGAAATTCACAGCCCTAGCCGGTTTGGCACAGTGGATAGAGTGTCGGCCTGTGGACAAGGGGTCCCAGGTTCAATTCCGGTCAAGGGCACATGCCCAAGTTGTGGGTTCGATCCCAGTGGGGGGCATGCAGGAGGCAGCCAATCAATGATTCTCTCTCTTCATTGATGTTCCTGTCTCTCTCTCTCCCTCTCCCTTCATCTCTAAAATCAATAAAAATATATTTTAAAAAAATTTCACAGCCCTGGCCATGGTGGCTCAGTCCTGTGTACCAAAAGGTCACCGATTTGATTCCCAGTCAGGGCATATATCCAGGTTGTAGGTTCAATCCTCTGTCGGGGTGCCTACGGGAAGCAGCTGACTAATGTTTCTCTCCCATATTGATGTTTCTGTCTCTCTCTCTTCCTCCCCCTCCCTCTCTCTCTAAAAAACATCAATAGAAACTTTATTTTTTTTTTGTTAATACTCACCTGAGGATATTTTCAACTGATTTATTTTATTTTATTTTAAAGAGAGTGGAAGGAAGGGAGTGAGAAGGAGGGGGCGGAGAGAGAGAAACATCAATGTGATAAAGACACTTTGATTGGTTGTCTCCCACCTTCACCCTGACCAGGGCTAGGCATTGAACCTGCAACCCAGGTATGTGCCCTTGACCGGGAATTGAAAAGACCCTTTGGTCCTCAGGCCAATGCTCTAACCAACAAATAGTATTATATAGTCCAATCTGAAAAATAAATTTTAAGGGGTAAATTAATTTTTAAAATCCACAAAACAGCCCACCAGTGTGGTTCAGTGATTGAGTGCCAACCCCATGAACCAGGAGGTCTTAGTTTGATTCCAAGTCAGAGTACATGCTTGGGTTTCGGGCTAGATCCCCAGCAGAGGGACATATAGGAGGCAGCAGATCGATGATTCTTATCATTGATGTTTCTAACTCTCCCTCTCTTTTCCTTGCTCTGAAATCAATAAAAACGTTTTAAAACCCCACAAAACAATTTATGTATGGAAAGCATCAATAAATAGTTTTGATTCACTTTATAGGCATGCTTATGACTATTTTAACTTTTGAATTTTTTAATCACTCAATTCTAGCCATATCAATTAATAGTGAATAATTTCAGACCTATAAAGCCAACAGTTCAGTCTTAAATATTAAGTAATAACTTCATACTATAAAGGGAGGGGTAAAATCAACTTTTCTTATTTTAGTTCTTTCTTGTTTAATTCTTTAAAAATCTCAAATAAGTGTTTTATTTATAAGTATGCATATGATTAATAAGATACTCTAAAAAAAGGATGCTCTGAATGTCATTACAGAAACTAATGCCTCTCCATTTGTTTAACTACCAGATTATTTTACAAAGCATTCTTAAATCATAGTTAAAAACCCATAATCAAGTTAATATTTCTTCTTCATTTGATGATTTGACGATTTATATTGCTTTTCAAATAATTTATTGCATACTATTTTGTATGTTATGTAGTAAGAGACAATATTTAAAATAGTTACATAGAGTTAAAGTAGGTAATTTAAGTTTCTTACATCCTACATAATAAATGACCTTGGATAAAGTCACAACATACCTAATTAGGAGTAGTCTAACATTTAAAATGAAAAAAAAAAATGCTACACTGATCTGTTTAAATAGTAAAATGGGATAATTTATATAAAAATAAGAATCATAAACTCTCAAAGACTATATTAATCAGGGTTCAAAGAATTGACTGGTACTAGCTATTAAATTTCATTTGGAATTTTAATGTAACATCTTTAATTCTAGTTATAGTTTCCATCATATTTTTAAAAAGAGATCTTAAGGACTATTAACCCTGATATCCATAATAAATAATTCCTAAAGCCGTAATATATATTTTTAAAAAGAATAAAATTGTTTTAATTTATCATTGTAAAGTTTACAGTCTTATTTATTCAAGACCAAGTCCTTATTATCTTGAAAAAAATTACTGAAAGAAAATGATAGGTTCTCTTAAGACTTTCTATTAGGTCAGCACTATTTAAGAGATACTGTCACTGATCCTGGAGGGCTTTACAAAGCCACTGCACTGCCATCCTGTTCAGGAAGTAGGGAGGTGTGGGAGGCTGGCTATCATAAAACTACATAAAGATAATCCAGTTAAAACCCTATCAGTCCAAAACATGTTTTTAGACATTTAAGTAAATGGAAAAAATTTTAAGTACAATGAAAACATGTTATATCAAGAGCATATCTTATGAGTGCTAACTAAACAGAAATACCACCTATTAGAAAAGCCATGGTACTATAATTTAAAATATTTGCCTGTAGACTTTATTCAGTGATATCTAAAAGCAACCAAAGAGTAATATAAAATTACTTAATAAATACAAATTTAAATATTAAGCCTATTAAAAAGTATCACTATAATTTTTCACAAAGAAATTGACATAATAAAGCGATTTATTCTTGAATAACATACTGAATGACAAAGCTATACTATCAAAGAAAAAGATCCACTGCTTCATACATAAAGATTTCCTATAAGATTTATGATAGAGCAAAAAATTTGAGCATCTCTTTTGAGATGTAGAATCCAAGTGTCTGATACATTCCACTGTTAAAATATTCATAGTCTCATATTTTTCCTACTTTAAAAAAACAATTTTTTCTCCTATTCAGGTTACAATTAGAAACTATGGCTTCTTGTAATGGACTTCTACCACCAGCACTGCTGCACGGTTTCTTATTCCTCTGCAGTTGTCCTTTCACGCTAAAAGAGGGAGAAAAGCACTGCTGCAGTCATCTGCAAGAACTACCACTGCGCTGTGTAACTAACAAAGACGCTGCTATCTTTCTGCCACCCTATTCACTGGGAGTTCACTTAGATGTTTTACAAAAGCATGCAATTCTGATGACCAAAATTTCACCAAGCAACCAAAACCACCCTCAAACTGTGCGATACCTGCCTCCTCCTCTTCCCCTGCTCCAAGAAGCCCTTTCCTCTAGTTCACCTCAGCCATTAGCAAGCAGCTTTGTATCCCCTTTTGGCTGCCACTGCATGTGTCCTGTAGCCAGGGAGGAAAGAAGCCTTTCAATGGGTTAGAGCTTTTGCTCTTCGTCATGAATATGCTCCATTCTTTGTTGTCCTCTACCCGTTTCCTTAGGTTATTCTACTCTACTCTGTCAACAGGCATTATAAAAACAAAACCTCATTCTATCTTCAAAAACAGCTCTTAATCACAGCCTCCCCTAACACTCTGACCCCTCCCCCCTTCTTCCTCTTCTGTCAAAAACCTTGGTCAGAAGCACAGGAAATCCATCTCCTGTGCTGCAGTGGAAGGGGGGAGGGAGGGAGACGCCCCTGCATCCACGCTTGGCATGTGGCACTGGACCCTGTGCCAAGGAAAAAACCACCAGTTTCAAATAGTACGAGAAAAAATAGTCTCCCCTCCCTCTGCAGCAAGCCGGGTCATCGCGGCTCCAGCACCTACCCCATTTCCGAGCCCAGCAGCACCTCCATTCCGTCTCCAGTGACACCAAGGCTGGATGCGCCAATATAGCCACATGTCGGTCACGTGTGCCCATGCCCAGCCAATCGGTAGGTAGCCGACGGGAATGGGGAGCGCCCTGGTCCGCATCCAGCGGAATACACAGCTGCATCACGCTCTGCTTCCCAACCCGCAGCCCGCAGTCCACATTGGGCAGCAGGATACAGGGTCCCGCCCTGCTGCACAAGCAGCTGAGACCTAACCTACTCTAAGGCTTGTGGGTATGCGCTCACCCAACCTACCCCCACTCCCGCCCCCCCCCCCAAGCTTACGGAAGCGGACGTGCATAATAGATGGGGTGGGGGAGGTCCACATGGTGGAAAGATTAGCATGAGATGCTGGAAGTGGGTGAGTAATAAATTACATCTCATTCGCTAAGATTTACATATTTGCAGCACAGATAAAAAGAATGTATTATAATAAATAATTTTACATTACAAACCACTGATTTGTTAGGTAAATCACTCAAACTATGTTTGAATTAAAAATACAGTTACCAGAAAAGCTATGATGACAACATGGCCAAATCAAGGAGTCACTGTTTAGGTTAAATCTTTGCTTCTGCCATTTACTAACTCTGTGATTTTAGTCATTTAAAGGTTCAGTGCTTCAATTTCTTCTCCAAAAAAAAAAAAAGTAGAAGTATGGAATAGGGAAAGTAATATATATGAAGCAGTATTTAGAGCAGTCACTAATACTGTAAGTACTGTTGGCTACTAGAAATCTGAGATTTAAATGAACATTTAATGCAAATTCTATATTTCATTTAAATCTAACCAAGTAAAGCTTAAATTACTAATTTTTATGAGTTAGAAATATAAAAATCCAAATAGCAAAAAATTTTAAGTGTGATTCAAATCCTGATTTAAATTTGAAATAGATCGTGGAAACATGGCCAGTTTCCATGATCTACTTCAAATTTAAAAGGATACTTAACTTCAGGTCTTTAAGTAAAACATATTTACTATAATCTTTTCTTAATTTTTTAAATTAATAGCATGAAAAGAAGCAACTATTAAACAGCTGTGGATGAAAAGGGCTCACAAGTTCAGGGGAGGCCTGCATGGTAATCCTTACAAACTCAGCGACCAAAAGTAACCACACAGGATGGTCTGAACATAAAAATTCCTAACTAAAAGCAGGTGATAGTTGGTAGTCTTATCTTAGGCTTCTGGCTTCCTTGACAAAGGTCAAGCTTTCCCTTAAGTGAGCCTATTTTTTTTTTATTTGCATCTAAGATAACAGACTTTGAAAGGTCAAAGTACTATTTTCCCTCAAATCACAACCACCAGAGCATGAGACCATAGAACCCCTCATTGTTATTTTCCTCCCCTGCACATCACCTCTGTGCTATAAATGTTAATTATTAAGTATCCTGTAACCACCAATGCAAAAGAAGTATGTGTTTCTCTATTTTGCCTTTTTATCCAATCCCAGAGACCCCCCTCCACCTGCACTCACTTTGCTTTTGCCCACATCCTTAATCTACCACCAATGGATTTCATGTAACCCTCCTTACATCTCCTTTTATTCTTGTGTATAAAATAAGCTGCCAAACTGCCATTCTCAATCCATTGAGATTTTGCTTACCAGCAACTCTCATCAGTTTGGCTCAAATAAATTCACAAAATTCTCTTCAGATTTGGATGTTTCTTACATCTACAAAGTATATTTGGAGCAATTCCAATTTATTAAAAATTGTTTAAATTAGAAAAGAAGACATCCAAATTGGAAAAGAATACAACTGTCATTATTCAGATGACATATTGTACATAGAAAACCCGAAAGACTCCAACAAAAAATGACTAGACTTAATAAATAAATTCGGCAATGTAGCAGGATACAAAATTAACACCCAGAAATCTATGGCTGTTTTATATACCAATAATGAACTAACAGGAAGAGAAAGTAAAAAAACAATCCCATTTACCATTGCAACAAAAAAATTAAGATACCTAGAAACAAACTTAACTAAGTAGGTAAAAGACCTGTACTTAGAAAACTATAAGAGATAGAGGAAGACATAAACAAATGGAACAATAAACCATGTTCATGGATTGGCAAAATCAACATAACAATGTCCATACTACCCAAAGCAATCTGTAGATTTAATGCAATCCCCATTAAAATACCAATGGAACATTTTACAGACCTAGAAAAAACTTTCCAAAAATTTATCTGGAATACAAAAGGACCTCAAATAGCTGCAGCCACCT
>NW_006285040.1:6117760-6121884 GCF_000327345.1 Myotis davidii
TCCCAAGAAATCAGAAACACCAATCAGAAAGGATATATGCACCCATATGTTCATAGCAGCACAATTTACAATAGCTAAGATTTGGAAACAGCCTAAGTGCCCATCAGCAGATGAGTGGATTAAGAAACTGTGGTACATCTACATAATGGAATACTACACTGCTGTAAAAAAGAAGGAATTCTTACCATTTGCAAGAGCACGGATGGACCTGGACCTGGAGAGCATTATGCTAAGTGAAATAGCCAGTCGGAGAAAGAGAATATCATATGATCTCACTCATTTGTGTAATTATAATGAACAACATAAACTGATTAACAAAAATAGAGCCACAGTCATAGAAACATGGAACAGACAGTCCAACCAAAGGGAAGGCAGGGGAGGGGTAAGAGAACAACCAAAGAACTTGTATGCCTGCATATGAGCATAACCAATGGACACTGACAGTAGGGGAGTGAGGGCATGTACTGGGGGGTGGGAGCAGCTGGGGAGAGGTCAATAGGGGAAAAAGGAGACTTATGTAATACTTTAAACAATAAAGAAATTAAATTAAAAAATATATTAGAAAAGTAATAGACAAACAGCAAAATGCTCATAGATATACATATTAAGATATTCATAGTAGTTACCCTTGGAATTAAAATTATGAAGTGATTTCTGATTTTTCTTTATGCTTTTGAATATTTTTTCTTTGTCTCTGTATTATAATGCCTGATAAATAGTAAATAATCTCTAAATATTTGTTGCATTAACAAATGAACTGACCACATATTATTTAAGTAATTAGAAAAATTATATATTAAAAGTTTAAATATATTTAGACAAACTTTCCACTCTGTTATAATAAAGAAAACATGTGAATCAATTTCGCCTGTCTTAAATATCCCATTTGTCAGGATGACTTAGTTTTACAAAAGGCTTTCAAAATCCTCTTACTCAAAGTGCATGATTCATTGGACAGGACTTATTTATATAGTCACTGACTCTTTGTGACAAATTCATAGAGCCTAAAAATGTTCCCTTTCCTTTCTGGAGAGAAAAAGACCCTTCAAAACAAAGAATACATTGTAGAAGCTCCTAAAAATAATGTCTTAGTACCCTAAGAAACATCGTTAAGTTATTCTTGATTCAGACTATGATTCAAACTATTATTTAGTAAACCAGTTTGTAGCCAAAATATTTGTTATGGTTTTTACTATATGTATATAGAACTTAGTAATTCAAATGACAAAATTTTAAAGAAACCTATGACCACTACATGTTCATTAATCACTATGATTCATATCTAAAAAAGCAAGCCAATATAAAAATTTTACATTTTACAATGTTGCCTACTGAATTATTCAGTAAGATTTTCAAACCATTTTCCTCAGGGATTCCATAAAGCTTTGATTTGAATTTCATTTTTAAAATATGTTCAGCTTTTAAAAAAATATAAAAATGTATGAACTCAAAATATACTGGGCCATATTTGAACACAACAAAGATCACCCAAGCATTAATTTGTGCCACTAGGTTTCTACGTATCTCAGAATAAAGCTCCTGCCACCCCTACTTAAAAATGTTGTCGTATACACACCATATACAGTAAGATTAAAAATAGTTTCTGATAAAAAATACAGAAATAAATTGTATCCTAAAGATATTGTAAGACGGCACTGACAAACATGCCCTTGATTTCAAATATCTGTGGTTCATTATGATTATCTTGACTATTTTTAGTAAATGTTCATAAGTAAATGTATAAATATGAACATACGACCCACCTTTAAAAAAACACACAAACTTCTGAACCTGACATCCTGACATGCATAATGGGATAGCAACATGGAATCATAAAAGGATCTCAGAAGGGAGGTGGGGGTGGGTGGGGAATGATTAACCAGGGAACTTACATGCATAGAAGCATAGCCCATGGACACAGACAATAGTGTGCTGAAGACCTGGGAGGGGCAGGTGCAGGATGGAAGAGGTCAATGGGGGAAAAAAAGGGGACATATGTAATAGTTTCAACAATAAAGATAAATTTTAAAAAATTAAAAGTTACTTTGTTCCATTACTATCATCCTGATGATTACTGCTGCACCTGGCTCTGCAATAGATGTTCAATAAATATTTATTGAATGAATGCATTATTAATCATTAGAAAAAGTGAAATCAAAAACAGCCTTCAAAATGTCTATGTGGAGTCCACAATAAATATTCTTGAACAGAAATTTTTATCAGTGAAATAACTAAAGAGTTCTCTGAAATATATCTATAACAAAATTTCTTTAAATGCAGGAGACATTTTTATGTTAACTTAATAATGAAAGAGAAACAGAGTCTGGAGCCATGGCAAATACAAGGTAATGGCTAGTAGTGGGCACATCAGGAGATACAAAAAAAAATCAGAGAAATTATGAATAACTCAATAACGGCTACTCTGAGGTAATTCTGCTTTACTGACCCTGTATGGTAAATGTTAAATACATATTAAGTTAAATATGCCCTGGTGTTACTCTAGTGCAGCGGTTCTCAACCTGTGGGTCGCAACCCCTTTGGGGGTCGAACGACCCTTTCACAGGGGTCGCCTAAATACATCCTGCATATCAGATATTTACATTACGATTCATAATAGTAGCAAAATTACAGTTATGAAGTAGCAACGAAAATAATTTTATGGTTGGGGGTCACCACAACATAAGGAGCTGTATTAAAGGGTCGCGGCATTAGGAAGGTTGAGAACCACTGCTCTAGTGAATATGCTACATTACAGAGTAGGAAGGATTTGGCAGGAGTAATTAAGGCTATTAAGTAGCTGACTTTAAAATACGGAGATTATCATGAGTAGACCCAAACAAGCTCTTAAAAGCTTCAAACAATTCACTAGCTTCCCAATGAACTAGAATAAATGTCCTTACCTTGGTTTCTAAGACTGTAATCTTGCTCCTGCTCTCACTCGTACTCTCCTCCCCTGCCTCTCCCTCCTTTTCCTCTTTCTTATGTCTATTCACTGCCTTTCCTTCAGCTTCAAGAACTCTGCTCCTAAATCTGCAAATGACTGCTCCATTGTATCATTTAGATCTTGGCAGACATTTCACATCTTCAAAGAGACCTTGCATAATCACTTTATCAACACTGGTACCATCCTTACATCCTTAAACTTTCTGTTACACTGTGCTTGTTTTGTCCTAGAATCATTTAAGATCTGAAAGGCTCTACTATGTAACTATTTAGTTTTCTGTCTCCCTCATCATTGTTCTCAAATTGGAATAAAAATCTAGATTCTTGGGCTCTGCTGTTTCCTTCACACCTGGCACAGTGCACAGTAAGCATTCAATACATTTTGTTGAATATATGAAAGCAGAATGTTATAAAGATGAATAAGACATCAACTTACAATCTAGTAGAAAACCAAGAACATTTACAACAAAAATTTTAATACAAGGACAGTTGTGTCAAAGGATGAGAGATTAGATAATTACCAGCTAGGTAATCAAGAAAGATTTCAGGGAGAAAGGAGCAACAGAATGAGCCTTGAAAGATGTATAGGAGTTTTTCAGGGCAGGGATGTATTTCCATCTTATCCATCAAGTTAAAAAAGTTAGACTTCCACTTATAGACAACGGAAAACAAAGTTGTTTCAAATTAGAAGGGATACATGATTGGAAAAAGATCCACAAAACTTAACAGGACTAGTCTCTAGTCTAGTCCCTACTGAAAGAGGAGAAATCATCTGAATTCATACACATACTACTGCTAATTTATAGTTACATTTAATGGCCAAAGACTTTTTCAACTGGAAAATATGATGGCAGGAAAAAACACTAAATTTTATACTCTATAAGAATTAAATTTTGTTTTATAAGGTGCTATTTTGGCTTTTGGACAACACAGTTATTCATTAATTTTATGTTGTTAATATAAAACCAAACTCACCTTTGGCAACCACTTTATCCAATTAATAAAATATTCAAAACTACACTAATAAAAGAGAAACATGGTAATTGGCGTACGACCGCTACCCTTCCCATTGGCTAATCAGGGAGATATGTAAATTAATTGACAGCCAAGATGGCGGCCGGCAGCCAGGCAGCATGAAACTAACATGAGGCTTGCTTGCTTCAGTGACAGAGGAAACCAAT
>NW_006285040.1:6122340-6134649 GCF_000327345.1 Myotis davidii
GCTGTGCGTGACAGGGGGCGGCACCACATCCTCCCCATCGACCCTGCCTTGAGTGTGATAGGTGGCGGTGCCCCAACCCCCCAATTGGTCCTACCCTGAGAGTGACTGGGGTGGCATCGCATTTTTCTACAAACACCTGCTCTGTGCATGACGGGGCAGTGCCCCAACTCCCCCAATTGGCCCTGCTCTGAGCCGACCAGGGGCTGTACCTAGGGATTGGGCCTGCCCTCTGCCACCCGGGAGCAGGCCTAAGCCAGCAGGTCGTTATCTTCCGAGGGGTCCCAGACTGCGAGAGGGCACAGGCCGGGCTGAGGGACCCCCCTCCCCCCCAAGTGCACAAATTTTTGTGCACCAGGCCTCTAGTATTTGTATATAAGTAAAGGAAACATTTGTAAAAATTCTTAACATGCCCTAATCAGGTAAAGTTCCAGTTAGGGGGCATCTGGTGTTTTCAACAATATTTCCCATGGGGGAAAATAATTCTGATTAATTTTTAAAAACTAAATGTTCAAAACAAGATTTTATGCTTGCCTATGTTTTTTTTTTTTTTAAAAAGCATGTCTTGTTTAATATTTTAAACTCTGATCTTTACTGAAAACCTAAAACAGTGATAAGATTGTTCCCAAAGGTACAATGTGTAGTACAAACTTATAAAACCTATTCATAAGGATGACATTTTTAGCACTAAAGATTTCAGTGACATAAGGTCACCAAAACAGCACCAACTGTTTATGGCACCCTGTGAATTTAAGAAAGAGGAGCAGCCCAAACGGGTTTGGCTCAGTGGATAGAGGGTCAGCCTGCGGACTGAAGGGTCCCAGGTTCGATTCCGGTCAAGGGCATGTACCTTGGTTGTGGGCACATCCCCAGTAGGAGATGTGCAGGAGGCAGCTGATCGATGTTTCTCTCTCATCGATGTTTCTGGCTCTCTATCTCTCTCCCTTCCTCTCTGTAAAAAATCAATAAAATATATTTTTTAAAAAAAGAGCACACAGAATGAGTTTTTTAAAAATAAAAATTACTATCACTTTAACATTAAAATATCAAGTACCTAGATTAGTTAATCTCAGAAATCGAATGCAAATTATGCACATATTTTTTCTTTATTAATTAAGGTATTACATATATGTCCTTATCCCACCATTGCCCCCCCTTCTACCTCCCCCCACTCATGCCCTCACCCTCCTGGTGGTGTCTGTGTTCATTGGTTTGGCTTATATGCACGCATACAAGTCCTTTGGTTGATCTCTCCCCTTTACCCCCACCCTCCCCTACCTTCCCTCTGAGGTTTGACAGTCTGATCGATGATTCTCTGTCTCTGGATTATACACATTTTAAATACATGTGGGTAAAAAGATTAAAAAATCATATTCTGTCCCTGAGATATACAAACAACATTAAAAAAACACAACATTCACATGGCATATAGATAGCAGTCACATTAATTATTGGATATCAACCCACTTCCACTCAAACATACTAAAGAACAAATTTGATTGCAGTCCCTCCTCAGCTCAGTGCATTCTCCTTTCTTCACATATCTCCACTTCAAAAATGTTCACATTATATCCTCTTTGTTCACTTGAAGGACAATTCCTACACCAATGCATTTACCTACATACTACAAGTATTTATGTCTATGCCAGTCAAATAAAATATCCTCTATCCCCTCCCCTTGGGACTTTGCAAAGTAATAGGAATTACACATGTGATAACACATGTGTAAGTATTAAAAAGAAACATAGATTAATGTTTACATTTTCCAGGAATCTCATTTGTACTACAAAAGAGCTTTAACACAAAGTAATGACTAATGTAGAAATGTTAAAGTCCTCCTTGAACAAGTTAGTCAAAAAAATATTTGGACTTTCACTTGTAGAAATAGCAGACTAGGCAATCCAGACCAACTATCGTCCTGAAGTCAATTTTAAAAGATAGATAAAATATTAAAAGAACCTTTTTAAAAACATCAAATAACTACCAAATAGTAAGGAATAAATTACCAGCTCAAATCCACCAAAACTTGAAACCCAGAAAGGTGAGCTTAGATTTTGCCTTTTGTGGGTTTTCCAACAAAGAAGCAGCACTTAAGCTGAACTTTGTGATCTGTTGCCTTTCTTGCAAGAGTGGGAGACAAAAGTCAGAATTTAGGACCTACCAATGATAAGGATTGTAGTAAAAACACCCTTGGCATTGGGCTGGGGCTCTAAAGAGAGGCACCCCAAGAAGAGTAAGAAGGACCAGAAGGTAACACAAAAAAGTAAAAAATCTGAAATTGGATTAAGATGATCTTATATTCTTAGGCAATAGCAAATGAAAATCTTCTCTGGAGAAAAAAGTAACTTCATCTTTTTTAAAAAATATATATTTTATTGATATTTTACAGAGAAGAAGGGAGAGGGATAGAGAGTTAGAAACATCGATGAGAGAGATCGATCAGCTGCCTCCTGCACGCCCCCCACTGGGGATGTGCCCGCAACCAGGGTACATGCCCTTGACCGGAATCGAACCCGGGACCCTTGAGTCCGCAGGCCAACGCTCTATCCACTGAGCCAAACCGGTTCGGCGTAACTTCATCTTATATATCAAATTACTTCTACAACAGAAAACAGAATCATACCAACAGACCTGACAATATTTGAATTATCACTACATTCAAGGGGATAAAAGACAGCTTAGCTTAACTATTTGTGCTTGGAACTGAAAACTATAAAAAGTGGCATGGTTGATATGAAGGAAAAACACAAATAAAAATATAGTACTAAAAGATAAAATAACCGAAGAATGTACTGGATGGGTTAACAACAGATTAGTAGACCTAGGTGAAAACACTTTGAACTTTGAAGATAGGTTAGACCAAACTATCCAGAATGAAAACTAGAGGGACAAAAAAGAAGAAAAAGAACCAAAAAAATGGGGTAAAAAATTGAATAAGACAGTCTAACATACTAAACTGGAGTCCCAAAAGATCAGAAGAATATGGAGTAAAAGAAATATTTGAAAAAATAATGGCTAAGAAATTTCCAGGATTCACAAAAGACACCCATCCACACATTCATGAAGCCCGAAGAATCCAATGCCTAACCACAGCATAGTAAAACAACAGAAAAATCAAAGACAAAGATAAAAATCTTTAAAGCAGCCAAATAAAAATAATATATAATTTTAAAAGGAAAAAGAGACACAAAGACCTGAGGTCTCAAGAGCAATGGAATGTGTTGAAATAAAGTAACCACCAACACAAAATGTACTGAAGCAAAGTAACTGCTAACCTAGAATTCTGTCCCTAGCAAAAATGTCCTTCAAAAGTGGGGTAAAGATGTTTTCAGGTAAACAGACTAAAGTGATTTAGTTCTAAAGAGCATGTTTAAGATTCTTCAAGATCAAATAAAATGATCCTAAGTGGAAAACCATAGGAAACATAAGAACATGATAAATACATGCATTAACCTAAACTAAATATTGACAGCATAAAACAGTAAAAATAATGAGTGAAAAATAAAAAAATTATTAAATGCACAATGAGCCCTAGCCAGTTTGGCTCAGTGGGACTGAAGGGTCCTGGGTTTGATTCCAGTCAAGAAGGAGCATATGCCTGGTTTGCGGGCTTGATCCCCAGTTGGGGGTTTGGCAGGAGGCATGTGATTAATGATTCTCTCATCATTGATGTTTCTATCTCTCTCTCCCTCCCCCTTCCTCTCTGCAATCTATAAAAATACATTTTTAAAAAATAATAAAAATGCACAACAACATTATATAAGTAGGAATGTGAGTAAGTAGAATTAAAATTAAAGTGAATCATCTGGGAAGAGGATAAAGGTATTGATTAACATTAGACTTTATACGACTCATATTGCAATTTCTAGGGTAACTAGTAAAAGAGAAAAGGAGGTCATAATTTCCAAATAATAATGGGGAGAAATCTGAACAATAAAATAGCCAACTCATCTAATGGCAAGAAAGGAGAGAAAAGGGAACAATTATTAGGGCAGATATAAAGTCCATAAGATGGGAGATTTAAATCCAACCATGTCACACAGGGGACACAACTAAAACACAAGAATACAGAAAGGTTGGATGTAAAAGAATGGGAAAAAGTCTACATTGCAAACAATAAAAAGAAAGCTGGTACTGTCTTAACAATCCCACACAAAGCAGCCCTTACAGTGGTTCTCAACCTTCCTAATGCTGCGACCCTTTAATACAGTTCATGTTGTGGAGACCCCCAACCATAAAATTATTTTTGTTGCTACTTCATAATTGTAATTTTGCTACTGTGATGAACTGTAATATAAATATCTGATATGCAGGATGTATTTAGGTGACCCCCGTGAAAGGGTGGTTCGACCCCCAAAGGGGTCGTAACCCACAGGTTGAGAACCACTGCCTTAATAGAAAAAGCACTATCAGAATAAAAGAGGAACACTTCATACTGGTAAGTCAATAAGAAGATGTAACTATTACACATTTCTAATAACTAGTTTACTCTCAAATATCTAAAGCAAAAGTTGAGAGAACTACAAGGGGAAATAGTAAAATCCATGATCAAATCCACAATCATGATGGGAGATTTAACACACCCTTTACTCTGATTGATATAAGAAAAGATCACTAATGATACTTAATATTTTAAATACAGGATTAACAAACATGACCTAATGAATATAGAATATTGCACTCAATAACTGCAGAGAGAAAAAAAGGCAATACACTGGGACATAGTGAGGATCCCAATTTTTGAAGGTCTGAAATCACAGACCTTTGAAAAACAGAATGTGTTCTCTGATTACACTGTAATATTAAAAATCAATAACAAATTTAAAAATAACTAGAAAATCTCCATGTTTAGAAATTAAGAGATATAAATTTCCAAACTAATACAAAAGTCAAAGTAGAAACTAATTAAAATTAGAAAATATTTTAAAAATATTTCATAACATGAATTATAAAAACACCACATAGTGGGAGTAGTGGAAAACTATATTGGTTTTCTTTGAGTATTATACCTAACTAAAAGAGTGCTTACTAGGGAAATGCTTAGCAATGTGAACTAATGTCCCCCGATACATTCAATTAAAAAAAATAATAAATAATTTAAATGTTGAAAATGTTGAACAGTAGTGAACTACAAGAAGTTAGCAAAAGAACAAAACAGTAAGCCCAAAAAGTAAAAGAAATAAAGAGAACAAATCAATGCAATAGAAAACAAGCATACAATAAAAAGCATCATCAAGATTCAAAATTTGGTTCTTTTGAAAGACTACTAATTTCTGGTGAGATTGATAAAAGAAAAGAGAATGTACTATCAGACATGAGAATGGAATTTCTTTTCCTGCAGCCCTTAAAAGGATATCAGAGTATTTAATATAAACAACTTCATTCTAACAAATAGTTTCTCTGCCAGATTCTAACAAACAGTTAAGGATGAAATAATTTCAATCATACATAAACTCTTCCAGAATAGAAAATAAGGTCAGCTCATTTTATAAAGCTAGCAAAACGTTGATTTCAAATTCTGATAAGGACAATATATAGGCCATCTCACTCATGAACACTTAGGTAAAAAAATCACAAAATATTTACAAGCTGAACCTAACAATATATAAAAGGATAATACAGTAAAACCAAATTAGGTTTATCCCAAGAATCAGGCTGTGTTTAACATTTAAACTGAAATATAATTCAATACATTAACAGTAAAGGAGAAAATTTATATGATCATGAAAGCTGTCCCCCGAAAAGCATTAAATTCAAACAAACAGAACAAAAAACAAAATTCTTAGTAAAGTAGGTATAGAAGGGAACTTCTTTAATATAAAGGTTTTAACAAAAACAAAACAAATTTTTAACAAACCTCAGCAAACAAACTTGGGAGTAAAATGTTAAAGCTTTCTCTTTGAGGTCAGAAAAAAAGACAGGGAGAACAGCTCTGGGATGGTGGATGTCAGTGTTCCATTTCTTGATTCAAGAAATGACTTCATGTGCTCTACGTATTATTTGGAATATATGTTTAAGCAATACTTAGAAATGATGAAAAGGCTGACCTAGACTATATCACTCAAGCACGGCCATTGTGTAGGTCCTAATTTTTGTCCCCTTAGGATTAATTTCAAACCAATTAACATATATTAGGCCTATAAAACATTGTGCAATCTGACAACATACCTTATGAACTTTAAAAATGTTTGTATACTATCATCCAGTAACTCCATTGTCAATGAACCTATCTTAAAGAAAAGGTCAAAATAAAGAGGGGAAAAAATTAAAAATGCGCTAAAATGTTCATTGCATACATGATTTAAAAAACGGGAAACAACTAAATGACCAACTACAAGGACTTGTTAAGAAAAATAATTCCTTCAATGGGATTACTATACAGTCAATAAAAATAAGATTTACAAAGTATTCTAAGAAATGTATATAACCTAATGTTTAAAAAAAGTAGACACATAAAAGGGAGGAGCAAAAAGCCTAAGCACAGAAAAAGAGAGAAAATGAGAGCAGAAGGGAGGGAGTAGTGGAAAACTATACTGGTTTTCTTTATATGATGAGCTTATGGATGTGATATGTACTTTTCATTGCATTTCCTGAATTTTCCTTAATGACTACATAAAACTTTAATAGTGGGCTTATTACAAGAACTGAAGCAAATAATTACAAACTGAATGTATCCTAAATATAAAAAGTAATTACTTCAAACTGTACTTTTTAAAATTTCAATTTTTATCTCAATATGATATTTATCAGGTAAATTATTCCCTAATATCTAAATTATAAAAATGTATGATATGCTAATTTTCAGAGATGAGATAATTTCTAATTACATTTAGTATTTAAAATAATATAACTTTGCCAAAACCGGTTTGGCTCAGTGGATAGAGCGTCGGCCTGCGGACTGAAAGGTCCCAGGTTCGATTCCGGTCAAGGGCATGTACCTGGGTTGCGGGCACATCCCCAATGGGAGATGTGCAGGAGGCAGCTGATCGATGTCTCTCTCTCATCGATGTTTCTAACTCTCTATTTCTCTCCCTTCCTCTCTGTAAAAAATCAATAACAATATATTAAAAAATAAAATAAAATAATATAACTTTAAAAATAATTAGATCTCCAAAGATATATCATTTTCAGCTTACCTGCCTAATCAAGAGATGGGAGGGCAGCCGAAACTGGTTTGGGTCAGTGGATAGAGTGTCAGCTTGCGGTCTGAAAGGTCCCAGGTTCGATTCCGGTCAAGGGCATGTACTTTGATTGCGGGCACATTCCCAGTACGAGATGTGCAGGAGGCAGCTGATTGATATTTCTCTCTCATCGATGTTTCTAACTCTATCTCTCTTCCTTCCTCTCTGTAAAAAATCAATAAAATATATTTAAAAAAAAGAGAGATGGGAGGGCAAACTTCCTCCTGCTTTTGGTGGCTGTGTGAGAATCTGATACATGGAGCAGAAAGAGCACGAGAGAACATGACTGAGCACAGAAGTCAGCTCACTAAGGATACAGATGGAAAGGACCTGGATTCTTGATAACATTGTACAGTTCACTTGACTAACCATGAAATCCTCCAACCTTGGACTTTTTTTTAAATGTGAGATACTGTTTAAATCACTGTTAATTGGGTATTATATAACCTGGGGCCGAACTAATACAAGATGTATTTAAGATCTGATGCCGGAAGCCGGTCCATCCTTGCTGCTTGACACAGTCGCTGCAGGAAAGAAACATCTGCACAGCATATGTTTCAAGGGACCTGGCATATATGGCATACTGTTCTTAATATGTTTGCTCACCTTCTTGGTGCTATGTGTTTTAACCAAGGTCACCTCTCCGAGAAAGGTTGTTTCCCCAGGTAGGGATTTTTCCCTGAAGTTAGGGAGGGAATAAAACCCCTTAACTAAGTGCCAGGTGGGTAGTTAATCACTTTAACCACGAACAATCACCCTTAAGCTACATAATCTCTACTCCCTGGAATGGAGATAAGAAATGCCCTAACCCTTGGAATAGAAATTGACAGGATTAAAATCAACTGGTATAAATACAGATGTAACAAGACCATAAAACACAGAACCTGGCTGGAGATCCTGGCTAGAGGACCTGGCTAGGCTGCTGATCAACTGAACGCTGTCTCCGTGTCATTCCTTCTTTGCCCACTCCATCCACACCTTTGGGAACCCCTGGACCTGCTGGGGTTGGACCCCAATAATCTGACACTGATTGAAAGTGGGAGAACCGCCAAGATTACTGTAAAGTTTCAAGACTGGGTGGCTGAGAGAAAAGATAGCTAGAAAAGAGAAATTAGGAGGAAGGGGAATACATATACACACATGCACATGTAAGCACACTAGGTAAGGGTAGGTTAGTGAAAATCAAGTTGATTCAGTTTGTTATGGCTTAAGCTTACAATGGCACATGTAAGATAGAGATCTACACGAAGCAGAGAAAGTGGGAAGCAGAGTTACAGAACTGAGAATTATCCACACAAAAATAATAATTTATAACATTAAAAAATGATACAGCCCCTAGCCAGTGTGACTCAGATGGTTGGAGCATCATTGTTACCTACACAAAAAGGTGGCAGATTCAATTCCTGGTCAGGGCCCAGGTTAGATCTCTGGCAGGAGTGCTTATGGGAAATGACCAATCGATGCTTCTCTGTCACGTCTTTCTCTCTCTCTCTCTCTCTCTCTCTCTCTCCCTCCCCCCTCTCCTTTCTCTAAAAATCAATTAAAAAAGAAAAAAAAGGATAAGATCACCAAGAGAACCTAATGAAAAGCACAGAGACCCTTGAGAATACTGTCCATTCCATCTCACCCTCATTTAGATGGAATTCAACCAGTGGCTAGGCCAATTAGAAGAATTTCATCCCTCCTGACAAAGATATTCTGACAGATATGGCAGCATGATCTCCTTCGTTTATTCAATAGAGTTTAAAATTTCTGGGAAAAGTGTAGAAGAGAAGCCTTCTCTCTCCCTTTGGAAGTAAATAAAGAAGGCTATAATAATATGAACATTGCTGATAGCCATCTTTTTCCTAGGAGGGTAGCCTGTCTGAGCATGAAGTCCAAATAGGTGGACCAAACTGAGAGAATAGCAAAAAATGGAATCTCAGCCCTGATGACATAAGCCTATGAACAAACTATTCTTTAAGCCAATTTTATCTGTACTTTTCCCAATTACATGAGCCAATCCATTTCTTTTGTTTTTAAACCCAGTTTGCATCCTAACTGATGTAGGGTAGGGAAGAGGTATATTTAAGGGGAAGAGCAAAGTCAAAACAATTCAGAAAAGGTGAAGAAACTTTCAAAAGTAGGAGAATTAGGAACTACAAGATATCAGATCATTTTATTCCTATAAGGTATATTTCAGAAATGGTCTAGGAAAACAAGGATGACTGAGCAAAGAACATTAGATTTGGCGATTAGGAGGTCATAAATGACTTTTCAATTGTAGTATCAGTGCTGACATAGTGAAGGAAGTCAGAGTGCAAAGGGAAGACTGATATATTTATTTACTAAGAACTCCATCATGTACCAAACACTTGGATGGACATGTAACATGCATTAAACTCCTTTAATTACAACCCTGTGAGGTAAGTATAACATTCTACTTTATAGATAAAGAATAGAGTCTGAGTAGTAACTTGCCCAGCCATGTAGCCACTAAGTGGTTTTAACAGCCTTCAAAACCCAGATCTACATGGCTGAAAAGTCAATGATCTTTCTAGTATATCAGGTTAGTGGATAAAAGAACGAATCTTTAAAGAATGAAATATCAGTGGCACAGGAGGCTCAAGATTTAGACTAGCTTCCTTGAATTGTGTGGCGCACAGCATTGCATTTGGCAGCCCTGGAAAAGATATCAGCATGTATGTAGGCGAGGGAGGAAGAGATTGGAATGATAATGGACAGTTCTAGAGAAAGAAAGAGGGGAGGTATGATCATGGACATATCTGGAAGAGGTTGCTCTTGAAAAAAAGGAAGGGCATTTCTTCCTCAGAGATATGGGTAAGTAAGGAAATGAGACTAAAATGAGAGAAAGGCAAGTAGAAGGGAGTATATCTCAGATGGTTGAGATTCTCTCAGTAAAGGAAGAGATCAAGTTATTTGCTCTAGAAGCCTTTATGAAACGAAACAAAAAGGAACACAATCAACACTAACGATCCATCAGAGAGCAGAGCACAAATTGAAAACTAATGTCCTTATATAACTGTCTCTTGTATTCTTCAGGATGTCAGGGGTCAAACTAACATAGCTAGTGATGAGGCTTATTCAGGATTGGGGAGAGGAAAGGTAAACCTACAGAAAGTAACCCCCGGGGCATCAGTAAGGATTTAGTAAAAGCTGATCACCATGGAATCCTGGTTATATATGGAAGCAAATGAAACCAGCAGTAGACGAATGGGTTCGTTCGATGAACAGAGAGACAAAGCGGGGTTCATAACGAGGGTGAAAGAAAATAGGTTCCATAAGAGTGGAAGAGTGAGAGATTTTGAGTGTGTGTGGGTTAGTAATGTCTTTCCACACAATGCTTCAAATTATTTTGCCAAAGGCAGTGGGGAGACCTTGATTGGGGGTCAGCAGTCCAATTTTCTCTTCAGAATTGAGAGGCAACCATCTCTAACAACATCCAATGCTTGCTTGTGGAAAAGTGAAGTCTAGCAACAAACGAATGAACTAACCCATACAATCAAACATAAAAATATCTCCTTTCTTTTAAAAAGAATTTTTTAAAAAGAATTTTTCGGTATCTCCTTTCTTTTTAATTCTACTCTAAATTTGAGAAATTCATTAAGAAGTCATAAAATCTACAGCAGAGGAGAAAACATGATATGTCATGAGGCAGAACGATATGTAAACAAATATGTCAAGCCAATTATAACTGACATTAAAAGATTTTTAGTGTAGAAATCCAAAAGGGCAAGGATCGTTTGTACTTTAGTAACTTGCAAGCACCCAGCACAGCTTACACAAACTGACATTGCTCAATTTCCCGTTCATAAAAAGGGTCCCCTTGGCAATCAGAAAGGACAAGCTACCATTTTTATCAGAGTGCCTCATTTACAACTTTGAGGCTCAACAAATTATCCAACTCTAGGGAGAGATTCAGGAGAATCAGCCATGACAACTTGCTCCACCACTACCACTACGGTTCTGCAGTTTGCGCTTACAAACTCCGGCACCACGTGTTCTTTAGGACAGTTTCTCCCCTTGCCCCAGGAAAAAAGGAGGGAGAACTGAGACTGGCACAGACTAAATTTTATAAAGTATATCAAGAATTATAAGGGGCCCTAACCGGTTTCGCTCAGTGGATAGAGTGTCTCCCTCCCAGGTTCAATTCCAGTCAAGGGCATGTACCTTGGTTGCGGGCACATCCCCAGTAGGTGTGCAGGAGGCAGCTGATCGATATTTCTCTCTCATCGATGTTTCTAACTGTCTATCTCTCTCCCTTCCTCTCTGTAAAAAAAATCAATAAAATATATATTTTTAAAAAATTATAAGTGTTGTTCAGTAGTAGCCACAATGGAGAGTCCAAGAAATCTGAGAAGTTTAAAGAGCTTTTTCCCCCATTTTATTCCTTTCTAAATAAAACAAAGGGCTTGTACAATACGGATTCTTCAGTGAGTAACTTAAGCTAACAATGAATAAAAGAATAAGTCACTTAGCCTCTCTCATGCCATTTCATGTTATCTTACATTCAGACGGCATTATTTTTCTAAAAAACGAGCACTTCTCAATTCTTTCACTAGATCTAGGAAATTTACGCTCCGCCTCAAAAGTTCGGAGGCTAAAGATTTACTATTGCCATAAAGAGACTGATTTAGACGAATAATCATTTGCCATCCTGGGCACCATTCCTCTATTTTGCAAGCGTTTCACGGGCCAAGGAGTCAAACTCTCAAATCCTTCCAGTCTCCGCGGGACTTCATTTCCTCATCAAGATGAACAAAATCCACTGGCCTCTAGATCTGGCCTTTCTTTGTAACTCTCTATGCCAGGCTACCGGGTCATCTTCCCAGGCAGTTAAAAACTTTTAAAGGAAAAAGAGGGTCGAACTGAGGAAGATGGGGGGAGGCGACTAAATAAGGAGGGCGGCCGACCCACCCACCCAACGCGGACCGGACCGCTCGTCGGGGAGAAGGTCCCCCTGGAGCCCGGCGCGGAGCGACGGCGTCGGGCAGCAGGACCCCCTCCCGCGGGGTGAGGATGGAGGAGCCGCCAAGCCGGGGGCCAACGGGAAGCCCGAGAGGGGCGCGGGGCGGGCAGGGGGAGGATCGCGGAGCCCGCGGAGCCGCAGAGGCGGGCCGCGCTCCACCGG
>NW_006285040.1:6134774-6146790 GCF_000327345.1 Myotis davidii
CGAAGCGGGCAAAGCGGCCTCCGGACCCGAGCCCCGGGAGGCGGACATAGGGGGAACCGGGGGCCCGGGAAGGCAATTCGTTGTTCACCTTCCTCGCCGGTACCCAACAGCGCTTCCCGGGAACAGCATCGCGCCAACCTCGGCCCGCTGTTCCCGGGCCTTCGCCCGCAGCTCCCCCCAGCAGCGGCCGGGTTTCCGGCGGCAGCACTCCGCCCCCTCGCTACTGGGCCTCCGCCATCTTGCTGGGGGCGGGAAGAGGGCAGTGCGCCTGCGCATTCGGAGTTCGCCGGCGTCCCTGGCCCTTAGAAGAGAGGACTGTCATGCGCAGCCGCGTTAGGATCTAAGCTGCGGCCCTTCGGTCCTGCTTCACCCTCCGGCCTCCTGCACGATTGCCCAGACCTACTCCGTTCCTGCCCGGCGCTGCTGCCAAATAGCCCCTTCTGCGCACCCCGCAGTCAGTGTTTCTGCAGACATCTGTCCAGTGCCTACTGTTATGTGCCAGGCCCCCTGCTAGGCGCTGATGACAGAAGGGTTAATAACTTGGCTCCAGCCCTATAGGAGCTCCCATTCTAGTGAGGAAGAGGGAGATGAACGAATAATCCCCTAAATTCCAGTTTTGTAGCTGTGCCTTCCGCCTACCCCCCGTTTTAATTCAAAACATACCTTTTTAAGGAAGTCCTCCCCATTTGTCTGACAGATGGACCAGTTCTTTACCTTGCATTACCTCTAGCAAGGTAAAGAACTGGAACAAATAATATCGTTTGAATATCCGTTACATACTAGATACTGATTTAGGCTCCAGATTTATAGCAATAAGAAATAGAAGCCCATGAGACTTAACATTCTAGTGGGAAAGACTAGACAATAAAAGGCTAAAATAAATCAACACAATAATGTGATAAGGATGGGAAGAGAACAGGGGCCAGGCAGGAGTCACGAGAAAATTTGGGTTAGAGCCTTCTAGACAGAGGAAACCGCAAACGCAGAGGCTTGAGGTGGGACTGAGGCCAGCAGTAGGAGGAGGGACAGAGAGAATAGGTGACATGGACAGTAAAAGGAGGAGATGAGGTCAGAGGGAGGAAATGGCCGTATAAGGTAGGCCACGGTAAGAGTTGGATTTTATTCCAAGTGGCCCCTCTAACTTGCTGACACTGCCCCAACGACTCTACTAGTAAACACCCCTAGCTCCTGTCTGCCTCACTGCTTTGCACATGCCGATTCCACTATTTCAAAGCCCCTTGCTGTTGTTCTTTAGGCGTCTAGCTTATCATCTTTCAGGTTTCTGTTTAAATGTCCCATCAGAGACAGCATTTGTCCTAATCTAAGTCTTCTTTCTGCTCTCCCATTAGTCTCCTTCATTGCACCTGGTCATTTCTTCCATAACACTCAGCATATTTTAAAATTAAGTATTTATTATTTCTTCATTGTCTCTCCACTAAACTGTGAACTCCATGATGGAGGGAAGGTGTTTTGTTTATCAGTGGATACCCCATGTTCAGCAACATGCCTGACATGGGCGGTCACTCAATAAATGTTTCTTGAATTAACGAATGGCGAAGTTTCCCAGCACCTAAGTAGTCAGGGGTACATTACTTTGTTTTTTACTTCTTGGTTTTTAAAATTAAATGCAAGTTATTTCCTACTAATATGTTTTCTCAACTAGATTATAAATAGGACTCTGAAAAAGGGTGTAGAAATGAGATGGAGAAAAGTAGGTGATGGTGGGTCAGTGGGCAGAGATTGTATTGTATATGTTTGCAGGACTGGAAGAAGCAAGGCTTCAACTTAATGGAGCACCTATTATATGTGCTGGGCACTATGCTAGGTACTTAATCCTCACCGGACCTCTGCTCAGTAGTTATCCTCATTTTTATACACAAAGTAATTCAGAGAGATTAAGTCACTTGCCCAAGGTCACACATTAAAAGATAGTGCTGACCCTATAGCCCATGCTCTTCCCATCTAGAGAAATTGGATTTGGAGGTGGGCTTATTTGGTGATTTGGCTCTGTGCCATTAGTTGACTTTCATTTAGAGATTTCAGCCACAGCCATTTAAGAACCCCAGTCAAATTGATATTCTTATATAGGATATCACCAAAAAAAACCCCTGCTTTCATGCTTTTCTTTTGGACTGAAGCCATTTCCTTTTCATGTTTTTAAGAATTGTGTGTTTCAGCTCTGGCTGGGTAGCTCAGTTGGTCAGAGCATCATCCGGATACACCAAGGTTTTAGGTTCTATCCCTGGTCAGGGCACATACAAGAATCAACCAATGGATGCATAAATAAGTGGAACAACAAATCTCTCTCATTCTCTCTCTCAAATCAATAAGTCAAAAAAAATTGTGTATTTCTTTTTACTTATAACTTCTGTATGTTTCATCAAAGGAAAAGAAATACCAGGAAAATGGATGTATATCCTGAATACTCGCTGTATCCTCTAGGTTAAGCTTGTTACTGTCTTACTAGCTCTCTCATCTAGGTCCCAAGCAGTACTTTAGACATCAAAGACAGTTCTCTGACAAAGAGTGGCAGGCTTAGCGCAACAATCACATCCCACTTACTCATCAGAACTATGCACCATCATTTCCCTCTAAACAGGATAGCTGCTCAGGATCGCTGGGGAGAACTACTAGAAAGGATGGGGCTTCTATCTTATATATCAGGGACCATCCAGTCCTTATGCGAGGGAAGTGATATACTATACCTCATGATAACATACACTTGTCAACAAAATCTAGTTAGTATAGCCCTGGCCGGTGTGCTCAGTGTTTAGAGTGTTCGTCTGCACACGGAGGGGTCATGGGTTCGATTCCCGGTCAAGGACATGTACCTGGGTTGCAGTTCACGCCCTCCCCCCGCCCCCCCGTCAGGGTGTGTGACGGAGGCAATCATCAGTCCATATGTCTCTTTCACATCAATGCTTATCTCTCTCTCACCCCCTCCTCCCTCCCTTTCTCTTTGAAAAGCAATGGAAAAATTATCCTCAGGTGAGGATTAACAAACAAACAAAAAATCTAGTTGGTATATTCAAACCAAGTAGTAGGTGGGAATACATACCTGAAAAGACTTCCCACCTTCTTGCCCACTGTAGTGTAATTCTTCCTCGGAATAAGTCCTGGAAACAACAATTTCTTCCTTTTCTATGGTATTCTTTCCTCTTATGGTTACCATCTGCTATAGGTTGAATATACTCCACCCCCTGGCCAAAAAACAAACAAACAAACAAAAAAAACCCACACCAAAAAACCACTATGTTAAAGTCCTAACCTCCAGTAACAAGGAATATAAACTTATTTGGAAATAGGGTTGTTGCCGATGTACTAGTAAGTACAATTGACCCTTGAACAACGAACGTGGGGGGAGGAGCATCGACCTCCTGTGCAGTCAAAAACCTGCATATAACTAGTAGTAAATGAGGTCAGGTTGGAGTAGGGTGGGCCCCTGATCCAGTAGCTAGCGTCCTTGGAAGAAGACTAGTGGCCTGGTGCACAGATTTGTGTACGTTGAAAGAAAATTAATTAGAAGAAATATTTTAATATCCCTATTTGCCCTTTCTCTATAATAGAAGTGTCAACCAAATTCATGATCGACAATGACAGACAGAAACACACACTTGTGATTGGCACCAGTGAGAACTTTATATGTATCACGCATGCACGAGTCAACTTAGACTTTTATAGATATAGAACAAACTTGCTTAATTAGACCTGTTTTCTGATGTAGCTAAACTTTTTCCAGCCCAGTGAACAGACATTTGGTTAAAGTGTAAAATATTTGCACCTGGCTATAAAGCAAGTCGTGTTCCTGGGCTGAAGAAACTCCAAGGGGGCTAGTCACTAGGGAGAGGAAGCCAGGCATTGCTATGTGATGTCATTACCGTTTCCGAGCTGGGCTGGGCTGTGGGCCACATTTTGCGCCATGGGGTCTCGGCAGTGTCAGCTATGATTTGGTGGGGTGTCGCTCCAGGGTGGTGGCAGGGCCTGTGTCCCTTTTGGGGAAGCTGAGTATTGCTTTGTGGGTGCCAGGTCTGCGATGCCGTTTCTCTGTAAATGGCCAGTGCGCTTCACGGCAGCTCCTGCGTTGAGCATCTGCCCCCTGGTGGTTAGTGTGTGTCATAGTGACCAGTTGGACTGCCGGACACTTAGGATATTAGCCTTTGATATATATATAGATGGCCATATGAGGGAAGAAACACACAGAGAGAAAGCTATGTGATGACAAAGGCAGAGACGGAGTTACAAAGCTACAAGCCAAGGAACACCAAAGACTGCCAGCAAACCACCATAATTTAGGAAGAGGCAAGCAAGTATTTCCCCATAGTTTTCAGAGGGATCATGGCCCTGCCAATACCTTGATTTCAGACTTATAGACTCCAGAATTATGATACAGTAAATGTTTATTGTTTTAAGTCATCCCGTGTGTGACACTTTGTTATATACAGCAGTTCTAGAAATGAACACACCACCTTATGTATGTGGCAGGGCCTGAAACAACGGAAAGAGATGGGAGCGGGCAGTGATGATGTCAAGGCTACTGCCCAATTTGGCAGCAAACCAGCTACAAGACCTCAGACCAGTCACTCAACCCCACTGACCAAGTTCCCTCGTCTGTGTGAACAGGGACAATGATAGCTGCTCTGCCTACAGCAGATCTGCAGCAAAAACTACAAGTATTCCTCCAGAGGTGCTGTAACCAAGACAGCCTGACAGCTACTGAGAAACAATTTTGCCAAGGATAGGGTTCCTGCTACGGAGAATTTTAGAGTCTGGCTGTGAAGAAAGGACTTTCCTATAATAAGATAACTAGTACAGGCCAAGTGCCAAATGTGTGGTCTGGATTTGATTCACTATTGATGTCAAAAGCAGGAGGGATCACTGTGGACTGGGGTGCACGAGGGAGCCTTCATGAAGAACCTTAGCAAAAAAGGAATCTATTAGAAGGATATTGGATACCTGCAGGATCTCCAGTGGCAACACTCAACATTATGCCCAGACCTGGTCCCAAGAAGCCACCACTACAGCCACTGCTGGATACAGATACCAAAACTGGGACCACCAATACCGCTTGATCTAGACACTGGATGATGCCACTGATGCCCCTGGAAACTAGGCACAGTTACTGTCACTGTCACTACTCTCAGTAGGAAGACGGAGGTTCACTATGACTTCACCACCCTAACATTTGGTCCCAAGCCTGGGTGCAAATGATTGACACTATCCAGTCATATGTTAACACTTTAGCTCAATGCTGTCCAATAGAAATATAATGCAAGCCACATATATGATCCTACATTTTCTTGTAGCCACATTAAGAAAATTAAAGAAAAAAAAGTGAAGTTAATGTTTATGATATATGTTATTTAAATCAATATATCCAAAATATTTTAATTTCAACATGTGGCACTAGATGTACCACATCTAGTATGGAGCCAGTGGTATCAAATTTGACAGCATAGGCCAGGCCTAACTGATAAGGAAGCCATGAAAATGAGCATATGGTCTTTTGATTTCCATGGTGTGATATAGGTTCTGCTACATGACATGAAGAGGGCAATTTCCCAAACACAGGAAGAGGGGTCAAATGCAATCTTGCAAATGGAAGATAAAGTTGAAAGAAGACCAAGACTGGATTTTAGAGAAAGAAAAATGGTAAAGTAAGGACTTTTATTATTAATTTTGTTATGTATTGACTGTGAGCCACTGGAGGTTTCTGAACTGGGGAAATACCACAAAGATGTAGATACAACTTTAAAAATATTGGAATTGTGTTAAAAGTGCTGGATTTAAATTATGTTTAATTGAGTTGGAAGTCCTGGATTTTAGCTATGCTTTCTATCTGTGCAGGCTTAGGCAAGTTGTATCTCGGGATCTTCCTTCTCATCTTCAGAAATGGGGATGATGATATCTATCTCTCAGGCTTGTTGTGACGATTAAGTGAAATAGTGTATGTGAAAATGAGTACCACCTAGCAAGCACTCAATAAATGTTAATTAAATCTAAATGAATCTGAGTATCTAGTTAGAGATGTAGATAAACAGCTAGGAGGCTGAACTATTTCCCAAAAGTCAAGAGGAACATTCTAAAGTAAGAGAAAGAGAAAGAGAGAGAGAGAGAGAGAGAGAGAGAGAGAGAGAGAGAGAGAGATTTCATATACCTCAATTCTGTCTCAGCTTGGACAAGTTAAGATAGGTACTTGTTTTCTAAGTAGCCATTTATTCCTTGAAGCTTTTAATAGTCATTCCTAGCTTGAGGTGATCTCTCCTTCAATGGTCCAGAGTTCTCCTGTGGGCAGTATGACATGGTTTGTTAGGCTCATGCCTCATCTTCTTCACCAGGTGCAGACATGAGGCCAGAGACCACGTCTCATTCATCTTTGTATCTGTCCTTCACAATGTCTTGAACTGGTGGTATCCAAACAAACAAGATCAACAAAGTTTGATCATTTTAGAAGCTGGATGATGAGTACCATCAATATTCATTACACTGTTCTTATTACCTTTGTATATGCTTGAAAAATTTCATAATAAATGTTTGTTTTTTAAGATATGTAAGAAACTTCTGCTTCAAGATGGTGAATTAGGGACAAGCATTTACCTCCCTTCTCTTTGTATCCCATTAACTGTCAGCAAAAGGGCTTGATTTTCCATGAAACTAATGAACGTTAAGCTCCAAGGGCCCTCACTTGCATGGGTTCTTTCCAAGCTCCTTAAAGTTCCTTAGCAATATGTCCACATGTTTGTGTGTTTTTGTAAAAACTGCAAGTGTAATCTATTTCAGCCACAAATGGTTAAGGGTGTTGTTTTTTTCTATTCTGACTTCCACATTGTCACAGTTCTCCTGGTGTCAGGTAGTATTACAGAAACTGTGGTTATTTGGGGAATCCAAATAAAGGGAAGTTGAGTTCCGGGTACAATTCGTTTGAATTTGCTGGGAGGATATTTATGTGATACACAATCACTTCTGTATCAAGTATCTATTGCTAATCTGGAATAGCTTTCAGGGATACTCACTCCTATATCCTAGCACTATAATACAAAGGTACAGGGCCAGAGATTGTATTGCAATATGGACATATTCTAAGCTACTAGTAGTATCAGATAAATGGACAGAGTTAGAAGCTAGTCTGTAGAAAATTCTTCCAAATTTTACAATTCATAAATAAATTAAACCCAATAGAAGATTCCCCAAATATTACCATAATCTTTAAAAATTACAAGTTATTACTAATGACAAGTTGTCAAGGTTAAAAGAAAACTATCAGGGCAGTATCTATTGCTAATCTGGAATAGCTTTCAGGGATACTCACTCCTATATCCTAGCACTATAATACAAAGGTACAGGGCCAGAGATTGTATTGCAATATGGACATATTCTAAGCTACTAGTATCAGAAAAATGGACAGAGTTAGAAGCTAGTCTGTAGAAAATTCTTCCAAATTTTACAATTCATAAAGAAATTAAACCCAATAGAAAATTCCCCAAATATTACCATAATCTTTTTTTAAAAATATATTTTATTGATTTTCCACAGAGAGGAAGGGAGAGAGATAGTTAGAAACATCGATGAGAGAGAAACATCGACCAGCCGCCTCCTGAAAATAATAAATACATTATATTATGTTTTGGATGCTGTGATGTTTGTGAATTTTGTGTCAGCATTTTAAAATGTTGTGTAAATTGTTGTGATTTTTTTCATTTTAAATATTCACTTTTAAACTAAATGTGTATTCAAATTTTATATTTTTTCTCTTAAACAGGAGACTCCAAATTTATCTTTCATAAAATATGGATCTTTAAAATTTAATTGAGAACTTCAACATCCCTTTCTTAGCAACTGCTAGAACTAATAGTCAGGAAATGAGCAAAGATAAAGACGTGGACAACACAAGAGGATCTAATTGACATTAATAGAACACTACACCCATAGCAGCAGAATGTACCTTCCCCCCTAAAAAGCACCTATAAATAACCACAAGCTGGGCCAGAAAACAAGTGTTAATTAATTTAAAAGAATTGAAGTCATACAGAATATGTTTTCTGATCATTATGGAATTACATTAGAAATCAATGAGAGAAAGGCAACAGGAAAAATCTCTATAAATACCTGTCAATCAATGCACTTTTAAAAACTACCTGGTCAAAAGGATGCTTCAAAATTAAAAAAAAAAAATACACAGAAGCAAATGAAAATACAAATACAACCTATCAAAATTTGTGGGTTGCAGCTAAAGGAGTGCCAAGAGGGAAATTTATGCATTAACCAATTACATTAGAAAAGAGGGAATGATTACATTACAAAAGTTCTCAAATTAACAATCTAATTTATTTTTTTAGTTTAAAAGCATTTTATTTTTAGACAACCTACATGACATGTTTTTTTCTTAAAGACAATGACTCTGCTACAAAGAAATCAAGATCAAAATGAACGAAGAGCTCAAGATAACATCAGTCCCATTGGGATGAAAAGCAGCAGCCAGTTATGATGACAGCTGATAGATCCAAATTGCCAAATTTGTTAATATTTTCCCATTTCTCAACCACCTTTAAAGAGAATTACACCATTCTCATGGTAGTCCAGCAGAGCAACCATGCCATCTGTACTCATGTTTTCATCCATAAGGAACTCTGGTCTCTGTTCTTCAAGCTTCCCTTTGATTGATTGCACGTGATCTTTGATGCACTTCTTTATAGGCTTCTTCTGTCAAGCTGGTTTCCTGCAAATGATGGTTCATGACAATGTCAACACCAGTGATGACTGTGCTTGTGGTGCCTTCGCCCTGCAGGCCTTCAGCGGAGGCATTGTCACCCATAAGCCAGTCATCAATGTTACCTCTGTCCTGCTGACCATCTTCCCTCCACCTCCGGGCACAGCCCATCTGTGATGTCCTGCATCCTGAAGATATCAGAGAACATCTCATCATGGCTGGGGAGGTCCCCGTAGATGATCATGATGGCTGCTGGGAGGAGAAGGAGGCGCTGCCTTAGCAGGAGCTCAGAGCTCAGAGTGAGCTCCATGCAGGTGCAACGGGAGCAGAGCTAGGGCTAGGGAATGGGAGTGGGGAGCAGGCTGAAAAGCAGTAATCTGAGTTCTTACCACCAGAAACTAGAAAAAGGAAGAGCAAAATAAACCCAAAGCAAGCAAAGAGAAGGAAATAATAAAAGCAGAAATCAATGAAATGGGAAAAGAAAACAATTAAAAAAAAAAAAACAATGAAAGACCAGAGAACTTATAAACATATATGCATAACACGGGGACACAGACAATAGTATAGTGAAGGCCTGGGGCAAGATGGGTGAGGGGTGGAGGGGATGAATGGGGAAAAAAGGGGGGGCATATAAAATATTTTCAACAATAAAGATAAATAAATAAAAAACAATGAAAGAAAAACTGTTTAATAGACTTCTAGCAAGACTGGAAAAATAGAGAAAAGACACAAGTCACCAATACCAGTAAGGAAACAGTATAGTATTACAGTCCCCACAGCCTTTAAAAGAATAATAAGGGATTAACAGAGGTACCTTTACACTCATAAATTCAACAACTTAGGAGAAATGGGCCAATTACACTACCGTAGCTCAAACAAGATGAAATAGAACAGTCCTATAACCATTAGAGAAATTGAACTTGTCCTTAAAATTATCTGAAAAAACAAATCTCCAGATGGTTTCACTGAAGAATTCTATCAAATATTTTGAAAAGAATTAGCACTAATTTTATACAATCTCTTCCAGAGAACAGAAGAGGGAATACTTCTCTATTCACTTTAGAAGGTAGTATTACTCTGCTACCAAAACTGGACAAATATCATATAATAACGAAAACTAGAGACCAATACCTTTCATAAGCTTAGATGCAAATATCATCAGTAAAATATTAGTAAATCAAATCCAACAACATATTTACAAATACGCACAAACAAGTAGGATTTATTCCAGGTATGCACGTGAGACCTTGAGCCAGAGGCAGTCACCTAAACCAAGGTCGCCTCCTTGATGTGTAGAAACTGTGAAATAATAGCTATTGCTTGATTGAAGCTGCTAAATCTCGGAGTAATTTGTTCTATGGCAACAGACTGACATAAGAAGGTATGAATTCCATGTCTAGCACTGCTGGAATTGGTTAAAGAGCAAGCTTGAAAAGCTTTCCTACCAATCACACATCTTAATTCTTCTTCTCGCTCTTGTACCAGCTTCAACCTTTCATTTATGGTAGAATAAACTGCCCTTCTTCTAAGCTCCACCTATTCCTGAAAGCTTTCCAACCAAAGTGGTGAATGTAATAAAGCAAGCAGCCAGAGATGCTGTGCTTTTCCATCTAATGACAGAAAAAAAGGAAACACTCCATCTGGGTAGAAATTGATAATTGGCCATATCCAATTCCTGGACATCTGGCTTTTAAATGAAACCGAACATAGTAATTAATGTCTGTTTCCTTGGGCATTCTTTTACCAAAATGCTATTTATTCTTCTAGTCTTTAAAGGACAGCACCAGTGCAATTTTAAATATCAAGTAACCAAAGGTTTGCCTCGATTTTTTCCTATTACCGTAGTTATATATTTATTGCAAGATTTGGAAGCTACAGAAAATCACAAGAAAAAGAAGGGGGAAAATATTTCACTGTGCAAGAGAATTATTAACATTTTGATGAATAGCTTTCCAGATTTGGCTTTAAAAAATAAAAAGGAGTTTCAGAATAACAATTTTTTTTTCATCAACAATACATCCTCATTTTAAAAACCTAACAGAATATTTTAATGAGTGAAACTTAATGAAGAAAACCAAACCATTTATTCCACTGAAATCCACATCCATTTCCTAATACGTAGAGTTTAGTCTGATGACATTGATAATTCAGCCCTAAACACCAGGCTGAATGGTTCAGGGAAATGTCCCATAAGGCTAAAGCAGCCCTGACAGCATGTCAAGAATAATGGAACTCAGGGAAACAACATATGTTTGCACCCACTGTCCCCCCATGGTTCCACTGCTGCCCCAGAATTTGCAGTGGGGGAGGGGTCCACAGATTTGTACAGGGATCCTTAATGGGCTACAAGCCAGCTCAAAGATGCACTAGAGAACAAATCGTTACATTTCAGGAGTTTTGTGAGCTGGTTATTAAACATGGTCATTATTAAAAATTAAATGATATACACTAGTAATTAAATAAATTATTTTCAAAACAAAGGTAATAAATACTCAAAACGATCGCTTTTTAATCACTTTACAACATGTTGCTATTACCTTTGTTCCTGATGTTTCTATCTATTGTGTCTGTATGTGGGATATACCATATAATGGTGTCCTGGGACATCCCTTCCTAACTGTGTTCCGTGACTTCATTTTGGTAGTTTGAAATTGGACAGGAGGAGTATTTATACCACAGAAATGAACAAATGCTCCAAATCTGGGCTTCATTCATAGTTTTGTTGATTGTTCAGTGATGGAGAAACTGTTAATACTGTAGATTAAATTTTAAAATGTCATATCTATAGTTGTGACATTGTAAATAATACAAAGATCAAGGAAATATTTCTCCAGTATTCAAACAACGATTATAATATTTATCCAAGTCACTCATGTTATTGATGAATGAGTGAAGTACCATCACCTTTATTTCTTGTTTCACTTTCATCTTGATCATTAACATTAATTAAAATATCAGCCAAGATTCTTGTCAAAATTGTACTTGCTTGTTACTTACGATAGTTGGCCTCAGATACAAAAGTTCAGCAAAAATCAATGAAACATTCTGTGGGAATCAACTGGCTACATGGAATTCACCTACAAGAATATTGCATGTTTTATCATTATTTATAAACTATGTGACATACTCTTTATGTCAGTAAAATTTAAAATAAACCAGTATGTGTGTGTGCATGTGTGTGTGTTGCAGAGAGATGGCTGCTAATCATTTACTAAACCATCACTGATCAGAACAAATACTTCCTGTTGCCTTGCTTGTCATAACCTCCAGCAGATTCCTTTCAGCTAGGTATAAACTGATAAATAAATAGGG
>NW_006285040.1:6146817-6160307 GCF_000327345.1 Myotis davidii
AAGAAAAGGAAGAGCTCAAAGGAAAAAGCAGAAAAGCAAGGAAGAATAGAAGAGAAAGAAAGGACAGGTGGAGGAAATTCTCCCTGTCTCATCTGTGCCTTATCCTGCCTTTTTCCTCATCACCCACCAGCTGTGTACAAGATAGGAGACAAACCACTGCACACCCTTCAGGATTTTTGGAATCACGAACATGCCTGGGATTAGCTGGTGACCCCACGGAAAGGTAGCTAAGGAGCCAGCAGTACTTATCAACAATGACCATGCTGACTCTGGGTCAGAGTATTTTTTCAGTTTTTGTGTTCTGCCATTAACATTCTAAACAACTGAGGTATAAGTTATGGGGTAACATTTTAGAGGACAGGTCTTTGAATTTGACAAATACATATAGTCACGTAACTACCACCATCCAGAACATTTTCAGCATCCCTCAAAATTCACTCAAGCCTGTTTGTGACCAGCCCTTCTCCCTGTCTTGAGCCACTGCAACCACTGATTAGTGTCCTATTCTTCTGTGATTTTTCCCAAAAACGTCTTATCAGAGGACTTATACAGTATGCAGACTTGTGAGTCTAAGTTCTTCCCCTTAGCATTGTGCATTATAGATCCCCCATGTTGTTGCATGTATCTGTAGTTCATTTCTTTTTATTGCAGCGTACAGTACCACAGTTTGCTACCTACTCACTGTTTGAAGAACACTTGAATTGTTATCAATTAAAAATAATTATGGGAAAAAATCATTGGTTGGTTTATATATTTAAAGTCTCTCTCTCTCTCTCTCTCTCTCTCTCTCTCTCTCTCTCTCTCAGATTTAGGTCACAACAAAATTGAGAGGAAGGACCCTAGCCAGTTTGGTTCAGTGGATAGAGTGTCAGCCTGTGGCCCAAGGGGCCCGGGTTTGATTCTTGTCAAGGGCATGTACCTTGGATGCAGGCTCCTCCTGGGCCCGGGCCCTGGTCAGGACTCGAACAGGAGGCAACCAATCAATGTGTTTCTCTCTGTCTTTCCCTCCATGTTCCACTCTCCCTAAAAATCAACAGAAAACTATCCTCAGGTGAGAATTAACAACAACAAAACAACAAAATTGAGAGGAAGGTACAGGGATTTCCCATATACCTTTTCCCTTCTCCATTATCAATATCACTCACCAGAGTGGTATTATATACATTTGTTACCAAGTATAACCCTACATTGACAACATCAAAATCACATGTAGCTTACTGTAGGGTTTATTCTTGGTATTACACATTCCATGGGTTTGCACAAATACCTGATGACATGTATCCATCATTATGGTATACAGAGTATTTTCACTGCCCTAAAAATCCTCTGTGTTTTCTGCCTATTTAAATCCCCACACCAGCAACCACTGATGTTCCTTTTGTCTTGTAGTTTTCCAGACTATCATATAGTTAGAATCATTATGTTTGTAGCCCTTTTAGATTGACTTCTTTCACTTAGTAATATGCATTTAAGTTTCTTTCCATGTCTTTTCATGGCTTGATAGCTCATTTCTTTTTAAAATAATATCTCATTGTCTGGACATATCACAGTTTACTTATCCATTCACTTCCTGAAGTGCATCTTGTTTGCTGCCAAGTTTTGGCAATTATGAATAAAGCTGCTATAAACATCTGTGTGTAGGGTTTTGTGTGGACATAAGTTTTCAACTCCTTTGAGTAAATACCAAGGAATATGATTGCTGAATTGTATGGTAAGAGTTTGTTTAGTTTTGTAAGAAAGTGCCAAACTGTCTTCAAAGTGGCGGTACCATTTTGCATTCCCACCAGCAATGAATGAGAGTTACTGTTAGTCCACATCTTGTCAGCATTTGGTGTTCTCATTGTTCCAGATTTTGGCCTTTCTAATAGGTGTGTTGAGGCACTTGTGTTTTTTATTTTATTGTTATTGAGTTTAGAGAGCTTTTTTTATATATGGATATGCATCTTTAAGGAATATATACTTTACAAATATTTTTCTCAGTCTGTAGCTTATATTTTTATTTTAACAGTGTCTTTTGAAGCAAAGTTTTAATATTTTGATGAAATCCCAACTATCAGTTGTTTTAATTTTAAGTAATCATTTTTGCTGTATCTAAAAAATCTTGCCTAACACAAGATCAAAAAACTTTCTCCTATGATTTCTTCTAGAACTTTTATAATTATGGGTTGTAAATTTATGTCTATGATCTACTTTTGTATTAATTTTTGCATATGGTATAAGATAAGGGTTGAGCTGCTTCTTCTTCTTCTTCTTCTTCTTCTTCTTCTTCCATATGGATGCCCCATTGTTCCAGCACCATTTACTGAAGAAATTATTCTTTCTTTATTGAATTATCTTTTAACCTTTTTTGAAAATCAACTCACCATGTGTACATATATGGGTTGTGTTAGGATTTTAAAATAAGGCCTTCTATGTCAAGGCTATGAACTACGCTTTTCTGGGGAGGAAAGGTGTAACTCAGAGGACCACAGACACCCAGTGTTTAATAAATTTCTGAAGCAGAAAGCTTAGAGGAAGTCTCAGGCTGAGACTTGCTCTACCTTGAACTCAAGGTGGTAAGTGTTTGGCTGATGACTAGCTACCCTACTCACTGTATACCTTATATGTCTGAATATAAGGCAATCCTGGATAAAAAGAGACCCCTCATTAAAAAAAATAAAATAATAAAAACATTTTAAATTATTTTAAGCCAACTTGAATATAATATACACTTCTAGGGATATCGCAAGGCAGTCAATGTCTCTTTTTAAAAACTTTGCTATAATTAGTAATTATAAAAATCCCATATTATTTAAAATGATATAAACATTTAAGAGTGTTGCTTTTTTTCTGTCACATATCATGACCTAGTTTCATCTACCATAAGTTCTTCACATGTATCTTTGTCAGAAACTTTGCCAACATGAGGACCACTTCTTGTGTCATCTAACTCAGCTTTTTCAGAGCACATCAGCAGCTCTGTTATTTGACATACTGTACTTTTTGAATCTCTGCATGAGGCTGTCTTCAGCAATTTTATCACAAGCTACAAGTATCTATTTGCATAACATTGGAGTAGTTGACATTTTTATTCATTCTGAACCCACACATTTGTGATTTCTACCTCAAAATTATTTAGAGTGGCTTTTTTTTAAAGAACATATATGAGGGGATTTTATTGTGCTTCTTCTGGTGACCCTATCAAGAAGGATGGGGGTAGAAAAGGGAGAACAATAAGGCACTAACAACTCTATGACTCAAAGTCTAGGGGATTATACAAAAGGGGAACTGAGCAACAGGGATTGATAAATGGGTCGAGTCACCCTCCAGGAATGCTTACATGGGGTAGGAGAGTGAGCTCTGGAAGGAGAGGGAAGCATTATTGGTTTCAGGGCAATAAGGACAGTCTGAATCCTGGATACCAGGGTCCCTGGGGTCTTTAGTCCTTGCCCTGATGAGGCAGAGTTGGATTCAGAATGAAGGGTCTCACCAATATCCCTCTCCAGTAGAACAGGTCAAGAGGCCTATGTTTTGATTTCTCATTTGTCCTGGGCTTTATTCCTGCTTTCTCACTTGGCGACCTTCAGATATCCTTTTGAGATGCAAAGCAGTGAGTGTGTGCCTCTTTTCTTATGTCTCCATGGAAGGCAACTTAGTACCTTTCTCCATGTTCCTGAAAAGGGACAAGAAAATCTTTTTGTGCCTAAATTCACTGCCTTCTAAAGTCACATTTCCCTTTAGAAAACCACCTTTTTTTCAGTGAAGCTGAGCTGGCATGGGTCCCCCCAGTCTCTTCTGACTGGGTTCTTACCCTATTCCATCTACCTTGTGCCTCGTAGGAAGTGTGGCATTGAACTTGTTTCTCTGTATAACATCCCCAGTACTGAGGGGGGTGGAGGTGGCAGTGGAGGAAGCACTAGATGTTCTGTGCCTCCAGCTACGGGGAGGCCAAAGAAGTCCCCAGAGAAATCCAAGGCAAGTAACGGTGGCTGTTCCAGGACACCATTCCCAGGAAACCCAACTCTCAAGGACACTTGAGGGCCTTCCAGACCACAGCCTGTATTCCTCCAGAGTAGCTAGCTTATTCACTGTTGTGGCAAAGGTGTCTGCCAGGCCTCAGTGTCCCTGGAAGCCCCCACCCCTACATACCAAAAGCACCGTGGCCTAGCTCCCAGATCATACATATCTTCCCACTATAGGACCACCTCCTGGAGAAGTTGCTAGGGAACTGATGGGTTAGAGGTGCTGAAATTATCTATTGCTGTCCCCTTACCCACAGAAAAGAAGCTGAGGCCAGCAAGAATGAAGTTGCATGAGTCATCAGATGCTGGTAGAAAATGATAGAACTTGAAGCTGCAAAGTAATCTGTAAGCTCAACTAAGAAAATGCTAGATTTCGCAAAGAATAATGTTAGAATTTGGGTTTCAGCTATTATTACTAAGAATAAGAATCGTATTTTAAAATATGGTACTTGATTACAATTTGATTTTTCATTTTATTTGCAAGGTCGCTCTTAAAACCTATGTGCTGCCTTTACTTGATGGAGTATTTACAAAGTTACTTGTTTTGAAATAAAGAGTGGACTGTGATAGGATAATACATCTTCTAAAATATCTACATATCATGGAAAAGAGGTAAGAGCCAAGGAAAGGAACTCAGAAAGAGATGAAGACAGAATAAAAGTTTAGCTGAGAATATTTATACTGCTCCCTGGTTCACTTCCTCCTACCTTACCCTGAGGACAGCTTCAGACACCTCTCTCTTTTCTCTGTAGTATATAGAGACCCCTAGATAAGCCTGGAAACCCTGGAGCAGGGTGCCCTTTGACCCTTTTCTCTGGAGCCCAGAGCAGAAATGGCAGGTGTGGTAAGTTAAGCAAATAGAAGGCTGGAGACAATGCCTGAACAGGGAGCTCTCCAATAGGCCTGAGCAGTGGGCAAGACAGGGTTGTCTTGCCTTGGGGCAAGGTAACCCTATAGCACAGGCTCTAAGGTGTGCCGCCCAAAGGACCAAGATGAGGTTGTATGTCCAAGCTTCACTTGAGCCAAAAGGGGTTGAAGGGGGTGGAAGTGGTGGACCTTTATTATATTAAGACACAAATTATTCAGCTGAAAAACCTTCAGCTACAGCAGGGACAGAGGCATGTTGGGGTTCAAGAAGACCCTGCCTTGCTGTTCTTCCCCTGCACATACATCCTGAGGGGAAGAGAAGAGGAGAGCCCTTGAGAGTAGAGAACAGCTCTGATATTGAATTTGAGCTTTAAATGGATCAAGTTTAAATCTTTAAGTTGACTGAATATTTACTCCAAGAGACTAACTTTGAAAATGCAATGATACAGCTACCTTGAAAATGACAAGACTGAGTTTCCGCCATCATTAAAAATGGGGGTTGAGCCCGGCCGGCATGGCTCAGTGGGTTGAGCATCGTCCCATGAACTGAGAGGTCGCTGGTTTGAGCACATGCTCAGGTTTTGGGCTTGATCCCCACTAGGGGGTGTGTTACCTTTTCACATAGATGTTTCTCTCCCTCTCCCTTCCTGTCTCTAACATCAATAATAAAAAACATTTTTAAAATGGGTGCTTAGAGTCAAGTTCAATTCCATTACAGAGAAATGAGTTAAAACATCTCTTTTCCTGCTGGAGTGCTAGACGGTGAATTTTAAATCCATTACACTATCATATTCTCCCTTAAATCATGTGCCTGGTGGACAGCGGTATGACTCAGCCGTGAGCTCAGTAAAACAGTACGGGCAGTGTCTGTGGGTTCTGTCATCCACGCTTGGAGCCTGTGGGCACACTTCACCCATCAGAGCATCAGAGAACCTTTCAGCTTCTCCCAGCTGACAGTGGCCCAAAGATGACGCAGCTTCTTCAGAGGCCAGGGCACATGATCCACCCCATTAATTATCTTTATGTGACCAAATATAATAACACTTATTATGCACCTATGGTATGCTAAGTGCCAGCCTGTAAATAATATGTTGGAAGACAGGAGCTTACTTCAGGAAGCGCATTGAGGAAAACAAGGAGATAAGAAGAGGGACTTGAAAATAGAAGCATTTACTAAATAATCCAGGCCAAATCTCTCACACAATAAAGTGCTTTCCTCTTTCCTTTGATGACGGAGAGGACAAAGTGACAAAGCGCAGCTAAGAGGCAGCGTGCAAAACCAGGCACAGGAATGAAGCAGTGAGTAAAGTTGGTGACACCAAAGCAGGAAGGAGATAACCGGGATGATAGGGAAAGGCTGTGCAAGCATTCACCCTCGCAAGCTTGCTGTCGGAGAATTCCTCCTCCATCCAGTTTCCTCCTTTACCATTAGTCAACGCTCACATTATTGCCAATGAGAAGTCTCCTCGGGTCCAAGTCCCTCCTCATCTTACCTGTGGGAAAGTCCAACAGGGCGCAAGTGGTCTGCTGAGTGACAGTGTAGTCTACCAGGACAGAAGTGGGAACTGGGAGGGGTGGTTGAGTAAAGGGGAAGGCAGGGAGCTGCTGAGAAAGAAAGGCCGTCTTTCTTTCACTCTAGTGGCAGGAATAAAAGGCTTTAAGAAAATTATTATTTAAGGTAGAAGTGTCTTATATTACATGGCTCTGTCATTCCTCCCACACTAATTCCTCACCCCCCAACACACACACAGACACACACACACACACACACACACACACACACACACCCCTAATCTTGTGGAGGTCAATTATCTTTCTAAAAATACTTCATGCTGGGACATGCAATGAAAGTCATTTTAAAATACAATAGCCTCGTCTCTTCGTTTGCATGCAATTTCATTTCCCCAGCAATAGGTCTTTTCAAATAGAATTTGCTTTGGCCTAAGATTTTAAAATGCACCTGCAACTAGGCAATATGTGAGTACAAAGGTGAGTGCATATTAATTCTAAAATGGATTCAATTTATTTAGTGTTCTACTTTTTCAAGTGCTTACTATAGTTTAGTACTTCCACTTCAAACCCGTTACTAACCCAGGCTGTCTCCCTAAAGCACCGTAGCAGAGCATTGCATGAACTTCCACAGTAACTAATCTCATAAACACCAGATTACGGCTTTGTTACAAAATGTAGCAGATGGGGGGAAAGAGCTGAGAAAAACAAAGCTCCCTTCAAAACATGATATTTTAAAACAGTTAATAAACAGATAGTGAAGGGAATATAGAGTACTAGCTTCAAAGTAACTTGCATAATATTTACCTAACTTTCCTACTTACGTTGAAGAAATGTGCTTAGGGCCGAAATCTTTCACAAATGAGCTCATAGGCGTTACATAGAATGAAGTAGAACCTTTTGGCACAACCTCCCCATAAGGCACTACTCAGATGTGCTGTCTCTAGGTGTATTACAATCCCTATTACAATCTGGCCTTTCAGGTGTTAAAGAAAATGCTGGACTTGCCCTTAGTAAGGGAACAAAATGGCCCCTTTGGGTACCAGAATTTAATTTGTTCACGGCTGGGTCTGGAGACATGTGACGCCCACTATTTGCTCCTGCAGGTGGGAGGCAGAAAGGAACAGGGGAGGGGAAATAGGGTGAGGGCTACATTACTTAGAACCAGCAAATCCTGACGCCAGGAAGTTAGGACAAGCAGCCCTGGGAAGCATGGGGTTTCTCTGTGCTTCCTGAAACAAAGGAGAGTTGCTAGTTCTCCGATAGACTGAAAAGCTTGCAGAGAGGAGGGCAGCTCCCAGCTTGGCCTCTCTCTGCTCGGCTGAAAGCTTTCCCAAGGAGTTAGGGGCCCAAAGGCCTCTGAGGGACCCAGAGACTCTGGGTGGCATCTTCCAGAGCAGCATTTGGCTAAAACTACCAGAGCATCAGAGGAGCAAAGCGATTCTGAAAATTGAGGCAAACAGTCTAAATAATTTTGTCAAAATTACACTTTTGTTCAAACATACAGCTGGCTGATGCAAAAGTGGGCTTTTTGGCTTATTTTAGATAACAATAAAAATTATTTACATCATTTGGTATGTGTGGATGAGAATTAAAATAATTCTTTGGAAAAAAGTATATTAATATGGATGAAGCTGTTGGAAGACATTTCATCCTGACCTTAACCATTAACTAAGAGCGGATGATAATATCTATAAGGCAGATTCTGATGGTAAAGTTGTAGAAGCGTAAAATCTGCACATACCTTAATCTTGGTAGTAATTGTCATAACAGTGACCACTCCATTGGATTGTTAAGTGGCATGTAATATTCTGGGTAAAGGGGGCTCTTTGAGCCAATCAGTGCCCTTGACTTACCCGGAATCCCACAATATCTTTAATTTTCTTTGTTGCTGTTAATTTTTTCCATCACCATTTATCCCCTCTATGCCCTCTTCTACCTCTATTAATTTTCTATCTTGACTTATTTGGCTGAAGCTAATGTCAAACCACGGTATAGCCTAATCTATATTAAAAAGTTTAGAAGTCATGGTCCCACAGAGCCCATGCTAATGCCAATTATGCACATTCCCATCTTGTCATTCCATTAAGTACTAGAGTGTTAAGAGCTTTGCACTGGGCAAAGCTTCAACTAGTTGGCAAGAAAATGAAGGGCCTGGCTCAAAGAATGTCCTCAATGAATTCTTCAGTGGAGCGAACCAGGTTATCACAGAAAAGCAGAAGTAGAGGGTCTGTATCAGTAATCTAGAACCCACACTGTCCAACTTGAAAGTACACTGGTATTTGTTGAAAGCTCACTGTAGAACTGGCTATTGTCAAGTTCTCATGGTAAAAGAAACATATTGTCAATTTCTCATCAGAAAAAAAATGTTCATAATAAATATGATCCATTTAAAATTATTTTTTTTTATGGTGGAAGATTAACTTTTTAAGATTAGCATTATCTTAAATAACTATAAAATTAGCTTCTTCATTTGTACATTCAATGACTCTAGCTGATTTTCCCAAAATATATCACACAGTCAAACATTCCCACCAAGCTGAGAATAGGAGCAAGCTGTTAGCAAGAGGGAGTATGGGTGAGAGCTAGACCTGCCAAGACTGAATGATTCAAAATTATGCTGAGTTGAAAAAGACAGAGATTTCCCCCCACTCCATTATCTTGTAACATCTTACAACAGTAGCACAAATGTTTCTATGATTTACAACAAAAATGGAAGAATTCCTTAGGCCTGAAACTCTCCCTCCACTTCCTCCCATGCTGGGGCCATGGTGGGGCGGGTGCAGCTCTCTTGCCCCGTGGCTTTTTCAAAAGCAAATAATTTTTAAAATAGTGCATTTCGTGTTTCTAATAAAGTAAAATGAAAGTGTATAAAGAGAATGCTGACCTGCTATTCCTCATCTCCGGTGAAGACGGGGAGATAGAAATAGGATTCAACTTCATTAGAAGGAGTTTAGGGCGGACATAGGAGGAATTTCCTGAATCTGGGAGTTAGGAGGCCCAGGGCAGATTGTGATGAACGTGCTTTCCTGTCCTCGGAGAACTTGCAGTGACAATATGACATGCACTTGGGGGGAGAATTTGCAGTGAAGATAAGGCATACATTTTGGGGAAGGGTGAAGGATGGTAAGTGCAGTTAACGAACTCAGGAATGTAAAATATTAGTTATGGAATAACAGACTTCTCAGTTGCTAGGGAATCCTAAAAATAGGATGAGTGACTGGCTGAGAGGGGCAGGAAAGGAGTCGATTTTCCGAGGGTATCATTGGGCAGTCCAGGCCTGACAAAGGCAGTGTGGAGCCGCTCTCAGAGGCTGCAGAAATGAAGCAACAAGCATGTACAGCTAAGCTGAGTCCCAGCAGTCCTGCAGATCTATTCTTTGTGGTGGTCATGCTTTCTCCCAGGGCAGCCATACCCAACATACACAACACTCAGACTCACAGGAAGAGCTGGAGGCTCAGTTCCTGAGGGGAGAATGCAGGCCCACAGTTCCTCCAGGAGCAGTGCCACCTGTACCCCCCCCCCCCCACACACTGCTGTCTACTCTTCAGACTAAATCTCCAGGGTGGAAAAGTGTGCATAACAGACTTGGCACCCACCTTTCCACAGTGTGCAAAGCTGGCTATTGGGGGACTGATGAGAGGAATCTAAGTGGTGAGGAATAGGGTGGGTGATATTATTTTGAAGCAAAATAATTTTTGTTTTCATCACGGACAGGTAGACCTTTCCACTCTGATGACTTTTAGTCTGATGACTCCCTAAAAACATTTTAAACAGATTCCACTTCATATTAAACAGATAGCCTATCAATGCCAGGCTACTTGTTTTCTCTATGAGAAGAAAAATTCCATCAGCGACTGTGGCTTTCATCTGTTAACTTCCTGCTTGGTGGGGCTTAAAAAAATTCCTGATGTTGCTATAACAAAGGGCTTGGCTCATCAGTTTATTTTTCTTTTGTTGGTGGTAAAACATGGTAGAAATGATATTTGGTTGCTGTGTGGACCCTGGACAGATGGCAGGAAAGTAGAGAGAGGGAAGGGGAGGGTTATGATTGAAGGACATCAATTGAGAAATGGAACCCTAGCTTTCCTCCCCTGGGCAGGTGTTGCTACAGGACACAGCAGGTTGGGTTGCGTTCTCCGATTCCCTTTGATGGCTTCGTCCATTCTTTTAGAAAGCCGGCTCCAAGGAAGAAAGAACAGGGCTATTTCCAAAGATTCCTACTTTACCCTGGCTAGCGATATTATTAGTTGGTGGTTTGAAGGCTCAGTAAGTGACTTTCTGCTTGTGGGTTTACACAAAGGACATCCTTACCCTAAGAAAAAAAACAAAAAACCTTTCCCTAAACTTTTGTTGAGATTCATTGCTTTAGTTATCTTTTCCTGGTAGGCTCTGTTATATTAAAAAAGTAAATATAACAAACCCTTGGTAGGGAAGAACTATTGTACCATTAATAGACATTATTACCTTGTAACTAGCTCATAAAGTATAGAATAGGTGTTTTATTTTTAATTTAAAAAATTAGATTAATTTAGATACCATAAATTTTACCAGTTAGTATACAGTGTTGCAAGTGTTGTAACCACTGCTACAATGAAGATATGAAATAATTGTATCACACCAAAAAATTCCTCCACATCCCTTTGTGCCAAACCCTTCTCTATTCCTTAGCAATACTGGTCTGTTTTCTGCATGCAGCTATAGGTTTGCCTTTTCTGGAACATCCTGTAAATGAGTTCATACTGTATAATGACTTTTCAATATGGATTTAGTCACATAGAATAATGCATTTGAGATTCACCCAGTTTTTTATGTTTCAATAATTTGTCCCTTTCTATTGTTGAATAGTATTTCATTGCATGGATGTACCAGATTTTGTTTATTCATTCTACAGTTAAGGGACTGCAATGGACTACATTGTGTGCCCCCTAAATTTCACGTATTGAAACCCTAACCCAACCCTAACTGTATTTGGAGATAGGGCCTTTTGGAGGTAAAGTTAAATGAGATCATAAGGGTGGGCTCTACCTGAGATGGCTGGTCCCTTGTTAAGAAGAGGAAGAGACACCAGAGCTCTCTCTCTGAGCACACGCATTGAGGACAGACCATGTGAGCACAGAGAGAAGATGGCCATCTTCAAGCCAAGAAGAGTGTTCTCATCAGAAACTGAATTGGTTGCCGCCTTGATCTTGGACTTCCCAGCCATCAGAACTGTGAGAATATAAATGTCTGTTGTTTAAGCCACCTGGTCTGTGCTATTTCTGTTATGGCAGCCAGAGCAGACTACTACAGGGACATCTGGGTTGTTTTCATTCTTTTTTAAAACAAATGTTTTGGGATTGTTTTTATTTTTGTGATTATGAATAAAGCCCTTATAAGCCAGAATTGACAAGCTTTTAATTTTTTAACTTAATTTTTTAAAAAAACAATAGATAATAATTCTCATGGTTCAAAAAATTTTAAAGTAATATTGTAGTAAATCCAATAGATGGGATTGTTAGCATGTGCTCCAACTTCCTATACGGTGGAGGCTGAAAAGCAAAACCTATATTTAAGTATATCCTTGAAACTAGGGTTGCAGATATGAAAGAGGTATACCAGTCAGATATGTTTTCATAAAATTTGAGTGTGGAAATAAGCTATGTGGGGAGAGATAAATGGCACCAGATATGAAAGACGTATACCAATCAGATATGTTTTCATAAAATTTGAGTTTGGAAATAAGCTATGTGGGGAGAGATAAATGGCATGGAAGTCCTCCATCATGTTAATGAGAATGGTATCTGCTGGTTCCTGGACTGGAGCTAAGGCAGTTTTCCTCCAGCCAACATCTGTGGCTCTGGCATGCCTCTGGCTGCTGAAATGAAACTAGGTTGGGTGAATCCGAGGTTAAGTCAGCAAATTTCTTTTCCTCCACTCCCCGCACCCCAACTTCTCAACAGTGAAAGAGGCAGCAGTTCCCTTGAACATTTGGTGTTTTTCTGGGAGTTGTTTTGGGGGCCTGTTCGAGAGTCTGCTCTTCCAGCCCTTCCAGTGAGTTTTGTCCTGTAGGTCCTTCTGTTTAAACAAATAGAGGGTTTCTATTATTTGGGGACTGATTGGGTTGTACAGTGGAAAGACATTCTTTCCCAGACACCCAGGCCCCCTTTCCAAAGGCACTCACTATTATTAGTTTCTCATGCATCTTTCCAGAGGCATTTTATATAAAAATAGTCAAACATAAATTTATGCTCCCTTTTTTAAAACAGAAAGCAACAGATAACACATACTCTTCTGCATCAACTTTAAAAATAGTTTATCTATTAGAATTTTTTTCTATATCTGCACATACAGCATCCTAATCCTTTTTTTATGGTTGTAGAGTATTGCATCATAATCTATTTAATAAATTATTGCAGCATAATTTATTTAATAAATCCTTTGTTGGTAGAAATTTGTTATTTCTAATAGTTTTCTATTTCCAACAATGCCACAATGAATATTGTTTATATACTCTTGTGTGCCTTCTGAAAACTCCTACAAATAATACGAAAATTATATCTGTAAGCTCCTAGAAACAGAATTGTTAGGAGAAGGAATATGTACATTTGTAATATTGAGAATATTGCCAAATTCCCCTTCATAGGGATTGTCTCAATTTATCTTCTCCCTAGCAACATATGAAAGTGCCTATTTCTCCATACAACCAAGATAGTATATTATAACATTTTTGTGGTTTTGCCAATCTAATAGGTGAGAAATATTGTCGCTGTAATTTTAATTGACTTGTCCTCCCCCCCTTTTTAAATATATATTTTATTGATTTTTTACAGAAAGGAAGAGAGAGGGATAGAGAGCTAGAAACATCGATGAGAGAGTAACATCCATCAGCTGCCTCCTGCACACTTCCTACTGGGAATGTGCCCGCAACCAAGGTACATGCCCTTGACCGGGATCAAACCTGGGACGTTTCAGCCTGCAGGCTGATGCTCTATCCACTGAGCCAAACTTGTTAGGGCAGACTTGTCCCCCTTTTATCGTGAGAAGAAAGGAAAATATTTTCATATGCTTAAGAGCTACTAATATATTTTTTTCTGGTGAACTGTTTATCTCCTTTCCCCACTTTTTTTTTTT
>NW_006285040.1:6160371-6167773 GCF_000327345.1 Myotis davidii
AAGAAGTTCCTGAAACTACAACCTGTATACAGAGGCAGAGCAGCATCGAACAGACTGTCAAACTACAGCAGAAGGCTGGGGAGGGTTGGAGAGCGAGAGAGGGGTAAGAGAACAACCGAAGGACTTGTATGCATGCATATCAGCATAACCAATGGATACAAGACACTGTGGGGCAGGGGACAGGGGGTGGGGGAGGTGGGGAGCAGGAAACATATGTAATACTCTTTGTAATACTTTAAGCAATAAAAAAAAATTGGGCTTTGATTTTTCACTTAGCATTTTATTTGTAATAGCTATATGAGGTTAATTAGCTCTTTGTTACTGATATGGGTTGCAAATTATTTTTCCAAGTTTGTTTCTTGACTTTGTTTTTGGTGATTTTAGCATGCACTTAAAAATTATGTCATGCCGAAACCGGTTTGGCTCAGTGGATAGAGCGTTGGCCTGCAGACTGAAAGGTCCCAGGTTCGATTCCAGTCTAGGGCATGTACCTGGGTTGCGGGCACATCCCCAGTGGGAGATGTGCAGGAGGCAGCTGATCGATGTTTCTCTCTCATCGATGTTTCTAACTATCTCTCTCCCTTCCTCTATGTGAAAAATCAATAAAATATATTTAAAAAAATTATGTCATGATATTTTTGTGGCATAAAAAAGTCTTTGCCATTCTGAGGATTTTTTTTATCTCTCCTTATGGTTCTGTGATTGCTTACTTTTCTTTGGTAAAGATTTGATTATTTGGTTCATTTGGAATTTATCCTGCTATAAAGGTAAAGGTATGTTGGGAGTTAATTCTCCATGGAGTACTCATGTTTTTATGCACCTCATGATGACTTCTGTTCTGAACTATCTTTTCCAGGATACTTGCATCAGCCTTGGGAGACAAGCCGGTCAAAGGGCAGATTTGTTTTCTGTCCGGTACAGTAAAGATAATGTTTCTTTCTGTGCCAGGTTGTCTAGCAGTCTCCTTATAAGATGGAGGGTTTCCTAAGATCATACTTCAACTGTGCACAACCTGCTGTGTGTGCACCATCCACCTGGACCAATCTTTACATTACCCCAGCGGTACTTAGGGAGCAAGGGAACCAGTGTAATTATGGAGCTCATGTTTCCTGCTGTGCAAGAGTAATACAATCTTTTGTCTCTGGTCCAGGAATCTTCAAATCTTCTGAGAGCATTTATGAAATCCTAGCAGGCTAACTAGTTAGCTTGCAAGAGGGTAAAATCCCAGACTCCTTACAGTTCTACTTCTATTTTTTTCCAGATGGCTATGCTGTTACCCCATCATCAGTTTTTTTTTAAAAAAATAGTTCTTCCTTTCCCCACTGATTCTAGATGACAACTTTGTTTTACACTAAATTCTTGTATGTGTTTAAGCTCATTTCTGAGCTTATATTCTACTCAGTTAATCTGTCGATGTGTGTGCTAGCATATACTTTTAAAAAATTATTGAGGCTCTGGCTGGGTGGCTCAGTTGGTTGGAGCATCATCCCATACACTAAAAGGTTGCAGGTTTGATTCCTGGTCAGGGTACATGCCTGGGTTGTAGGTTCGACCGCCAGTCGAGGCTCATGCAGGAAATAGCTTACTGATGTTTCTTTCTCATCGATGTTACTATCCTCTCCTTCTCTCTTCCTCTCTCTCTAAAATAAATAAAAACATTTAAAGAAATAAACATATCATCTTCGGGAGAAAATTTAAAAAATTGTTGAGGCTTTACAATGTCAAATATCTGGTGGAATTAATTGCCACTTATTCCCTTCTTTTCCAGAATTTCCCTGGAACTTCCTGCATTATCACTTTTGCATATAAAATTTAGAATCAGGTTATCCAATTTTTAAAAATTCCAGTGTCAAACATAAATTAACTTAGAAAGGTTTAACATCTTTATGATGTTGAATCTTCCTATCTAGGAACATGGTATGCCTTTCTTTTTACTCAGGTCTTCATCATTCCTGAATGTGAATTTTATAGCCCTCTATTTATAGATTTTCTTAGTTGTAGTTTTGCAGTAGATTCTCTTTCATATTCCAGTTTTACAATTACAGTGACTGAAAATGTTAATAATTTTTATCTCTCCTTTAATATCTCTAATTCCCTTCTCCTTCCTGTTTGGTTTGTCTAGTACCTAAAAATTAATGTTAAATAATAGCAAAGATAGTTAAAACTTATTGAATATTTATATACCTTGTAGTGTGTAAGTACTTTACACCTATAAAGCTATTTATACCTTATAACAAGCAGCCTTAGGAATTATTATCATTATTCTCATTTACAGAAGGGGAAACTCAGCACAAAAATATTATGCAAATTGTTCACAATCACATAGGTTCTAGGTGGCAAAGCTGGAACTTGAACTTTGGTAGATGAATACCAAAGTCCTCAAATTTCACCATTTTCCTACAATGCTTCATAAGAGAAGTAAGAGTAATATGTATCCTTTGTTTATGCTTTTGGTGGAAATGTTCCTGGTGGTTCCCCATTAAATATGATGATGGCTTCTGAGTTAAGACAGATTTCAATCATGTTAAGGATTCAGAGTTTTTATGAAGAATATATTTTAAGAGCCCCTCCCCCTTTTTGAACATCTATGGAGATGGATCTCAGATGACTTTTCTCTGCATAAAATCCTCAGTCACATCCTAGATGGCAGGGATGTTAAGTGATGAACATCCTTTTATACCTTTTTAGTGGGTTGAACACTAAAGGGAAAAGTTCCTGTGGGCGTTACCATGGGGCATCACAAGAAGACAATTGTCTTTGGCTTCTGGTTAATAATTTGCAATGAAAATGAATGTTTCAGTACTTCTGAATAGTCTGCTTAATAATTTGGAAGGCAGAACCCATCTCTCTGATGCTCACTAAGCATTTTTGGCAAGTAATTTACACACATTTACCTTCTCTGACACTGCCTAATGGAGCTATCTACTTCCCTGGTGTCTGTTGAAAGTGACTGGCTAAAATGTGTGCATTCTGCACTCTACAGAAGGTGACTCTGCCCCACAGATAGAAGCAGCCCACCATGGGCAACCAGCCTAAAAAGTTCAACTAACCAGTTCTCCAGTTGAAGTTCAGTGAGGTATTTGTTATTTTAACCTCTTAAGTAAGGTCTCAGACCTTTCAGGGCTGGTCTCTGGGAGTTAAAAAAAAAAGTTTGTTTTATTTTTATTCATTTTTATTGTTTAAAGTATTACATATAGTATTACATATGTCTCCTTTCCCCCTCATTGCCTTCCCCCGTCCACTCCCACCTTAAAAAAAGTTTTAATCCAGGACTGTCAAAATATAAAAAAGTATAAAAAAAGATTCCATTTTAAACTGGGTAGGAAAACAAACATTAGAAATTAATTAAAAGGAACATTGTGAGTGTGGCTATACCCATGTTTCAATTCCTGAACCCCCAAGAGAGTGGTGACAGTAGAAAAATGTGCTTAAGACATTTATATAAATAGTTTTAAAATAGGAGTAAAAAACTATGATGGTGATGATGATGATGAGAAAAAAAGGAGAAAGGAGAAAGCGGAGAAGGGAAAAAGTCTTGGTAGAATTTTTTTGCCCATAATTTCTTTAGTAAATCTGATTAGAAATACCTGATCCCTAAATTAAGAAAGAAAATAAAAAGGTAGTGGTAGCTGGGTAAAGAAAGAATCCAAGACCAATGTTTACATTTTATCAGTCCTTAAAGCCATCCAAGAAATGGCATAAATCTTATAAAAGGAAAGGGAAACTGTGGGCTTTCATCGATGCAGTCAAGTACGTACAGGTTGCTTCTAACGACTGAGGAGAGGTATAATTCTAGGAGACAGACGACTCTCACTGTAGAGGCATGTAACCTAGTCTGGTTATACACTTTGGCATGGCAAGTCTTCCCAAACCTGTTCATACCTCCCAGTTCAACACTCAACACTGTCAGCTTAGTTTTTCATCTCAAGAAAGGTGATAAAACATTGCTAAAATGGCTCTTAGTATAAAAAAACTATTTGCATTTTATTTCATTTCATAGCTATTGAAAACTGAGTAACTGAAAGTTACAGATGGATATAAATATTTCAGTCATCCACTGTGATAAGTGTAGCAAATAAATGTTCTTGGGGTTTGGGGAATCTTGTCTTTCAAGATGGATTCCAAATGTTAAATGATGCATTTTAGAATTAGAGTTAGAGAAAGCCCAGGCCACTAGCTGTCTTTCCCCATCCCAGATAGATTGTGTGACAATATGGAAAATGAGTAGGGTTTACTAATAAGTATAGAAATCAAGGCTCATAATTGGGTTCAATTTGTTGAGAAATAAGATTTGGGATGAATAATTCTATTTAAAAATTTCTAATGCTGTTATTGTCTTGTTTGAACAAATAACTTCTTTTAAAAAAGAATTTAACTGACTTGTACAATGAAAACTATAAAATGTTGCTGAAAGAAATTAAAGAAGACATAATAAGTAAATGCAAAGACATCCAGTGTTCAGGGATTGGAATATGTAACATCATTGAGATGGCCATACTACTCAAAGTGATCTAAAGATTCAATGCAATCTCAATAAAAATTCCAACAACTTTATTTGCATAAATAGAAAAAAATCCATGCTAAAACTCATGTGCTGTATAGATACAATAAAAAAGGGGAATTCTGACACATGCTACAACATGGATGAACTTTGACAACATTAAGTGAAATAACCCAGTCATGAAAGACGTTATTATATGATTCTTCTGATACGATGAGGTTCCCAGATAGTCAAATTTATAGAGACAGAAAATAGAATGGTGGTTGTCAGAGGTTGGGGGAAAGCAGGGGGTGGAGAGTTATTGTTTAATGGGTATAGAGTTTCAGTTTTACAAAATGCAAAGAGTTCTGGAGTTGGTTGATGGTGATAGTTCACAACAATATGAAAGTATTTAGTATCACAGAAATGTGCACTGAAAATAGTTAAAATGAGACATTTTGCTATGTATATTTTACCACAATAAAAATCTGATTACATGCACATTCAACCCTCCTATCTGAGGCAGTACATCTTGAGGTCCTTGTTCCTTTCTTTTCCCATATTCTTATTTTTCTTAGCTTTGCTCTTAATGAGATTGTTGAAGATTAATTGCCCTAATCTTTACTCTGCAGCAGATTCTCCTCTGACCACTTCCACTATTTCTGGACTGATGGATTCATCTTTTTAGTTACAACTCCTTACTAATTGTGTGATATATGCAGGACTCTGTGTTCGGTGCTATAGATAATAATAAAGTAGAATGTGGGCCCAGTGACTTGCAGCAATACCCTGACAAGCTAGGGCACATGGGACACAGAGCACTGTCTCCAAAGGAAATGATGGTTATACACCCACTGTGTGTGGACAGACCAAAAGAGCGTTAGAAATTTGGAGAGAGAACTAGGAGAGGTGGAGTTGAAGCAAGCTTCGGAGAATGGGAAGCACTGGACTGAAGGGGCAATTCCCGAGTTAACTATTAACACGTGCCGCGTTTCTCAACCTAGGCACTATTGACATTTTGTACTGTACTATTTTTGTTGTGGGGGACCGCCCTGTAGATTGTAGAATGGTTAGCAGCCTCCCTGGCCTCTACACACTAGATGACAGTAACTCCCTTCTCCACTCAAAGTTGGGGACAATAAAAAAATGTCTCCAGACATTTCAAAAATCCCCTGCAGGGCAAAATAACTCCCACCCCATCTGAGAACCACTGATATATGGAACCTGTCCTGGAGCCAGGAAAGACATCAGTTTGTCCAGAGAAGAAAGTCCATTCGTGAAAGTGTCTTTTCATTTCCGTATTCCAAGTGTCAGTTTTGGCACCTGACACATGATGAATGGTTCAGAAGTCTTTTCTGTCTATCCCTTTTTGAATGGTGCTATAGGAAAGTTGATCTGAAACCTTTCAAGGAGTTTGGGCAGGGAGATCCTAGAAGTAGATGGACCATTTAGGGAGCTTTTGTAATAATTCAGAAAAGGGATATAAAGATCTGAACTAAGGCTGTGATAAATAGAAAGGGGGGTTGATGCAACAATTTGTGTGAAGGAAGATTATATAGGATTTGGAGGTAGGAGGGAATACATCAGGTCAGCTGGATAGAAGACAGGAGGGACCTTCGTCTTACTGAGAAGCAGGGGAATTGGTGCAGATGTAAGTAAAAGTCTCTGAGTAGGTAACTGAGGGTTGAGCTCGAACAGTTATTATTTCAAATCATGAAAAAAAACCTGTAGCACGTTGTCAAGCTGAATCTGGAATCACTTTGCAGGTAAAGGAGGCAGGCAACTTTAGATGTACATTAGGAAAAAGATATATAAGAAGGACACCGAGAAGAGACAAACTGCAAAATTCATTTTTCTTTTTGTTGTTTTTGCTTAGCAGTGTCAGTTTGAGATGTAAAAGTTAATCATCTGATTTGGGATTCTGGAATCTGCATTTGAAGCCCAGTGTGTCCCTTTAAAAGTCCTAAGAGAAGAAAAAAAAAACTTTGTGCTTTTAAAAATTCTAAACCGTTTCCTCATTTTCATGAAGGGAATACAGACAACGCAAGGGCAGAATTTCAGCATCAGGGCCTCCCCCTGGCTCACAGCCTTGGATGTTGCTAAGCGGGTGAGCATCCTATTGTCATTGCAGAAAGCCAGCTGCATAGCTAGATAGAGTGAGCCCGTCTCTGCAGCTCCAAGGCTGTAATTACGCTAAAATGGGATCTTGCAGCAGCGAATATAAAGAGAAGCCTTGGAATATCTCTCCTACACTAAACAACTTCATGGTTGAAAGGAAGCAATTACTGCGAACAAGATGAGACTAAGTAAAAACAGCACAACTTCCCAACTTCTCAACTTGGTTATTGACAGAATTGTGCTGACCTCAATCTTTGCTTCCTCTTCCCCTCCCCCAAAGCCATAATAATTCCAGTTTTCTCGCATGATTTTTTGATTCAGTGGAAGTAATTTTTTTAAATTAACCATTCCCTCACTCAATTTAAAAAAACTTTATAGGTCGGCTTAATAATACTTGCAATTCTACCAAAGTCTTTCGGTTAAGTTTCCCTCCAACCAAGACCTGGAGAGACACGAGATAGCCAAGTAAGACCTTATGTAGCAGCTCTACTTTCCTAAGTTACCACTGTCCAGCAGGGAGTAGAGCTGTCTGTGGAGAGGACAGGTATGAAAACAGCGGAGCCTGGGGGTTTCTAGTTCTTTCTCTTTTCCTGTGATGGAAGGTGGGAGAAAAAGGAAATTGGGAATTGAACAGGACCAGTCTGAAGCTGGAAACTGCAAATTAGGACCGTCTACAAAATTGCATCCATCCCCTCCTCATTCTATCTCTGCAGTCTGCAGTGAAAAATGTCCACCTTGAACATTCTTTCTACAAGCTGTGTCGCCAGGTTAAGAGAAAGCAATGTGGTGCTTGAAAAGAGGCAA
>NW_006285040.1:6168054-6200465 GCF_000327345.1 Myotis davidii
GTGGTGTTCTTAGCGATGGGGGGGAGCTGGGATTATGGCTAGTTTTCTAATTCTATAGCTCTCTAATGTTTTTACACGACAATTATGTATTATATTTGAAATTAAGGAAAAGTAATAAAGATTAAAAATTTAAGAGAAAATGGAGAATCCTAAGCTCTCCACTTGTTGGAGTTGGAAAGCACTACGGTTCACCTGCCGGTCAAACACCTTCCTTTCACAAAGACTTGAAAGCTCACCTCCTTAAGACTGAAATAGAAGATGAACAGCTCCCAAAACGGAATCAAAAGTTCTGAAGTTTATCCATGCTGTCTCAAAAGGTAGGATTATTTCCTAAAGGTGAAGGGCTTAAGCAAAGAAAAAACAATAACTCACAGACACAGCAATATTATGGAGATTCGAAGAGGGAAAGGGGGTGGGGAGAGGTGGACGTGGGTAAAGGGGGGATAAATGGAGATGGAAGGAGATTTGACTTGGGGTGGTGAACACAAAATACAATATACAGGTAATGTATTATAGACGTGTACACCTGAAACCTATATAATTTTATTAACCACAATAAATTCAATTTTTAAAAAAGTTCTAAGGTTTAGTTCATAAATAAAAGTAACTGTGCACGGATGTTGTTAACTTAAAACATATTTTAAAAGAGAGACCTAGCATTGGAAATTTCTCATTTTATCTGGTGTTTAAATATACTTTTAAAAACATTGTATTTTCTTATAACAGTGTATTCCAGGAATTTAAAAAACAACAAGAAGTATAAAGAAATAAAAAAAGTATTCTATAATCATGTTTTTCAGAGATAACCAAATTAGTATTTTTATGTATATATTTCCCTTTAGTCTTTTTATCAATGCATATGTATATTTTAAAAAGGGGATTGTAATTATGTTTTTATTTATTTATTTGTTTGTTTGTTTATTTATTCATTCATTCATTTATCTATTCATTGTTGAGAGTATTACAGATGTTCACCATTTTTTCCCCTTTGCCACTTTCCACCCAGCCCCCACCCTACCCCAGGCCTTCACCACACTTGTCTGTGTCCACGGGTTATGCATATATGCATAAAAGTTCTTTGGTTAATCTCTTTCCATCCCCCACCCCTCTCCCCTCTGAGATCTGTCAGTGTGTAACTATTTTCATTTGAAAACACCTGGTGAACAGCTTCTCCTGCCATTCTTTAAAATATCATTGGATATTTCCTTTACTTCCTGTTTTTCTTTATCATAAATAATACTGCAATGAATATATTTATATAAAATTTTTGAGTAAAAAAATAAGCTACATGAGCACAAGGACTTTTTCTGTGTTATTATGGCTAGGAATACAGCCTGATTCTTAGTAGGGACTCAATAAGCATTAATGAATGAATCTCTCATTTGCCCTGGCCTGTAGGACTTAAGCTTTAATGTATATAAGAATTATCAGGAGAACTTATTAAAACAAAATTCCGAGATCTCAGTCTGAATGAGATATTGATTCAGACATCTTTGGAGAGGCCTAGTTGATTCTGATGCTCAGATCAAGCTTTGGGAAAGTGCCTTAGGCTAAATATATAGCAGAATTAATGGATCAATGCATAGATATTTTTAAGGTCTTTGATTTCCATTGTTAATTTACCTTCCTGAAAGGTTTTGTCTATTTACCAACTCACTGCTTTAAAGTCTTCTCCTACCTTCTTTGTAATATGTGAAACTATTTTGCTGTCTTTCATCAATATAGTGTATTTTCAGTTTAAAAACTAATTACTTACTGATTTGATAGGGATGAGGCAGAGACAATAGACTTTCACTAAAAACACAAAAAGTCATAAAAGAAAATTATAGTCATCTATATTCACATGTTCTAGAATGAACTACCCTTATTCACCTCTTGGCATACTTGTTTCTCATCTCTGCTTTTTTCTTTCTTTTTAAATTTCTCGTTATTGTTGGAAGTATTACAGATGTCCCCTTTGTTCCCCATTGACCCTGTCTGGAATGTTTGCTTTTTAAAGAAAAAAAAAATCACTGTTGTTTTTGTAAAAATGGCACATGCTTACTATAAAGAATGTATACACTGTGGAAAAGGACAGGCAAAAAGGTTAAAAACACCTCAAGTCATACCATCTAGAGATAATTAAACTTCACATTAGGAGAGAATGATTTTAGACATCTTTCCATATGTGTCTATAGATAGGTGAACAAGAGATGGGTAGATGACTGATTGGCTGGATGGCTGGATGGAGAGAGTAAGAGAGGGTTCTTTTATAAACATGGAATCATACTATTATGATGAGTATGTTATCTTCGACACTACCTGGGCTCTACTCTCCCTTCTGGGACTTTGTTACTTGTCTTGTGCCAGCATTCACACTCCTCATGCGGGTGAGTATTTCATTCTTTCCAGTGATTAATTGGTTGGGTTTCCACAGAAGCAGAAGCTGAGGCAAGGAACTGAGGGAAAGTAATTCTTTTGGAAAGTAACAAAATTCCAAGATTCCAAAATTCCAGAAAGTATAGGTAAAAGAGTGAGAAGTGAGGAAGGAAGGGAAGGAAAGGGATAGAAGCAGGTAAGGGTGTGCTGTGGGGTAGGTTACTCGTGTGGACAATAGAACTCAGTCCCACCAGGGAACTCCAGGAGACAGTATAGAACACATAAAAGAGATGGAGGAATTGGATATTCATCCCACCTATTGTCAGTCATTGGTTGAGCTTTGCTTGAAGGAGGCATTAACTCCCCAGTATTCTGCCTGCCTCACAAGAAGCCAGTGGCTGTGTTGGTAAAACACACACACACACACACACACACACACACACACACACACACACACCCCAAAACCCTCAGAGAGTTCTAGATGCTTGCTCTTAGAAGCCTGTAATGCAAACATAGTAACTGTGAATGCTGAGGGGGGACACACACACACACACACACACACACACACACACACACACCCCAAAACCCTCAGAGAGTTCTAGATGCTTGCTCTTAGAAGCCTGTAATGCAAACATAGTAACTGTGAATGCTGAGGGGGGGGTGGGTGGAGTCCCAGCAGTGCTGGTAGATACAGTTGGGTTTTGGATTGTTTCCCTAATTCTGCCTGGAATTCTGAAGCCTCCCATGCTTCCCAAAGAGTCAGCATCCTTGCTCCGTTTCTCTCCACCCATTCCCCCAGTTCCTCAGTCAGAAGATGGAAGAGATATGCATACTCACTCCATATATTTCTCTCCAAATCTGAGAATCCTTAGGATTTTGTTGACTGTCTTCTGCAGTTTCTGGGGGTAGGAGTGAGGTTAGGAGCTGAGCTGTGTATCTAGCTTCTCTGCTCTTTCTAGAAGCTGGTGCCTCTCCCCATCCCTCCATATATCCCACTCCCCACTGTTTTAAAAGCTTATTGTACTGTGGTTCAATGTATCCACACATTTGTTGACTTGCTTCCTCTAAAACACAGGCAAATTCCCCTCCCTTTGAGTGTGGGCTGTACTTGGTGACTGTCTTCTAATCAGTAGATATGGTAGAAGTGAAGATATGTGACTAGGTCATGAAAGGCATTCTCTCTCTCTCTCTCTCTCTCTCTCTCATTATTCACTCTGAGGTAAGCGAGCTACCCTATGGAGAGGACAGTCACCAGCCAAGGGAGAGATCCACACAATGATTCTGTAAACAGTTAGCGAGGAACTACAGCCTGCGGACCACAGTCACATGAGTGAATTTGAAAGAAGGTCTTCCTGCCCCTGTCAAGTCTTGAAATGGAAAGTCTTGAGCCAGAGCCACTCAGTGAAGCTGCTCCTAGATTCTTGACTCACAAAACTGAGAAAATAAATGTTTGTTTAAAGCTACTAAGTTTTGGGGTGATTTGTTAAGCCGCAATAGGTAGCCAATACAATTGCATTAGGTTTTTCCATTTTCTAGTTTGGTTCTTTTTGGTATATTTAGGGTTGGCTTTTAAACTACTTTTGTTCCTTTTTTAAAAATATATTTTATTGATTTTTTACAGAGAGGAAGGGGAAGGGATAGAGAGTTAGAAACATTGATGAGAGAGAAACATTGATCAGCTGTCTCCTGCACACTCCCTACTGGGGATGTGCCTGCAACCAAGTTACACGCCCTTGACCGGAATTGAACCTGGGACCCTTCAGTCTGCGGGCCGACACTCTATCCACTGAGCCAAACCGGTTAGGGCTTGTTCTTTTTTTTTTTTTAATAGGCAATTTAAATTCACCATATTAAACAACAACTTTCATATTAATTCTTTTGTCATGAGCATGTATTAAACTTAGCTTTTTACTCCTTTCCATTATACAGGAGTCACAGGAGACCTAGAGCATCATTTGTCATTTTTATGTCCTAAGCAACAGTAAAGAAGTAATTTGTTCAATATGTCCTTCCCCTGCACATTTTTATCTGTCGGGCCCTTCATCGACAGAGGTACTTGGACAAGGTGTAGGCAAGAGAAGGCCTTGACGCTGTCCCCAAGAACTCTTCATTTTCCCATCTGCTTCTAAAAATCCTCTGAAATTCTGATTGTCAAATCCCCCAGCCACCAACACTGCTTCTCTCTCTCCCTGTGGTTCAAGCGGATTGGAATTGATTGTTCTGTATGACCGAGTCACGTTCTCACTTTTCTCTGTTTGAAATCTCTTCAGAGACAGTTTCCCCCCATAAAGTCTATACCGGCATTTGATTTTTTGAACGATTGTGTGGAGCAAAGGACAGAAGGCGACTAGGGAGATTATGACTTCATGAGGCCAGAGTCTCTTAACCTAGAAACTAAATAACGCAGACGTTCCATTTGAAGCAACTCTTACAACTCAGTTTTTATACCTTAAATCACTTTAAAATCAAAATCTGTTATTTTGAAATGTAAGAACTAGAGAATAGGGCCCCAAGCCATATTTGATCGCTTGTAAAAACACCTCCAGTGAAAATAGAGTTAGAAATGTGAAGTGCAAAATTATACATGCCCAATGATAATATTTGTGTAAAAAGTATGTATATATGTGGACAAAGATTAGAATAAAGAAATTCAAGCAGTTATTTCATTTAGGCCTAGACATTATAGGTCTACTTCATGAAACTGTAAAATAAAAATCTTTCTGGAAGAAAGAAGTATAACTATGTATGCCTGGGTGAATTTCTGTAAACATACCAAGCTACAGAATTTTAAAAACTACATGGAGCTGGGGTTATGAAGGAGAAAGAGACCGTTCTTTCATTCTGGCTGCAGTGAGGCTTCTGGGCTAAGACTTCGCTTGTGTTGGTGAAAAAAACTTGCCCTCTGTTTCTTTCCCTGTCCCTGCTCAGCCCCATTTTGCTGTAGTCTGCTTTTCTTCTCTCTTGATAGAAAAGTCTCCAGATTAGTTTATGGTGGATTATTTGGTCTTAATAAAAATCACGGTAATAAAACTTCTCAAAAAGGAAGGGTGGTAAGTCCCAGTTTAAACATCAGACCAACCAGGTGACATCTCAGAAGCTGAGCCTGCTGTCACCTTTGGCTCCTAATAAAGGACACAGCCTGCCCCCACCTCCTGTGTGGCTCTCTGAGTGTGGAAATGACTGAACAGAGGGCAGCAAAGCAGGCTGGAGAGCAAGCAGGCTTATGATGAAAACATAAGTAGGCCTGCTTATTAGGTCTCTCCATAAAACCCTGATCTGTTACACCCCACTCATTAAATACCATAATAAGCACCACAGGTTACATTACAGATGTGCATGTGGTTACCTTTAAAAATGTGACTATCTCCAGAAGGAATTGCATTTGGAGAAGGGCCAGTAGCAGGGCAATGTCAAACTGTTTCCATCTGCCCTGGAAACGGCTGAACACTAATCATTTATGTCAGGTTATAGCACCAGGGTCAGCAAAGTCCTTCCCCCACCCCCAGCAAGCAGAGAGAGAGGGTGGGGATGGATGTCAGGCCAGTCAGTAGAACTTTTTTTCGAAAAAAATATATTTTATTGATTTTTTACAGAGAGGAAGGGAGAAGGATAGAGAGTTAGAAACGTTGATGAGAGAGAAGCATTGATCAGCTGCAGAATGTGCCTGCAACCAAGGTACATGCCCTTGACTGGAATCGAACCCGGGACTCTTCAGTCCCCAGGCTGACGCTCTATCCAGTGAGCCAAACCGGCTAGGGCCAGAGTCAGTAGATCTTTACACAGAAGATCCCAGCCCTGACCTTGGTGCCTGAATAGAGATGACGTTGCAGGCTAGGGTTTAGGTTTTGTTTCTTCATTTTATACCTTAAAAAAAAATCAATCTATCTCCCTTCTCCAGAATGTAAGTTCCATGAGTGTAGGGCATGTTGTTTATTTTGTTCATGGCCGTATCCCCAACACAAGTGTCCGTGAGGTCCGAAAGGTTGGCAAGAATATGGTTGGTCAGTGTATCCAGGCTGGGTCAAGTGACAATGGATATGGGGGGACTCCAAAATCTGAATTGAAGAAATTGGATGATGTTTTCCAAAGATTACCAGGGCCACAAGTTAGGAATCATCATTGAAAGAAGCCAAGGACACAGCTGAGGATCTTGTCAAAATGCAGGTTTTGGTTCAGCAAGTTTGGGGCAGGGGCTGAGATTCTGTATTCTTAGGAAGTCCCAGATGATGCTGATGCTACTGGCCCAGGGGCCACACTTTGAGTAGCAAATGTTAAACTCATATTTGCTATGAGCTGCAGTGGAAGCTTCCCCGGAGGAGCCTGGGTATGTTGCAATGAATGGGAAATGAGAGTGAAGGCTTGGGCAAGGTGACAGCCTGGGCGGGTCTGCAATGTCAAGTTCAGGGAATGGTGGGTTTGCAGCTTCGGCCGGGGCATTGTTCACCCCTGGCTTGGCATCTTTGGGAAAGATGAGTTAAGATGGTCTTCTATGTTTTTAAGAAATGATCTCTGGCTCAGTTTCTTATGTCCCATTTCATCCTGCAACCTGATCTCCCACTAGATGGGCCAAATCTCTGTCTTAAAAAAATGCAAGTGATTTTAGTGTCAAAATTTCTGGAATTCACCCAAAATATAAGCCAACGTGCCTTCTCATCTTCTACTCTTCATTTATTTTCATGTTGTCCTTACTAGTCTCAATAACCACATTTTATTATTTGTGTCTCTCTGAGATTTTAACTCCAGGTTTTATAACCCTTATCCAATTAGTATTAGATACTTTATTATCTCAAATGTGTCCCTTTCTCCAGGGTCTGTGAGCATATGCTCTAGCCCTAATGAAAAATTCTCCAGGGACCTCACACCAGAAATCAGACCTTTGCTACATGCAGGCCAAACTTCACCTCTGCAGCCACATCCCAAGCAAGAGACTTGCTGTTCTTCATGTGTCAGCCTCAACAGCTGAGGGGCTGAGAGTAAGACCATGGGAGGTGGCTTTTATTAACTTTGTATTTTAAAATTTTTTTTCCAAATGTTCAATAATAAATATTTATTACTTTTATTTACAATTTTTAAAGATGGGATATTTATTACAGATATCCTTGGCTTCCTTTTGTAAACCACTATGGATCTAATACTTTATTTAAATCCTTTTCAAATCTACTTATATATTTTACCTTTTAACTTATGAGTTAAAGAACTTGATTTTGAAAAACTTTGAAAATTGACTACCCACGATAAAAATGTGATGTCTCTGATTTATTTAAGACAAATTTCTAACTTTGTCATTTTAGAGAATTTTGTGTACTATGCTTTAGTCAAACATTAAATATTGTTATAATCCTCATAAAACTTGCAAGTACACACAAACCATGTAAGCACTATTGTACTTTAATATCTCAGTCTATGTGGCAAGATGAATTATAGCAGAGAGATTGGCATCCATATGGCAGATGCTCATTGGGCAAGGTCATAAGTGAGGCTATCTGACCTGGTGGTCTTGGAGTCAGTGAGACCCCAGTTTGTGTCCTCATTTACAAATTTCTATGTTACCTTAACCAACTTTTCATCACTCTAAGCCATGTTTTTCTCACCTGCAAAATGGGGATAATAATAGGAACTACCTCATAAGATTAATCATATAATTGTTATGAGGACTATATAATATAATCTACAAAATCCAGAGTGGAGAAAACTATGAGTGACCCAGTTTCCTCATTATATAAATTGAAAGAAAAATAAAGACAGATGTTTTATTTGGGGGAAGAGAAAGAAGGGGAAAAGGGAGAGAAGAGAGGGAGAGGGATAGGTAGAGGTAGATATTGAGAGTAAATACAGAATACATTGAGAGAGATATTGGATACATAGTACATTTAGCACAGGTCCTGGCAATGAAAATGTTAACTATTATTATGTCTTCCCAAATTAATTATACATCAATTTACTTCAATCAAGTAAATATTTATGATAGCCTATTAAGTGTGCTTCCAGGTCCTACTGTAACTTAAGGAATGTCAAATTATCCTACTAGGTCAGCTGTGGGCAAACTACGGCCCGCGGGCTGGATCCGGCCCGTTTGAAAATGAATAAAACTAAAAAAAAAAAAAGGACCGTACCCTTTTATGTAATGATGTTTACTTTGAATTTATATTAGTTCACACAAACACTCCATCCATGCTTCTGTTCCGGCCCTCCGGTCCAGTTTAAGAACCCATTGTGGCCCTTGAGTCAAAAAGTTTGCCCACCCCTGTACTAGGTCATTCAGGGGTTACAGAGAAGGATAACCACAGACCTCCCTCCTGGTCCTGGCTTTAATGATTATTAGATTGACATCTAGGGCAAATAATTTATCCATTTCTCTATCTCCTCAGCTATAAAATTTGGATGAAATAATGATACCTGCTTCCTAAGGCTGTTGCGAAGACTCATTACATCAGATATGTGAAGTGCTTAGGTCCTAGCTACCACCCAGTTTAATATTCAATAATTAATGCTTCCCACTACTGCTACCACAATAGTAAATATTTTCTCTGTTTTCAATAAGCTTATGATTCAATAGGGGAGATAAGTCTGGTCTACAGATAACTATAACCCAAGGCCCAAGGTGAGGAATGTTGCAAGAGCTGTAAAAGTGCTGAGGGAGTGCAGCAGAGAGAGAGAACAAGCTACAGGAAGTGACTGCCTTTCCATCTTTAAGATGGAAGCACCTCTCCAGACTCAGAGGCTAAGCTCCTTCTTAGTTCACTCACTTCCGCTCTCAGAAGAGGGATTTGGTCAGAGGAGATGCAAAGTTAGGAGACTTGTTTGCGTCATGGACATTCTGCAAGGGTGTCCCTTCAGACTGCAGGAGCTGCCATGTCTGGGTACCACTCCTCTCTTCAGAGAACCACAGGGAAGCAGCTCCGGATGCAAACTTGAGATCCCCGTAGATGCTACCCCTTGTGTGCTGGGAGCGTTGGGTTCTGGTACCATTAACACTCTCCTGCTCAGTGCTTTCTAGTTCCTGCCATGCAGCAGCCAGCTGATAGAAGCCTGGGATGGGAGGGAAGCCCTGACTGAGGGGAAGGGGGCAGCAGAATAAAGCTCAGCTACACACTGAGGGAGCACTAGTGTCTGGGAAAAGGGGATCCTTGTGCAGAGCAGCTAAGGGACCTGTTGAGAAGAGAGACTCAAAGCAGCCTAGGAAGCTCTCTGAAGTCCCCGCCCTCCTTGCTCTCCTGTCTTATCTTCATGCAGCCTTGGTGTCCTTTGCACAGTGCTCAGAGCACTAGTGAGGTGAGTGGGAGGGGCCCTGGACTTGAGTCAAAAGAGGTGGAGTCCTGGCTCCACAAAGTACAGAGTGGCCTTGGACAAGTTGCACAATCACACTGTCTTGCAATTTCTTCAACCACAAAACAGGTTGAGTAGGACCTGCCTTGAGTATCTCATGAGAACATAGTGAAGGCTGAGTGAGTTAACGTACACGAAACATGAGTTATTCTATCAGTGACTTTGCTCTCTTTGCCCTTGCCTTGGCCATGCTTTTGAGTGCCTTGAAATGAACAAATTCCTCAAGGAAGTGTTTCTACTAGTAGTCTTGACCGGGAGACTTGTTTCTGTAAAGGTCATTTACATCTAGTATGTTTTAAACATTTTACGCATTTATTTCTTCCCTCAGGGAAATCTCTATTCTCTGCATGATAGAATCCTTACTCATCTTTTTATAATTCAGCATAAATACTGTAATCACTTTAAAGTCACTGGTAGGAAAGGCAGGTTTTTTTTAAAGACTCCATCATTTACTACAAGGGTAAAGAATGACCTTGTCTGAAATACAGGATGTAATTATTTCAGGTTCTGAAGAAAACAACAACTGTTCTTTGAACAGTCTATCCCTCTCCTCTGCGTGTTTCTTTAAAAAGAATTGCAATCTCTAGCGAAAAAGATGCCACAAAAATAGAAATGCCAATCTCTAAGATCTCAAGGCACTTTCAAAATAATAAATAATTAATTTTCACAGCAACCCTGATATGATTAATCTTATTTTAGAGATGAGGCATGGGAGGCCAACAGAGGTTAAGGGACCTGCCCAAGGTTATAAGCAGCTAAGCCTGGAATAGAAGCCAACCTGAAACTTGGGGCTTCTCATGAAAAGGTTCTCAATTTGGTACATTTACCAAGCATGTACTATGTTCTAGGTGTTGTGGGGGCCTTGTCACCTAGGAGCTCATGACCTAGTGGGTAACACACACACACACACACACACACACAAATCACACACACACACACACAATCACATACCCCTAATATAAAGCAAACAGCAGTGCATATTATAATTAGACTAGAGGCCTGATGCATGAAATTCGTGCAAGGGGCTTGGCCCTTGCAGCTGCGGTGGCTTGCCTCAGCCCTCACAGCCCTTGGCTTCATCTGGAAGGTCATCCAGAAGGACGTCTGGAAGGTCGTTTGGCTGTCTGGGCTAATTAGCATGTTACACTTTTATTATTATATTGGTAGGTAATTAGAAGCAGAGGAGGGGAGAGATTAATAATGCTCAGGCAGAGGGGAAATATGGGAATGTTTTTATAGAGGAGATGGGATTTGACCTTCTGCTTAGAGAAGGGGTTGGAGGCGGATAGGAGAATACAGGAGAGGGAAACAAAATGACATCACTCCAGGCTGGCTATTCAGGTTTGAGTCAATAACCAGGGTTGGCAAAGCATGGAGACACAAAACAGCAAGTAGAACTGGGGTGTATGCAGAGTAGGGACCAGATTGCCAAGCATCTGGAATTCTAAATTGAAGAGCTGGATTTTGTGAGCTTATGATGCGCCATTAGTAGCTTTGGGTAGGGAAGATGTAAGATATCTGTTATAATAGGAAGGTTGCTATGGCACCAGATATGTAACATAAATTAGAAGACAGAGAGACAACAGGCAGGAAACCAATAATTGATTAATTCTTTTAATAACTTAACAAATATTTGTGGGATGTCTTATTATATTATGTACCAGTTGCAATTCTGGGCACTTGGGATACCAGTGCAAAAAAGACACAGGCCCTGCTCCTAGAGCGAATCACTCTCCCTTTGTGGATTGTGTGGTACCACAAGCCTCCTGTATTTCTGGTGGCTCCTTGTAATTTCATTTGCTACCTCTTCTTTCGCTAACTACTGTCCAAATGTTAGAGTTCTCCAGGGATCCACCACAGGCCCTCTTTTCTTCTCTGACTCTTCAATCTCTTTATGTGAACTCATCCGGTCCCTTGGTTTAAACATCACATATGACCCCCAAATCTACAGTCTGGCCATTGCCTTGAGCTCCTGACTCACATCCAAGTGCATACTTGATGTTTTCCACTTGGATATACTCACATCCAAGTGCATACTTGATGTTTTCCACTTGGATGTCATACAGACTCCTCAGATATTAGGAGAACAAAATTATACTCTTGATTTTCCTGCCCAATCTTGTTCCTTCCTCTGTACTTCTATCTCAATTAAATACTACCACCATCCACCCATTCGCTCAAGCCAGATCATCCTTGATCCCTTTCTTTCTCTAACTCAATCCGTTAGCAAGTGTGGACCATTCTACTTTAAAAATATCTCATCCTGTCCCTCTTTTTTCATCACTGCTGCTAACATCACAGTGCAAGCCACTATCTTGTTGCCTGGACTACTCTTAGAGCCTCCTGCATTGCTCACCTACTGTAACCCAGTCTCTACCCACAGGCATGTAGTATGACATTCTCTTTCTGGCTCACAACTCTGTGTAGTCTGTCCCCAACCTACAATCCCAACCTCATGTTGCTTTACTTTTTTCCTTGCTCATTCCCTTTCAGACTTTTTTTCAGTTTCTCTAATATGTATGTATCCTAGATTTGAGTTCCCTTACAGTGGTTCTCAACCTTCCTAATGCCGTGACCCTTTAATACAGTTCCTCATGCTGTGGTGACCCCCAACCATAAAATTATTTTCGTTGCTACTTCTTAACTGTAATTTTGCTACTGTTATGAATTGTAATGTAAATATCTGATATACAGGACGTATTTTCATTGTTTGTGACCCACAGGTTGAGAATCGCTGTGGCTTAAAATGACATAGGTGCAAGAGGGGGTGATTGAAAAGGGGTGAAGGCATGAGAAGAGTGAGAAAGAAAAGAAGGGGGAAGAAAGAAAAGGAGTGCATTTCTGAAATTGCTGTTCTGGGCAACAGGGCTCTATTGTGCTGCAACCTCTTGAGAAGAAAACAGACTGCCTCCCAAAGAGGTGACCCTGAGGGAGGGGAGGCTGGGGCATTTATCAACCAGCTCCTGTCCTCCATGGTTGAGGGTTGCCTGACAGGGTGGGTTTAATACCCTTGCACTTGCACACTGCACTTGAGGCATTATCAGAGAAAGCAGAAAGAAGCTCAGATGTTTGAGGTGGGTGGCTGTCAGCTAGAGGTGAGTTTGAGCTCACAGGGACCATCACCACAGCTATGGCTGAAACAGAGGACGGCTGAGGGGATATAATGTGGGCCATCAGACACATCTCCCACTCCAAGCTTTTTTCTTGAATTGGTGACTTTGTACAGGCTGTTCCCTCTGCTGGCCTTCTCTTCCCCCCTACTCTGCACGTAACTACATCCTGTCTGTCCTTTAGCTTTCAGCTTAAATGTCATTTCTTCAGAGACATCTTCTCTGGTCTCAATTACATCTCTTGGGGAGTCTCTCTCATAGTAAAGTAGAATATACATAGCATATATGTGGATAGTACAGTCTCTCATTGGATTTGTGATAATATATGTATATGTCTGTTCCATGCTGTGTCTGTCATCCACATGAAACTAACTCTTGGCCTCTTAGTAGGTGCACAACTGATGAATAAATGAAGAAAAAGTTATAAACCTAAGTATGTAGCCCAGAAACCAGTCTCAAGTCTTTCTTCTGGCAGCAAAGGCAGGGGCCTGGTTCTCCATCAAGTTTGGAAGAGCTCAGGTTCCCTAGGCAACAGCTGGCACAACAGAGGGGGGAAATTTTGGGTCAACACACAAACAGGGAAGGATTCAACAAATATTTGCAGAGCTTCCTCTATGGGTCAAGCCCTGTCTTGGTGAAGGGGATATAAAAAGTGTAAAGACATAGTGCCTGCTTTCAGAGGGTGGTCGTAGGGGTCTCGGGGACTTCTAAGTGGTGAGATGATTGGCAGATAATAAAGCACTAGAGGCGTTTATGGAGGCTGGACTAGATGGTTCTCTGGAGCCTTCCAGCCTTTTAATCTAAGGCATTCGTAATCAAGTGGGGCCAGGACCAGGGAGGTATGCGGCTCTAAGGGAGATTCTTGAACTATTTCCATTCAAGGGGCACTTGAAAATAGTTTTGCTCACAACTCTCAAGTGCTGCCCAGCACATGGGAAGATGGTTTCAGATACAGAGTGCAGCTATGCAATCCCCCAGCCAGGCTAGAACGTGGTTCCACGCCACTTTCTCTGTGGTAGATGAGTAGACATGGAGGATTAAATTGGGCGTACTTTGTTTAGTCTAAGCATCCATGCTTTAATACATTTTTCTTTGTGGTAATGGCCCAAAATAAGTGGTAACATTGAATAAAATGCAGCATAATATATCTTTAAACTTGAAACTCAGAAAGTACATTTTCACATGAAAGATATTCTGTGGTAACACTTGCTTCAACTACAGTAGGTACTAGTGCAGGATCCGAGTGTTAGACCCTGAGAAATGAACTCATTCATGATGGCCCCATGTCTCTGAATCACTTTTCCTAAACCACTCTCAATGCAGACACTCCAGTTACATCTAGAGTGTTCAGAAGTTCTCAGGAATTTGAAGAGACAACATTCTGAAAGCACCAAGAGGAAGGGAATGAGCAAGGGTCTAGGAATTCGGAGCTCTGGTTTCTAGTCCTGTCCCACCGCTACACAGCTATGCAGCAGTGGGCATGAGCCTTTCTGGTCTCAGTTTCCCCCATGATCAAGTGTTTCCTGGCTTTTCAGATCTCATCAAAAATGGAAAACCCAGAGACACAGTGCAGTGTGTCTGGTTAAGAGGTTGGGTCCTGGAGCCAGACTGTCTGTATTCAAGTCTGTGCTCCACCACTTACCAGCTGTGTGACTTTCGACAAATTACTTAACATCTCTCTGCCTAGCTTCTCATCTCTATAATGGAGTAATGATGCTTTCTATGTTATTGGATAGTTGTCAGGATTAACTGACTTCATAATCATGAAAAACACCAAGTACGCATGATATAACTTTTTGCTAATATTGCTCATTGTAGCATTGTAACAGAAAAATCTGGACATAACCTAAATACCCATCACTAGAGAACCAGTTATATAGACTGTTAAAGAATGAGGTTGAGCTCTATATATTCTTATTAAAGATCTCCAAGATACATGGTTAATTGAAAAAAAGCAAGACACAAAACAGGAAAGAGCCTGCTCCCGTGTGTGAGTTTATTTTTTTAAGGGCACACATAGAATTGTACTAGTGTGGGCATAACAACTTCTAAAAGAACATAGAGAAACTCTTTTTTAAAAAATATATTTTATTGATTTTCCACAGAGAGGAAGGGAGAGAGATAGAGAGCCAGAAACATCGATGAGAGAGAAACATCCATCAGTTGCCTCCTGCACATCTCCCACTGGGGATGTGCCCGCAACCCAGGTACATGCCCCCGACCGGAATCGAACCTGGGACCCTTCAGTCCACAGGCCTACGCTCTATCCACAGAGCCAAACTGGTTTCGGCCATAGAGAAACTCTTAATAGTAGTTATTTCTTGGATGGAGATTGGGGTGGGGATAGGTTAAGAGAGGGTTGACTTTCAATTTATGCCCTTCTACTTGAAGTTGTTACCAGATGTATGAGAATAGAGACAAAGAATGTGTTTTTCAAGAAATACATTAGTTAAAAACAAAAGCAAAAATCATATTACTTGCTTTTCCAGTCTCAGAAGATCATTCTGAGGAATGAATGTGAGATACTGTATCTAAAAGCATTGTGGTCCTAGCTGGTTTGGCTCAATGGATAGAGCATCGGCCTGCAGACTGAAGAGTCCTGGGTTTGAGTCCAATCAGGGCACATGCCCGGGTTGTGGGCTTGATCCCCAGTAGGGGGCATGCAGGAGGCAGCCAATCAATGATTCTATCTCATCACTGATGTTTCTATCTCTCTTTCTCACTTTTCCCTTCCTCTCTGAAATCAATAAAAATATATTTTAAAAAGTAAATAAAAGCAGTGTGAACTGGAAAATGCGATGGCAATGTAATGCAGTAGTAAAATGAGAGTTTTTGGCCTAGAAAATAAAAAAGCCCTTCATGTGCATGGTTGTTGAAGTAAGCAGGGCTTCAGAGTATTGGCACAACAATTAAAAAAATAACTTTAACAGTGATAGTCACATAGTATTGACTACTGACCGTGAGCAGCACTGGAGCATTAACAGCAGTATTAAAGTAGTATTGGTAGCACCCAGGGGTACCGTGAAAATCAAAGCTTCTCTTCTGGAAATCAATTTATTTTTCCATTTACATAAAGGGTAAGGGTCTCTCCCCAAGAATTTTTGTACTGGAGTCCTAATTATTTTGTAGCTTTGGAAACATAAATCCAATGTTAAAATTTCCAGTGTTTCAAGTGTTTTCTCTTTCCTCTGAAGAGGAAAGACTATTAAGAAAAGGTTCCCAATTAGATCCCCTGCCTCTTTCATTAGACAATCATTGGTGAAAAGATTTATCTGAGTGGAAACTTGAAAAAATAATATCAGCAAGGGCTTTTAAAATCAGGCTAATTTCAAAGGTGAGAATTATATAAGTGTTTTTGAAATCAGGCCCAGACGATAGAAACCTGGTGGGAAAGTGATGATAAGAGCACCCCTTTTTCTCATTTCCCACAAACTGGAAATTTTGAGTCAACCTTAAGGAAACCGAGTTCCTGCCTTGGGCTCAATTGTGAAAAAGGATGTTCTGTAATTGTGTAAGACATGAGGAGATAGATAAAATCAGGCCGGTTAGGGTAAGGGCCGCCGGTAGGGAAGATGGTAGATAAAGAAGAGATGAGCCAGTTGGTCAGGATGTGAGCAAGATAGGCGGAATGGACCAGTCACCCGCAGAGCAGCCTTTGTCACTGAACCCAAGAGCGGGAACTAAAACGGGGAGATGAGGGCAAAAGGAGATTGACTGGTGTGTTTTTTGAAAGAGCCAATAGAAGGCAAGAACAGGAAATATAAACCCCTAGACTCGTGTGCTTCTGGGGTAACCTTTTCAGGACCCCTCTATAATGCTGAGACCTTCGTTACTTTTGCTGTAATAAACTTCACTTCCCTTTGCTTTCCCCTCCCTCGTCCGTGAATTCATTCGTAGACTTCTCAAGACAATGAATCCAACAGTTCAGACTTGCGTTCATAAGCTTGATTGCACTCAGCAAATACAAGAAAAATCCTCAAGACTCTCTGCTCTGGGGTTCGTGAGCCTGGACACACAGCTTTGGGAAGCCCCTGCCCTTCTGTCCCTGCTTTCTGTCACAGCCCCCTGGGCAGCAGCCCCCAGACTTGGCCTAGAATGCAAAGCCATTGCTGCCTTCTATTCCCGGTATAATTCTGCACACAGGCCACCGATCTGCCTCGTTCACCCGATCCCACCATTTCTGCTTCCTGCTTTCTGAGCTGAGCACCCCCTGGGGTCCCTGACAAATCAGTTTCCATCTCTGCAGTCACAACGCTTGGCCAGAAAGCTGGGAAGTGGATTTGTGTACACTGCTGGTCCCATCCGTCTGTCCAGTTTCAAGCCTCAGGGGCCGTCCATTTGGAGACGTGCTGGAGCTCTGCCTCTCTCCTACTTCTTCCCACATCCCCAGGAATAGAAGTGTCTCTAGCGTGGCTCCTCCATATTTCTCCCCACTCCCAACCCTCTAATCTGGTTTGCAAAGAGCTGCATTTTCCCAGTAGGGGACTCTGTCTGTCATCCTGATTTCTTTGGTTATCTAAAGAGCAAAATGCAGCTAATGTAAACAGTGCATTCTCCCTTAACTGTTTCTCTCAAAAAGCCTCTCTTCTAAGCAGTGGCTGATGAGTGACTCCGCCTCCCAGCTGCTCTGGGCAGCTTCTCACCTCTTCTCCCTGCCAAGGCCCCAACCATTTCTGCCGGCTGAGCTGCCTGTCACAGAAACCTCACTTCGCCCCAGATTTGGAGAGAAAGATTTGGATGCTTAGAGTAAAGTTATAAAGCATTCCTTTTTCCAGTGACACAGGAATTCAACCACATGACTCCTGCTGGTGTTTTGGAAAGGCAGCTGGAAGAGAGGCGAACTCTTGGAAGGATGCTGTGTTTCCTAGGCACAGACTGCCTCCCTGGAGACTCAGGGCAGTGCCTCAGGCCATGTGGCCTGAAAGCGAATAATGGAGACAAAGAAATCTCTGCTCTGGATTAACAATTGGCTATTGAGCTCTGATTCTCACTGGGTTCTTTCCACCTTCTATTATACCCGCACCCCGCCTCCCCCCAACACCACCATGAGCCAGTTCCCTAATCCAGAGCAGACATTCTTGCAGCCTGAAGAGCTGGGGAAGTGACAGGCAGCAGCGGGCAGGGGTGCCTTTGTCTAGTTTTGGGGTATAAATTGTGGATCAATTGCAATAATGTCCACATTTAGGCTTTGTGGTCATTGAGACAATAACTGATATTTCATAGTGTTCTCTAGGTACTGGACGTAGTCTCAAGTGTCTTACTTGAAGTCATTTAATCACTATAATATAACCCTTAGAAGTGGTTGATTTCATTATTATCCTCATTTTACAGTTGAGGAAACTAAAACTTGGAAAGTTTAAGCAACTCCCGTAGGACCACACATTTAGGAAGTTACCCAAGTACAATTCAATCCAAACGGTTGGCTCCAGTCTGTACTCTGAACCAATGCACATACTACTGTTCCCAGGGATTGCTGGTTTAGGGATCCCTTTATGGGATGTACACATGAGTAGTTTGGAGGCAAAGGAGGCTATCCCCTAGCTTTACATAGAGCCGTTAACCCAAAGAACACAATGTGTGGAAGAGTTGAGATGAATTTTGGTTTTGATCTGAAAATGAAATAAAATAGAAGGAAACAAGAAAATACTGATTGGAATCTAAAAATCAAAATAAACGAACAAGGAATCTAATGAACAAAATAAGCAGATAAATAAAATAGAAGCAGAGGCATGGAAACATTAAACAGACTGGCAAATCTCAAAGGGAAGAGGGCAAGAGATTAACCAAAGAATTCATATGCATATAAGAATCACCTATGGACACAGACAATAGGGTGGTGAAGGTGGGAGAGGGGGTTGGTATAGGGGAGGAATTGGGAGGAGGGGGACAATGGGAGGGGAGAAGGGGGACATCTGTAATACTCTCAACAATAAAGATTTAAATTAAAAAAAAATAAAAGACTGAGTAGGAAAGGAAGAAGAATAGAAAAAGGGGAAGGATAATTAAGACACATTTATTCATTTCCTTAATTAAATGAGTGTCTCCTATGTGTCAGGCCTTGTGTTAGACACTAGGAACCAATGGCTAGCAAAAACGAAAAGACAACATTTTGTCATTGGGGAACTAGTAGCTTAATCCGGGAGACTGACCGTCATCAAACAACCACATGTGTCAGTTTCAAAGGATGACTCCTATTTAGTGCTGGGAAGGAAAATGCCATGGGGCTTCACATGGTATAACAGGGACCTGGCCTCATCTATCTCCTGCTTAAAGTGTTCCGGGCAGAGGTTTAAGGTGAAGCTGATTCTGATATTCTTGAGTGAGCGAATCTTGCTGACACAATAGTCATCTTAGTTTCTCACTAGAAGTTTGAAAAGGAAGTTTGCCTTTAAACTTTCCCCAACCTGTTCTAATTTTAGCTTTATTTCTCCTGGTTCAGTGCCCCTTTCCCTAAATCACTGGTGCCTCTAAATCACCGTCACTTCCCCTTCAGTAGCAGTTTCTCATTGGGCAACTGTCTACTGAAGAACTCATTTGTCAGTGACCCCGCTGCCACTCTGCCAGCTTGGCAGAAACATCTGGGAGCCAGTTGGCTCACCTCAAATTCCCTTCAGCCGTCTCTTTCTGGAACATTGATCTGAAGCAAAGGCTCCAATGTTTTTCACTATTTATTAGACTCTCCTTAGATTATCTGTAGGCTATTTTGGCACTATATTTTTACAATATACAAAATATACAGTTTCTTACAGACAAAAGTATACAGTAAATTCTATTTCCCTATTCCCCCCTCATGCCATAATAGGAAACATTGGAACTCTCAAAATTCAGAGATAATAATGTTGGTACAGCAGCCCAGAATATCTGTGTCATAGGTGGTACTGAGTTCGTGTAGCATAGTTAGTACTGATTTTCAGATTTCTTTTTGGAGGTCAAAAATGTCTATTAGCTTATTGTGCTTTCGCCATTGGGAGTTATATTTTGTGGAAAATTGAGAGAATGGTGGCTCTTTCTACCACTACTCTGCTATAATGGCTCTTTGCCCAGGATGTTCTTCATGTGGACATTGAGTGGAGTCCAAAGTGCTGGGTCACTGCTGCCTGACAGGGGCTCCTTGTGTTTGAATTTTGGAATTTACAGCCACTGTGAGAGTCAGCAGTCACCAGGGGAAAAACACACGTACTCAAAACAAATTCCCATTCCCCGCCTTTCCATTAAACTGCTGCTTACCACCAGGGCATAAAAACAGACACCAGAATCTAAGGGTCCATATTTACTATTTCCCTGAAGGACACACTGGAGACTGGCAAGGCCCCTCAAGAAGGGACCTCCTCACCAAAGGTGCTGAGCCCAGCTGCCTCTCCAGACACTACAGGCCATCACATGCCTTGTTTTCAAAGGGATGTGTCTCCCCCATTTCTGAAAATGTTTTCCAGCCAGAGGTGGGCTGTGAGACTCTTTCTAGAATTTCCCGCTCTCGGCACTTGAAAGGGTCCCTGGGTGACTGTCCTGACCCTTGTCACCAGAGCGTTCACTTCTGGTGATTGCCCCTGCCTGCTTACACTCTCCCCCGGGAATAGTCTTGTAGGGATTTCATTCTGGAGAAATCTCAAGTGGAAACTATTGTTCAGCTGGAAGGTGAGACTTTCCAAAGGGAACATAAGTCCAAGTATGTAACACATTCCAACATTCATTCAGGCAATGCCAGTTGTGCGGCACCGTTCACCCGTCCAGGGCTGGGGCTGCAGCAAACAGTGGTGAGCAAGACAGTGCTGGGCTCGGTCCTCCTGGAGCACACTGTCTATCAGAGGGGATGGAGATACCAAACGATCACACAAATTTAAGATTAGAACTATGAAAAGTGCTGAGTGACAGGCAAGAAGCCAGGATTGTGGAGGTGGGGCAGGGGGTTCCCCGTGAGCGGAGACCTGAAGGACATTGCCCTTCTGGTGCCGTGCCTTGGCTGGCTGCCCGGAGCATCTACACCTAGTGGAGCAGGGCTTTCTCCGGGAGTATCTCATTCACCGAGGCCAGTACAGATTCTTCGCTTAGCATGTGGTGGAGGATGTCTGGCCAGCCTCTTGTATCCTTTGGAACCAGAGCCTGGTCTCTCAAAATAAGAGGAGTATTCTCCTACGTCTTTCTTTGCAGCATTTAATTATTCCAGTAGGGGATTTGAGTAGGAAGTACAACTAACGAGGCATTAGACTTAAAGCATTCAACAACACCATCTTATCTGGTCCTCATGCCAGGCTCAGAGGTAGGCTATCTTTTAGCCCCCCTATTTTATTTATTATTTTTTAAAAATATATTTTATTGATTTTTTACAGAGAGGAAGGGAGAGGAACAGAGAGCCAGAAACATGGATGAGAGAGAAACATCGACCAGCTGCCTCCTGCACACTCCCCACTGGGGATGTGCCCGCAACCAAGGTACATGCCCCTGACGGGAATCGAACCCGAGACCCTTGAGTCTGCAGGCCGATGCTCTATCCACTGAGCCAAACCGGTTAGGGCAAGCCACCCTATTTTATAGGAACATAAGCAGACAAGATGGGTGTTTCACTATTCATCCCTTTACTTCCCTTATTGTAGCACTTAACACTCTTTATTGTCATGACTTACTTGAGAGTATTTCTCAAGTGAGCTCTCTGGTAAACTTCCCCCACAGGATCTTAAGTTTATGAAAGCAGTTATAATCACCACCATATCCCGGGCACCTAGCAAGTGCCAGGATATAGAAATAATTATTTGTTGAAAGAATAAATAAGTGAATGAATGACTTGTTACAAAGAAAATCTGTGTTCTGGAGGAAGAAAAAGACATTGAACTAATTTTCCAAACAAGACTACTTTGTCCCCGATGGGCTGGAATTCAAGGCAACAATAAATGTAGGGGCCAACACAATTTTTCACGTGCCTGAACTGAGAGTCTGTAAAAGACATGTAAAAACACACAACACTTATCTTAAGCCTCTCCCACAAAATTATTACCTCCACCTCTGACTGTTGTCAGCCCTGCTGCCAAGAGACACAATAAGCACCCCCTTCCCCCACTGCAATTTCCTGCTCTGCTTCATGTCAAGATAATCTCTGAGTATGTTTGTTTTACATGTCAGAGCTGAAACCAGAAGTCCTGTATGGCTGTTTTAGACACGTGTCTTCATCGGGACAAAGGTGAAGTCAGATCAGTATTAGCCATGCTTGTGTGCCCTGTGCCCCTCCTCACATCCCTTCTCCTTTCTCTTCTGATAGGAAGAGAACTCCCTCCACCCTTTTGGTTACTGAATTGATGTGTAAAAGCCGGTGTCCAGGTTGTCAGCACTGCTCTACTCCTGGTTCTTCAATGACAGGGGCAAGATATTCAGGCTAGAATTTAGCAAAGAGGAAGAACTCAGGGGCCATTTGTTTATACCCATTAGACTGGGGGATGGGTGTCTCTGGGTTTCTCACTGAATCTGTTGTTCACTGTTCTAGGCCTTTGCTCCTGGATCCAAATCAGAGCAGTGGTAACTTGAGAGTTGGACCCACACCGTGTCTGCTCGTGGCCAGAGCACAATGTCCCCAGCTGTTCTATCACCACCTCTGTTGTCCCTCTTCTGGGGTGTTAAGTTTCCTGCCCTAACAACTGTTCAAAGAACTTGACTTGAGTCACTTGTATGAAACTATTTTATAGTGGCTAAGCAGAGAGGATGTGGGTTAGAGCTGGGTATAATGTGCTCAACTGTGCATTAAAACATAGTGAAGTTAGCAGTGTCCCAGATCCCCCAAAAGTTGTTTAAATGGGAGAATTATCAGGATGAGGCTCACAAAGTAGAAATCCACAAAATTTTTCTTCTAAGTCCTTAGTGGTCCTGTTTTGAATAATGAAGAACTAAGGGAAAAAGTTGGGGTCAACACGGATGAGGTCTATTCTTCAAAGAGAAAATTAGCAAAACAAAAAGATGAGCATTTTAAATTTATCTTCTCTAGATTATCCGCAAAAAAGTAACTCATCCTAGAAGCAATAAAAGTGCCATAAGAGTATTTATAAATAAAATTATGGTGACTCGGCCTCTGAATAGACAAGGAATCAGGAAAGCAGTTGTTAGTCCCTTAACTACTTGTATAACTTTCGGCAAGCCATTTCTCTCTTTTAAACCTCATTTTCCTCATTTGCAAAATGATGGGACTGGGTTGGATAATTTCTAGGGTGCTCTTTGCAGCAGCAATACAATTCTCTGGTTCAATGAAATTTTGTAAATATCTAAAGGAAGCCTGTAGAATCTGTTATTTTCAGTGGAGTGAAGTTGGCCTCTGAGCTGTTACTTAGAAGGAATTTCTTAACCACAAACCAGTAAGTGGCTATGTTATTTCAGTTAAACAATCTGTAACTGAATTTAAATTACATTTTAAAAAATCCAATCCTGCTGGAGTATGTCTGAAGACATTGAACTGAGTTAACTATTTCAACATGACTTGAAAAAAGTAATGGGATCAGTAGTAATATTAAACGTTATTGATGTTATAATATTAAAAAGAGAAATAACTCTAGTAGCATTATTGTACCACAAAAAAAGATAGAGAACAACACAACTCCTGGGGTGTGAAAGTGCCCACATTAGGCCCCACCCAGACTCATGGGATTAGAACTCTGGGAGCTGGATGACTTAATTAGCACCCCATATGCAGGAAAAATCCTGAGGAAACTAAAGGTCTAGAAATGTTCTTGGGGTGGGGGACTTTCTTTGCAGAAACCACCACAATGGCCCTCAGAAGAAAGAGAATGTTCTAGGTCCAAACAGATGAGGAAAGATGCTTTGTGTTAATTTATCAGCATCCAGATAGGAATAAGATGCATTAGATCATTTTATTAGAATAAAAAGGGGCACAGGCCTGAGCATCTGCCTCGAGCTTAGCATGGTGGGGGGTAGCAAGCAGAATGCAGTGCAAAGAGCTTTGGCTTGCAAGACAAACAGGCCTGGGGTCGGGTCCTGATTCTGCTTAACTCCAGGCAAGAATGCAAGCTGGAATATCAGTAAGGTGCTTAGTTTTGTTAGGACTGTATATCCCAGCACCGCATGGTAGGATCTCAATAAATACTAAATAAATCTTTGCATTCATTTTCTATTGCTGCTGTGTAACAAATTACCACAAATTTTAGTGGATTAAAACAACACAATTTATTCTTTTATACCTCTGGAGGTCAAAAGTCTAAAATGGTTCAGTAAGGTTATATTCCCTTTGGAGGCTCTAGAGGAGAATCTGTTCTCTTGTTTTTTTCAGCTTCAGAGGCCACCTGCATTCCTTGGTTTGTGACTCCATCCTCCATCCTTGAAGCCAGCAGCATGGCATCTTCAAATCCCTCTCTGTCTCTCTCTGACCTCTGATTTGGTCTTCATACCTCCATCTCCTCCTCTGGCCCTCCTGCCTCCCTCTTATCAAGACTCTTGTGATTACAGTAGACCCACTTGGGTGATCCAGAATAATCTCCTCATTTCAATATCCTTAATTTAATCACACTGCGAAGCCCCTTTTGCATATAAGGTAACATATTCACAGGTTCTGGGGATTAAGATGCAGACATCTTTGGGAGGCATTATTCTATCTACTACAATGCCGGTAAACAAGAGTTTCTTAACTTCTCTAGACCTTGAATTTCTCCTCTGCAAAATGGAGTTTCTACTAGTATAAGGATAAAGTGCTGTACTGATTGTAAATGTACAATAAAGGGAAGCTATTATTTGTATGCCTTCTAATTATTCTAGAACCAAACTGCTTATAAGGAAATGAATTAAATATACTAAATTGATTTCTTTCTCTCTTGTGGGTAGTTCATTATCAGCATATACTTCCTATGCCAGGACTTTATATACCACTATAAATTTAGTTTTTCATTTAAATAAAATATAAATATTCAGAGGACCTTAGGAAACTTTTAAAAAGTCCTTCACTAATCTTTTAAGGTTTTAGTGAAGGAAAGAGAACAACTGTAGATATTTTAAGTAGACAGAATTTAATACAGGCCAGTAGATAATTCTAAAACCATTGGAAGGACAAAGGAGCAAGGACCAGCTGCAGCCACTGGCAATACTGAGTTGAAGAGTACACTATTGTAGGGGATCTAGGGACCAGGAAGCTCCGCCACAGTGAACACAACCGCCTTTCCATACCCTTAAAGCTGGAGACTAGAAATTGGAAGCCACCACCTGCCCCGACACTCTGAGACCTTGTTTGTCAGTAGAAACAGTCATTAGAACATGTTAAGAGTTTGACACATGAGTTAAAATGCATACAGCTAATTTAAATAGTGAGACAATTCTCAAAGCAGGGTGTGGTGGGAATAAACTATGACCAAATATGCACCTGGCATCAAGTGGGTTCTCAATAAGGGTTCTTTCTCTTTCCTTCTATTCCCATATAGCGTTTGCCCACCTGAGGCAAAAATGCAGGAAGCCGTTGGTTTGCAGCGGCCCCAAGCTCGTTTAGCCATCTTTTATTTTCAATGAATCCCTGAACCCTACTATATGCCACATGGCTTGGGCCACACTTGCGACTTTCTTGGTATAACCTTGAATATGGTGCATGATTTCTAAACCCCCTCAGGTAACCTTGAGAAGCATCAAAGCAAAACAGAACAACAAAAGAGCACACCACACAAGGCCCTGGCATGTATGTGATTATTCAAGGTAAGAAGGACACTTCTGAACGGTAACCCTGGGATTATATGATGGGAAGTGGGAAATAACTACTCTGCGCAGGACCTGAAATTGCTTTGTTGGCACCTACACACACAACTACCGCACAGCATTTTGGTAACCTACCTTCAAGCAAAAGAAGGTTTATATTTTCGGATTAAGAACATTACATTCTCTTCCATTACACTAATTTACATAGATTAATGTCATCATTAATACATGGAAAGTAGAATTCCTATTCAGTCATTTCACCACCCCATTTATTTAAATAAAGACGTGTTCTTGACCTCATGTGTTAGGAAGACCTTACGCTAACAAAAAGCACTAGTTTTTCGGTGTGAAATGAAGTACAAGTTTAGAGCAGTGCAGCACACGGGCAGCGCCCCCAGCCGAACACTTCAGGCTTGCTGATCTGTGATGGGAACAGCCCTCAGGGCTCTTCCCCATAGCGGTGTGTTTGGAAAGTCCTAGCAAATCTGGCTCTGTGCCAAGCAACTGAGGGGCACATTTTTTTCTTATGAATCGAATGAACCACCCTCTCTCCCGCTCCCCCCCCCAACCCCCGGCAGACCCACCCATGGAAGGCTCCAGGAACAGCTGGGTGGAATTAAATGGCATTTATTCCTGTATTGGTTATGGCCACGGGCCAGGAATTCTACACCCAAGACATACGTCGCTTCCAGCACACATGAGCAGTGGTATTGATTGTGGTTGGAGCTCCCCTCTCACCGTGGACAGGATGTGAATGATTAATTTTTCTATTAAAACATTCCTAAAGAATATGGAAGGACTATTTGGTTTTTGCGCTGGGCCTGGTTTTCCTGATACCCATGTAATTCTCATGTGTCCATGATAAAGGGGAGAACTGCACAATTATGCCGTAGATTCAGATGACTCACACGACTAATCCAGACAGAAGTGTCCACAAGGATCTAGTCTTAGATTCACTAAGTAATTATCTAGTGGCTTCATGTGATTTCATGCAACACTGGATTTAGTCAAAAAGACTTGATATAAAAATGTCATTTCCCTCAAATTAACCTGTATAATCATCTGGAAAATTAAATGTGCTGAAATAACTGGAAAAAAAGAAAAAAGAAAAATAGACTATGAGGCAGGGGGTGGGAGAAGGGGATGGGAGGGTAGGTCAGCCTTATCAGATGAAAAATCCTCTATGAAGATATAGTAACTTCAATGTTGTAGTATTAGGTGAGAAGAGATATTCCGATGAATAGAACAGAATGGACAAAACCTAGTGTCTATGGAAATTTATAATAAATTTGTAATTCAAATTAAAAAAAAGTTATAGGATGTTCAGGAACAGTTGGAAAAATTAAGTTACAATGTTACCTCTCAGGATATACCACCGTTCTCTCATCTTTTAAATCTGGATGGATTAAAGATTTAAACATTTAAAGATATATGAGAGACTAAAGGTGTGTGTGTATGTACAAGTGGAAAAGCCTTTCTAAACACAACTGTGAACGCTGGAGTCATAATAGAAAAGGTGGCTTCATTTGACTCCACAAAACCAAAATAGTTCATAGAAAAAGAAGTACAAATTCCTATATACATATAAAAACATGCTCATCCTCATAATTAAGGAAATGCTAATTAAACATAAAAAAGAATACTTTTTTTTTGCCTATAGGCAACTTTTAAAAGTTTTGAAATCAATATTGGTGAGAGATGGAGGAAAGGAGTATTTTCACATACTTTTTGAATGGAGAACATGATAAAACCCTTTTGAAGGCAATTTGACTCTATCAACCAAATTTTTTAATTGCCTAGCAATTACTCTTTTTGATATTATGACAAAAATATGCCAACTTATATATTGAGCATTGCTTGTTCCAACAACAGCTATAATAGAAACAATCTAAATGTCCAACGGGGGAAATAACAAATAAAGTATAATGTGTCCATATGCTAAAATATTATCTAACCATTAAAAAAACATAAATACTGATAAATAAAGTTACAAGATACATAAGTAAATGGAAAAATGTATCTGTGAGGCATTGTCAGGTTTGCATGGGACTCCAAGAACTGAGGCAGCCACTTTCTCCCTGAGAGGAGCCAGCCAAAGATGAAGCGACCTGCTGGGTTTGCACCATGAAAAGAATCTGGATCCTGGTTGGGATCATTGAAATGTTGAATTAACCACTTTGCAGCCAGTCTTCCTCCAGACTTCTTGTTATATGAAGTAAATTTTCTTCATTGTTAAGTAATGAATGATGGGTTGTCTGTTGATTGTAGCCTCCTATTACAGTGGTCCATAAGTGTTGCACATAAAGTAAAATACAGATCACAGAAATACAGAACAACCTTGATGAGAGGTCTTAACATTGCCTTCAAGTTGGTTTCTCAGCCTCTCATTCTGTCTTTAACACGTATGTCTTCTGGGGTAGCTCTGTGCAATACTACCGCAGCAGAGTTCTGACCAGGATGATCATGTAGTGAGAAAATATTAAAAAAGGAAAAAGTAGACTGGCTTGTGTGGCTCAGTGGTTGAGTGTAGACCTAGGAACCAGGAGGTCACAGTTCAATTCCTGGTCCGGGCACATGCCCAAGTTGTAGGTTCGACCCCCAGGATTGGGCGTGCAGGAGGCAGCTGACCAATGATTCTCTCACTCCCCCTTCCTCTCTGAAATCAATAAAAAAATATTTTTTTAAAAAAAGGAAAATGTAGATGTATGAAAATTTACAACATAATGTTAAATTTAAACATTTGAGTTATACTCTAAATAGAATTTTTTATAATTTTACCTTCCTGGATGAATGGAAACAAACTTATCAGTAATATATTAAAAATCTATTTCGGAGGAAAAACATTAAAAAGCCATAAAAATATGTATATAGGGTGCACATTTTTCTTTTGCCTCAGGCTCCACTGTGGCTTGGCAAGGCATTGTTGGATCCTATTTTTATTTAAAATTGTGTGACTTTGTTCATTACAGGTTTTGGCATTAATTTTGATTTTTAAAAATATTGCATGATATAGTGTTTACCTTGATTATTGAGTATTTTGGTGCTGGTTTATATCTTGCACCTGAGGTGAGTGTCTCACTCTCCTTATTCTTGTCTTAGAGGCAATACAATGTGTGCAAGGCTTCTAGTCATGTGATCCAACTCTCTGCTGTCTAACTTTTGGGATATCCAGCTCCCCAGTTTTCCAGAGACTCTGTGGGTTGCTCTTCCTATTTTCCTCCTTGCCTACTTAGCATCTTCAAGTTAGGAACAATACCCCCCCCACCCCCTGTTACCCCCCAAAATCCCTGCTGAATAAGCCCTAACAGAATTCTTTGTGTGAAACTCTGAAATATGATTTAGAAATGCCAAAGCCAGTTGTTTATTTTGGATCAAGTCAGCAGATTGTCAGGCTCAAGGCAATATATGTAAAAAGCTCTTTGGAAGTTAAATTTGTTTTATTATAATTCCAAGTGTTTTTATCTTTTCTAACCCACGGGCTGCTGAAGTATTTTTTGCAGTCAGGCTGGGGCAGGAGACATTTTTAGATAAATGACCTGGTACTACTCTCTAGAGACGCCATTCATGCTGCTGCATAGGAACTTGCAAGGAGAGGCAATTTGCTGGATTCTTAAAGGGGACAGAAAAGGAAATTAAAAGAGTCCTGAAAGGGTAATCATTTAGATGAAAGGTTTGGTTGAAGAGGCCCTAGATACCTCTTTCAACATGGGATTCAAATGGATCGGCAAAATCCATTTCTGTGCAAGAAATAAAACACTGAAATCAGTGGGAAAATGTCAGTTTCTCACTTAGCATTTTAAAATGTCTGTTTAGCAGGAGGCTTAAAATGTGGCTGCTCTTCTCTACAGCTTGTGTAGACAGAAGACAACCCACAGGCCAGCTGAGACTTTGTGCTCCTGTATTCTAGTCTTCTTGCTGCTGACTACCAGCTCATTAGTATTTAAATCAGCTCATAAATATTTCCTGGAAATTCACAGTTGCTTAACCTTCACCACTATTCATCTCCTGTTCTTTAGTCTTACTTAACGCCTTTGTTTCTTAGGCTGCTAACATTGCTGAAGGGTAGATTTCATTTCATATTCATCTTTCTGATGAATGGTGATAACAAGGAAAGGAAGTCCTGTTAGGATAAGGATGAGAAATGGAGAAAGGATGTAGAGGGAAATTTTACTGCATTTCGTTTGTGCAAATAAAATTATCTAATGATGGACCAAGGAAGTGTGTATAAAATAAGAACAGCCCCAAAGCATATGCCAAGGCAATTCATCCTGAATGAATGTTTCTTTCACATACTCTTTAAAAGCTTTGAAACACAGACGAAACATTTCATTGGGGGCAGGCCCTGGATGTTACCACTGGGGAGATGGTTGCATGGTTACAAAACCTCTTCTGTTCAACATAAGAGCTGTATTTCTAATTATAAAATAATAATGACAGAGAGGGGCCAGTTCCATCATGATTCTGTATGGTTGTTAGTATTCTGCCAGAGTTCAACATTAATACCTACATACAATGCCAACAGCCAGTTCTTTTAAATGAGTGTGAGTAAAATTTAGCCAATGAAAAATGGGAGGAAAATAAATATATCATATTTCATTGAACTTAAAGTGCCATTGAATGTAAGTGCCATATATATATACATACATACATACACCCAATGAAGAAAAAAGTGCTACCAATTAAACTAGGACAAACGGTTGCTTTTAAAATACATCCTGATTTCAGAGGTGAAAAAAAAAAAGAATGAATCTCTTTAGCAGAAGCATCCACTTTAAGAAGCAATGACTTTTCCACTATCATAAACCTGAGAGATATGAGAAGCACTGAAAAGCAAAGCTCTTGGGACCAACCCTGAGAGTTTTCCCAGGATGGGGGACACCAATGGGGGCTGACATTCAATCATATGTTCCAAAGTCTTCTAGAGAGAAACTTCAGAATAGACAGAGAGATCTGCCAGGCCCAGGCAATTAAGATATAATTTTGGGTTAAGAAGCACCCAATCCTGTTCAAAACAGCCTAGACCAGTGGTCGGCAAACTCATCAGTCAACAGAGCCAAATATCAACAGTACAAAGATTGAAATTTCTTTTGAGAGCCAAAGTTTTTAAACTTAAACTATATAGGTAGGTACATTGTTATTAACTTAACTAGGGTACTCCCAAGTCTGAGGAAGAGCCACACTCAAGGGGCCAAAGAGCCGCATGTGGCTTGCGAGCCGCCGTTTGCCGACCACGGGCCTAGACAACTTATCTGCCATTCAAGAATGCACAAAATTTGGTTTGAAACTATGTTTTGCTTTCCCCCTTCTAGTTTCCTATATGTAATCTGTACTTTGCGCCTGTCCTAACTCCAGTCCCTTTTCTGATTTGGGGCCTTAGATTCCCAACATCTCCATATCCCAACGTCCTTCCAGCAAACGACCTTTTTAATTAAATATGACAGAATTGTATTCAGTTGTTTCTCTGCAAAGGTCACCGAGACATTGCTTTTCTTTTTTTTCCCTCTGATGAGTGTCAATAGTTTATTTTGATGTAAAGACAGGAAGCTGGAAAATACACTGTATTTAAAATCTTGGAAACCCTCTCCCCCCAGAACTAATCTGTTCAAACTCAGATACCTAAAAATTACAGCAGCAAAACAAAAGCACGGAAAAAGAAAACCAGGTGGAGAAGGTAGCCTGGGCCAGTAGTGTCACTTGATGAAGCAGCAGGCTTGTCCAGTTTCATGAAGGCTGCTTCCATAGCTTGGCTGAAGGAATTTTGGAAACTGGGCACAGGAACACGGTCCGAGTTGTCACTCTCCCCAACACTGTCCACAACGGCAGGAGGGACTGCGCTGTTTTCATCTTTCTTGGGAACAGTTTTGGGCCACACATCTGCTTTTGCTTTGCCAACTCTCAGCATCTGGGCAAACGAAGGGAAGGAGAGTCTTCCTCCAGGCTCCCGATGCAGAATGAAGGACTGCCCTGGCTTGCAGTGGGTGACCCAGGGGCCAGCAGAAAGTCTTCTTGGGAACCAGGACTTCTGCTAAGAGGAGTTTAGCTCAGTGGATAAAGCGTCGGCCTACGGACTGAGGGTCCCAGGTTCATTTCCGGTCAAGGGCATGTACCTTGGTTGCAGGCATATTCCCAGTAGGGGATGTGCAGGAGACAGCTGATCAATGTTTCTAACTCTCTATCCCTCTCCCTTCCTCTCTGTAAAAAATCAATCAATATATATATTTTTAAAAAGAGTGTGGAATCTGCTTCATGTGTCATCAAAAATGGGAAAGGGAGATTAGACAATGCATATTTGGAAGCACTAGAGGAGAATAGACAGCCCCATGGCCTTCAGTGCTGGTGGGACCCAAAGCAGAACCAGAGGAGCAAGTATAGGAATTAAAGGCAGGAAACGGCTGTAGATTCTCAGGGGAATGTGGACTTCTGGATACTTGCCCTGTTTCTTCCATCTCAATCCTGAGCTCTCCAGGGCGCCCCTCCCCAGCCTTCTTCTGGAACTGGCGCTTCCTCTTCTCAATGTCATCTGAGACTATCTCCAAGGTTTCCCGAGAGCCAGTTCACAGATGCTGAACTCACAGGTGAAGGGCAAGTGAGAGAGATACACCTATGACTCCGTCAAACATCCTCAGACATGGGATTCCCAGCGATCTCCACCAGTGGTGCTGAGACAGCAGGGCTCTGCTCCAGGCTGCCATACCCCGCACGAGCAGCGCACGTTCACAGGATGCAGGGAGGCACTGCTACTGACTAGCTTTGTGTTTTAAACCAGTCTCTTAACCTCTCCAAACCTAGGTTTCTCTTCCGCAAACTGAAAGTAAAAACTATAGACCTTCTATGTTTGCAGAAGATACCCTCCTCATAGTCTCTGCCTTTGTCAATCTAGGTTCTGAGCTTCGACCTGGAGATAAATGCGATACTGCCTCTGGCCTTATGGGCTTGCTGTCTCTCTCCTACAAA
>NW_006285040.1:6201265-6206841 GCF_000327345.1 Myotis davidii
TTCCTCATGTTGTGGTGACCCCCAATTTCATTGTTACAAATTGAACATAATTAAAGCATAGTGATTAATCACAAAAACAATATGTAATTATATATGTGTTTTCCGATGGTCTTAGGTGACCCCTGTGAAAGGGTCGTTCAACCCCCAAAGGGGTCGCGACCCACAGGTTGAGAACCGCTGCTTTAGAGAGAGCGAGCAAGGTGAGTTAAAATCCTGGGCCTCAGGACAAAACCACTTCTGCTGGGCTGCCCCTCCTTTGTTAAGTGAGCAAGCACTTAAACACCATTGTCTGAGGATTGGTTCCTTGTACAACTGTTTAAGGAAATACTGAAAACTGTCTCTGAGCAGAAGAAAAGTGAGGCCTCAGTACAAACCCCAGGTGTTCTGTTGGGCATCTTTACCTCGATGCTCCTCAGTACCCTGGAACTCAACATGTCTGAAGCGGAGCTCAGAACCCTCAGCCACAAACTTCTTTTTTTTTAAACATTTTATTTTATTTTTTTAAGAAATGTCTTTATTGATTTCAGAGAGGAAGGGAGAGGGAGAGAGAGAGACAGAAATATCAACGATGAGAGAGAATCATTGATTGGCTACCTCCTGCATGCCCCCCATTAGGGATCGAGTCTGCAACCTGGGCATGTGCCTTGACTGGGAATTGAACCATTCCTGGTTCATAGGTCATTGCTTAACCACTGAGACACACCGGCCTGGCCTTTTCACAGTTACTGTCTGTAGGTGTCTGGTACCATCCAGACACCTGGGAGTCATCTTAGATACCTCCCCGCCCTCTCTCTCCCCCCATTCTATCAGTCAACAAGGCCTGCATAGCTCTCAAGTCCATTATTTCCTTATCCTTACTGCTGTCTGATTTCAGGATTCATTTCTCTGAGGTGGCCTCTGACAACTAGTTGTTTTGTCTGGCATTTAGTTTTCCATCCTGTTTTGCTCCATTCCATCCTTCAAATGGAGGCATAAGCAACCTTTCTAAAAGGCAAATCCTATCCTGACTCTCACCTGCCTAACATCTGCTAACCAGTAAGTAATGCTGTTCCCTGGCATTGTTCATGAATGGACTGCTGCCTACTTTACAGCTTCAGCTCCTGCCACTCCTTCTTTTGTACCAAGCACTCTGGTCATGCCCAAAGATTTGAAATTCCCAATTGGCCCATAGCCTTTCACACCTTCATTCCTCTGTGTTTGCTCTTCACTGGTTCCTTATATAAATATTTACTAAGCACCTCCTAAAAATGTGCCAGCCACTCTTTAAAGCTCTAGAGATACAGTAGTGAGCAAGATAGCCCAAATCCGTGATCTCCTGGGATTTCTAGTGAGAGGACAGAATCAACCAGCCTCAAATATTTAAAAAAAATAATAATAATCTAAGTTCCTTTCTATTACATCTCGTCAGATTCCAGTCATCTCCCCGACTATCTTCAGGACTTTGTTGTGTATAATATTTTCTATGCTTATAGATATACGAAGCTATATAAAAAAATATAAAATTTACTCACATAAATACACATATAAAATATTCTTCAATTTCTTTATTTTATCCAACAATATATCTTGAAGGTAATTATATGTCAGTATAAAAGTAAATTATTTTATTTTATTTTTTTCCAGTACATTGATTTTCTCTTGGGAAAAACCACCTCCCACTCTGTTTATGTGGCTGATCACCTGAGCTTCTCCATTCAGGAGGAGGGCTATGACCCATTTTAGGCCAATCAATGTCACAGGAGTGGTTCAGGGGGGATGTATGCCTCTGTCTGGGCCAATGAAAGTCATCTCTGAGAATTCTGCTAGTTGCTATGCTGATGGTCTCCTCTCCTCTCGCCCTCATGTCTAAACCTGTGAGCCTGAAACATTCCATCATTTGCAGCATCTTCTCCAGAGAGCCATCTGGGATTTGATGTTATCTTACAATCTGATTCTGTATGTCTCCCATATTTTAAGGATTTTAAAAAAATCATTGCTGGCTCACAGAGAACACTACATTTTGCTTTTCAGGCCAATTTTAGACTTTTAAGCTAACTCTCTGTTGCTTCTGTTACATAGTAACCGGCACATTGCCTTGTGATTATCTATGTGCATATCTGCCTTTGGACTGGACTCTTTTCAGATAAACAATGACTCATTACCTGTCTGTCTGGCATTTGGTAGTCACTCATAAATATTTGTTGAATAACTAATTAAATAAAAAGTTGACCTTACATTCACCTTCCCTGGATTGGTTCAGGAGACGCTAGTGCTTTTCAAAGTACCAAATCTTTGTACTACCCTGTGATGGATTGAATTATCAGCAAATATTTACTCCCCTCACCTGGATTCCATGAACACAGGATATTTCCCTTCCAGTGACTTTTGTCTTGGTCATGTTTCTCCCTTTGGCCAATGGGATATTAGCAGACAAGGTGTGAGCAGAGGCGTGGCATCTGCTTGGGTGGTAGGGTTTGCCATCTCACACTCCTGCTTTTCTCCATGAGAAGAACCTGCCTCAGGCAGATGTTAGTTCACGGAGGATGAGAAGCATGCGGAGCAGATCTGGACCAACAGGTTGGAGCCTAGTCCAGCCTAGATAAGCTGTACTCAGTTTACCTGCTGATGTGTGAGTGAGTGGAAAGGAGGTGCTTATTGCTGCCTGACACTGAGATTTGCATGGTTTGTGACGCATTATTATTGCGGCAATACCCTACGTCCACCTCAGAACCACCGGAGTGTTTATTATGAAGGAGATTTTTAAGCTCCTAGACCTCATAACTAATAACCTAGAGTGTTTTTAGAAATTTGTATTTTAATAAGATCCTCAGGAGGTTGTGATGCTTACTCCTGGGCTACAGCATTTACCACATTGCTATTTTCAGTGATGTGGAAAGGGCAGTACTAGTACTCAGACAGCTGCTACACTGACCTACAAAAAACTGTTCTGAGAAATTTGGGGCTGTAAAGAAGCCAGGAAACATGATTTTCTCATGGAATCTTTTAAAGGGTTTGCTAATTGAGAAACCTAAAGGCTTCTTGAGTTGACTTATAAACTTAGCATTTCTCAAAAAAGCTATCCTCTCAAGCAGGTGTCTAATTAATACCTTTTGTTTAAATTTGAATGTTAAAACTAATCGGCCTGTAGAACATTCATTAATTAAACACGTACTTAGTAAGCTCTTACTAAGTATTAGGCATTCGGAAGATGGTGGGGAAATCCAATATGCCTTCCAGCTTAGTCAGCCACATTCTCTCCTTTGCAGAGGTGGGAGTTTCTGGGAATGCTTTCCTGGGATGACTTCTGTCATTTCTTTAGGCACCCACTCACATTTGTTCTCTCTGGGGCCCGCCTTATTCCTGTCTTGCGAAGAGAATTGGTTTTAGTCATAGAACAAAGCAATCTCTCTCCTCTGGACACTGAGTTCACCTCAGCACTCTGCCCCAGGTTCCTTTGTCAGTGTACTGCATCCTACCAGGAAATCCCACTACCTAGCAACCCTGTAGGTGGCCACGGCTCCGGAACTCAGGTTCTACCATTCCACTCAGTGTGCTAGTCCTACTGGCCGGGAGCATTGATCCTGACCAAGAAACTTGATCTCGGAGCACTCCTATACTCAACTTTCCGGACATGAAATCCATGCTTTGGAAAAGCATTTTCAGTAGCAGACAGAACAAAAGCATTGAAATCTGCAAGGAGTTGCACTGTGATTAACATGCTGCAGATATTGATTTGTTTCTTTGCTCATCTGAAGCTCATCTGTTCACCTCAGAGAATGGTTTACTGAATTAACCTTTGGTCACAGACTACACAGAACACCCAATGCACTTATTTTTCTCCTGACAATATAACATAATGTACCAAGCAAACTGTCTTGTGCCTTTTTTTCATATTACTCATCCAAACCACAGCTTTGCCCTGTGAGACTGACCTTCTAAAATAGACAGCTAGACTCATAATAATGATGTCATCCTTGTCATTTTATATGGACAATTCCTAATGGTATCAATTGTTGTAAAATTAGAATAAGATTTGTGCTTTGATATGTTGTTTGCTACTTGGAATGCCCTAGAAAGTATTTAACAACCATTAAATGGGGGAACAGAAGCAGTAAACTGTGGGCTGAACATCTCTAATTCCAGTTCTCAGATAAGTCGGTAACACTTGGAAGTTCTGTTTCCATCCCTGAGAAATATAACCAGTGAACAGTCAAGAACTGCCACCAGTGACCCAAATGGCACGGCTGAAGGAAGCCCGCACTCCCTGCTGAATCTGCTCCTGGATGAAGGTCAGGATTGGAATCCCCACGGCCATTTGCCCTCTGAGGCAGTGCTATCACTATCCCACCCACACTCTCTTTTTCTAGGCTGGGGGTCCCAGTCCCCTCCAGTGCTCCACACTCACTGCGGGTGTTGGCTGCTAATAGCAGCTCACAGCTGCCCGTTGCTTTGGGCACCTGCCCTGAGCCAATGGGAGTCCCAGGAAACAGGAAGGTCATGACCCCCACTCCAGGAGAGTGGCTTGTAGCCAACGGCTGACTGATAGGGGTGGTATAAAAGTTCAGCCCCCTTGTCTCAAGGCAGAACAAATTGTGGTACAACTCATGCTCTAGAACTCCCCCTGAGATCAGGCTGAGGCAGGCCACTTTGGGAAACCACGTCTTTTTCTACCTATTTCCCTTCCTTATTCTGCTTCCCTCACTCTCTTACAGGTTTTTCCTGAGAGTACTCTCTCATTCTGTCAATAAATTGCTTACACAAGAATCCCCATTCAGATTTTGCTTCTAAGGAGCTTGTCCTCAGAAACCCACCCAAACAGGATGAAGTAAAACTTTTTTAAACAATATATTGCTATCTATAATAATAAAAGCGTAACATGCTAATTAGACCGGACAACCAAACAACCTTCCAGACATCCTTCCACATGAAGCTGTGGTGGCAGGGGCCGAGGCAGAGGGGGTTAGGGGCGATCAGGCAGGCAGGCGAGCAGTTAGAGGCTATCAGGCAGGCAGGCGAGTAATTAGGGGCAATCAGGCAGACAGGCAGAGTGGTCAGGGGCGATCAGGCAGGCAGGCAGGGGAGTGGTTAGGAGCCAGTGGTCCTGGACTGCGAGAGGGTGCAGGCCGGGCTGGGGACAACCTCCACCCCCACACTCTCCATGCACAAATTTCGTGCACCAGGCCTCTCGTAGGAAATAAGAAAGAGTCAGAAACACTGGGACCCTGGGAGACAGACCTCATTTGGGTGTCAGAGTCAACAAGATGTTCCCAGGACACGTGGGGCTTCCCTCGGGGAAAGCAGGACCGCCCAGAACATGACTGACAGGGGCACAGATTCCCCATCACACCGCAGTGGCTGCCGGAGGGAGGGCCGCTGCTGTGGGAGCCCCTGCCTCGATCTCACCCTCCCTCCCTCCTTCACCCACTCTTGGAGCCCCCTCCAGCCCAGACTCACTGTGACAGCTTTGGGGAAGGAATTCTCAAGGGTGGAGTAAACTCAGCATGAACTGGGAACCTGAGGGACCCAGGTATGAGTCTGAATCTCTTTTGTTAGCTGTGTGACCTTGGGCAAGTCACTTGCCCTCTCTAAGTCTGGAA
>NW_006285040.1:6207851-6215604 GCF_000327345.1 Myotis davidii
CTAAATGTCCATCTTCTTTAGGCCTTGGATCTGGGCTCTCCGCTCTCCTCCTTTCTTTCTTCATGGAAGATTTCAACTCTCTACATGGATTTCTTTCTTTAAAACAGAATTTAAAACAGGATTTATTTTTATAATAGGCAATAACTTAGAAAACGGAAATGATATAAAAATACGTTAAGAAGTCTCATGCCTATTCCTCTCCATATGCACCTCTTCCCCATTACCCTTCAGGTAAGCACTTTTATTAGTTCCTTGTGTATTCTTCCAGGGTTTCCTTTTGTAAATGCAAATGTTTCCTGTTGTATATGTATGTGTATTCTTAGTTTTCCTCTTTTTTATACAAAAGGCTGTATTATAAACACTATTCTGCAGCTTCCTTTTTACTTCACTATGCTAGAGCTTTTTCTAGCATATCAGTAGAGCTATCCACATGATTTAAAAAATACCATCTAAATACTGACCACTACCAAATATATATATCCAGTTCAGACCCCCTTCTCTGAGTTATAGACTTTTCAACTGCCTACTTGACCCTTGATATCTCAAATTTCTATCAGTTTCCAAGTAATACACTTGTTTTTATCTCCTGTGGTGGATGATATTTGATTGGTCCACCCCATTACAAGGTCAGAGCATCATTTCCCCAGATGCTATGAGCGTTGGCTGCTAATGGCTCACAGCTGCCCTCGTCTCTGGAGAATTACCTTCAGCTGAAGTGACCCACCTTTTCCTGGAAGTTACCCTCACAACCACCCACTTACTGACAGTGAGTATTTTAGCAAATACCAAGCTGGCTACTTCTTCACAAGATTTGAAGATGTACAGGGGATTGCCTGAGCGCATGGAGTATTTCTGGAGGGGCTGTTCAGAAAATCTGTGCCTTGAAATGATCCATTGAACAAAGGCACAGAGAGCACATTTATCTGCTGTCTTCCTCCCATCTCCTGTGGCCCATTGGCTAAAGGCAACGTACAGAGAGTAAACTCCCTGCTATTCCTGCTTGCATCACTTGGTCTCTCTGGCACTTCATTTGAGTTCAGAAATGTTGGGAGGAGGTAGAGACATGAGGGGTGGGCCTCAGGGAAGTCTGCGCAGGGCCCGTGGCAGAGGGTGATAAAGGCAGAGCAAGCAGCTTTGGGAGACAGACGAGGTCATGAGAGTCTAAGGAGGGGCATGTAATGACTTCTTCTGAAAGGCTATGTGGCAACTTACCTGGATATATAAAAGATGGGAAGGGAATTTAATTAGGAAATTTAAAAAAAGAATAAAGAATACAAAGGTAGGGATATATAAGGTGTCCCAATTTTGACAGAAAACATGGGTTTATAATTAAAAACTGTAAATTTTTTATTGATTCATAAAGTATACAGTATAGGGTTATGGAGGGAATAGCACATCGGGTAAATGGCCTCCACGGCTTTGCTGGCACATAGGCAAAGCCGTGGTCTTCATTGGTCTTCACTGTCCCTGCTCCTGGGCCATAATTGGTACTTGGTAATGCTTATCAAATTGAAGGGATTGAAATCAAAGGGCAAGAGATATTAGAATCTGATTCAATAAACCAAGTAAAATTAGGCTTTGTTGTTGTTGTTAATGCTCACACAAAATTCAAATCTTGCGTGAATTTTGGGACACCCTATATAACAGCGAGGAATAAAGACACTCCAAGATGTATACACTTTTTATTGCTAAGCTTTCTAGTAGCCATGACCAAGAGAAAAACCTGGTCAGGTCTGTAATTCACAGGGTCCGTAAAAGATAGTATAGAGATTAGAACCTGGGCTTTTGGATCAGAGCCATCATTTATGGACTCAGTCACTGAAAGCAACAACTCTCAATGTCCTCATTTATAAAATGGGGTAATCAATGGTGTCTACCTCACCAGGTTGTTGTGAGGGCTAATAAGGTAATAAATGTAAGGAACTTGAAACTGCTTGGTATATAAAAAGCCTCAATAAATATTGGCTATTATAGTAACAAACTAGATGCCTGTTTCATGAAGAGATTCGTGCAATAGGCCTTCCCTTCCCTTGGCTGCTGGCACCAGTTTTCCTCTGGCACCCGGGACCCAGGCCTTTGCTCCGGCTGGGGTCCGGCCAGAGCCATCAGGCTTCGAGGCTCCGCTGATCCCAGAGCCGTGAGGCCTTGCTGCTCGGCCAGCTTCGGGTACGTTTGGCTTCGCTCCACCGCTTGGAGCCTATGTATGCAAATTAACCGCCATCTTTGTTGGCGGTTAATTTGCATATCATCCTGATTAGCCAATGGGAAGTGTAGCGAAGGTCCGGTCAATTACCCTTTTGTCTTTTATTAGATAGGAATGTGTCCAGTTTTTAATGTAATTTTTCTTGATGAGAATGAGGGAATTGAAGGCAGACTTCTGACAAGGAGATGTGGTAGAATAATATTTTTAATATTTCCTACAACTTTCGTGATATCATACTATGTTAGTACAGTTTGGGAACTATTATTATATTTAAAATTCTTTTTTCTTGAAATATTAATGTTTATTGCATGTAATATTATCATATAAGATCATTTTCCTTGAATAATTGGTGTTTACTGCGTGTAACATTATTATATTTAAAATCGTTTTTCATGAGATATTAATATTTATGCATGTATTATTATATTTAAGATCATTTTTCTTAAAATATTAATGTTTATTGCATGTAACATTATTATATTTAAAATCATTTTTCTTGAAATAAAAAAGTTCCCATTTGAAAAAAATAGAATATTTTTGAAGTGTTAATGTATTTTAAGTATATTTTGTGCATTAAAATTTAATTAAAATTATTGAGGTAATTTTTTATTAAAATTATTAAAGGTTATTGTTTGCCCCTACTCTGTAGCCACACATTAAGCCAGCAGTTTTTCCTGTTTGCTCTGATAAGTGAAGGTTCTGTGAATGAGGAATAAGGGAGAAGAGGGAAAAGACTGCTGTGTGTCTCTAAGGGGCGACCCTGAGTTGGCCCCTTTCTGGGTTGATGATGAATGGGGGCTCAAGGGCTGAGAGGGTCTGCTTTGTCCTCCCAGGGAATCCCAGGAAAGATCAAGGCCTGAGACTGTCTAGCCCTTTGCTCTTGTGTGTGAGGGGATAGGGATATGTGTGTGTGTGTGGGGGGGGGCGCAGAGGGGGTAGAGTAAGAAATCTCAGCATTGCAGGTCAGTCCTGAGTCTCCCAGCTTGGAGTAGCCAGCCGTGCATCCACGCTTGTGTGAGACAGGCTCAGGACTATCTCAAGGAGGCCTGGCAGATTAGGAGATGCTTTGTATTGGGAAGAGAGGGCCCAGGAGCAGATGTCAGCACTGTCCTTATATCCAAAGCCAGATGGGAGCTCAGTTGACTCTGTGGATGCCAGCGGGGAGAGATGCTGACAACTGGTGACTTCTAGGAACAAGGCATGGCAGAGGATGCCAGCATGGACAGATGACAACCAAGGACCAGAGGAGCCCTCTCCATGTCCAGATGTTCTAACAGTCCCCTCCAAACCCTCTAGGGAGGGAGAAAAACCCTGAATGGACTGAGTTTACCTGGAATTGACTTGCTTCCAGTTCTGCCATCAAGTAGAATGAGGACTCATGATAGAAACTGGAGTCAGTTATGGGAAATACAGGGTTTTAGATAGCCAAGTTTTGTGGCCAGATATATTATAACCACTACATACATAAGGCTGGACTGAGACAGCAGAAAAGGCCTCTGATAAAAAGCAAGAGTAGAAACATTTTCTACTCTGGAAGAAAAAAAAAAAGCTCAGGTTAAAAAGAGGATTCTAGGCTGCAGAAAAAGTTGCGGACAAGAGAGCAGTGGGATTATGTCTCCTTGCTATGTAGGCGGGAGTTTTGGTGACACTTGAAGCAGTTGACAGAAAAATGTAGCAGAATGGCAATATGTCACTCAACGGGCTCTCTCTTGATGCTCTAGAAAGCATGCGTCTGTAGTTTGCATTCAAGATTCATTGCATTACAATTAATCTGCAGGGGAGGGGGAAAACAGATACCTGTAAGTATCTCACGTCTGGTATTTCCCACCTCTGTTCAGAGATCCAGATAACTGAATTCAAAATATGTAAATCTTAGAAGGAGGAAGTGGATAAAAATAGAGGTTTTCCTAAAACAGATATATTCATTAAAAGCAAAAGTTCTCAACCCTGGCTGCTCGTTCGAATCAACCAAGAAGCTTTTAAAAATGTGGAGCCTAGGATCTGCCATCTCCAAGATTCTAGTTTAATCAGTCTGAGTTTGTACTTGTGGGCTGCTAGGGTTCTCCAAAAGTGACATATTTCCTGTTGCGCACACCAAACAAGTCAGTCCAGGACTAATGATGTGGCAATCAGCTGCTAAAATATTCGCTGCTAGTATTAGTGGAGAGAAACAGTGTGCCTGTGTGTAAGGCGCGTAAGGGAAATGAATGCAATATGATTATAGTAATCAGTCATTAGCGGACTTTGTAATTTGTTATTAATAACGATGTATAACAGAATATTGTAAAAATTAAGTTATGAAATTTTTATTAAAACGTTTCTTACATACCGTTATATTGGCTGGGCCGCAAAGATATTCGTTGTGCATCAAGTTTGATACCTATTTCTCCGTCTCATCTCTTGCTTTCCTTCCATTAAACACAAAGCCACTGAAAACTACTTGCAGGAGCCAAACATACCAGGCTCTTCCTTGCTCCGTGGCTTGTTACTCTGCCCCTCCTGCTCAGCTGTCCTCTCTGTCCACCACTTCCACCCCTCCTGCCAATCCCAACCCACAGCTTCTCAGATCACACCTCTCACCCAAACCACCCATTCTGCCTGCAGGTTAGGCTGGCCCTGCTCCAACCCCCTCTTGTAACCTGCAGTTGTGAACGCGCTGGGTTGTGGGGAGACTGGGATGCAAGCCCTTGAATGAGGCACAGGTGATGAGTGCTTGGACAGGAGGGATCGAAGGCAAATCACGCTCCACATTATAAAATATCTTCTCTCTCTGAGCATTCCCCTTCCCTCCTACCCTCCCCTGCACCCCAAACCCAGAAATGAGAAATGTGGATTCATTTTTGTAACAGAAGACGGTACACTGTAGCTCTAAATTGTGTTTTAAAATTTTAATAGGCTAAATCGAAAAACACATAGGGAGCATTTCGAAGATGCCCCGCAGCTGGATTTGTTTTCTGCTGGAGCAATTTTGCTGCCTGGCTGCTTCCTGCGGAAAGCACAGAGGATGTGCTGAAATGCTGCCACAGTAACAAAACTAGATCAGGCAGATGCCTCTCTCATGCACCGACAGACCTACCTTGTAAGTTGCTGGCAGCAATGCTATTGACAGGCACAGTGCTAGGAAGCAAGTGGTTTCCAAAATAAGAACTGAAAGGGAGGAATTCTTCCACAAAGGCTTGAAAAATGTAAGCGCTGGAAGGGACTTTAGAAATCATGTAGTCCAGTGTTCCTCATTTGTAATTGAGAAAACAGAGGCCCAGAAAGGTGAAGGTGCTTTCTCCCAAGTCACACAGCTATCTCTGCATGGCAGCCCGAATCAAAACCAGGTTTCTTGGCACCCAGGCTAATCATCATTCTGCTACGTCGTATTTAAGTTTGTACTTTACCCTGAGTTTTTATTTTGCCATTGTGCATTCCAGAGGATCGTGTGTAATTCCTATGATCTATATAACTATACTATCTAACTGCAGACGGAATGACTATTGGCTGTTATTGGGAGGAAGAGTTAAATTCACTAGTTGGACTTCTGTGTTCATTTCTCTCCTCAAGGCTAATTACTTATTTAATTAAGGCATTTTGCCTTGATCATAAACTCAATCACATAAAATATTTGATGAATCTTTGTGCTGTGAGGACCCAGCATATGTATGAAGTGCTTTCATTAGAACTTAATGAAAACTAAACACTAATTAGCTTTGAGATGTTTAAAGTTTAAACGGGAGCAAATTCATAAATTTTAGAACCATTCTCTATTTTGTATACTCGCTCATCCATGCATGAAGAACCATAAGGGAGCTGAATTATTGATGGAAATTATAATTTACTATTTCCTTATCATTTTCTTTGTAAAGCCTCCAGCATGCCATTCAGTTAAAGCAGTTTGTTTGGCATTTATTACCTCTTTGTGTTTCTATGACACCTTTTCCTCCCTGCAGGTCAAAGTACTTAATACATATCAACTCAGTAATCCTCACTCCAGTACAGCCAGAGAGAGTAGATGGCAAATATAATCCTCTTGATACTGAAGGACCAGAGTCTGCTTGGAAATTCCCACATTCAACTGACTGGCATGCTAAATTCATTACCAGAGTATCTGCACAGTGGTTGGAAATTGCTGTTTAATCTATATGTGACTGGGTTATTTGCTTTTGGGCATCTTTCCAATTGGGAAAAGAAAAATATGAACAATACAGTATATTGTTGAATTTAAAAACACAAAATTGCAAACTACATGGATTAACACAGGCCTAGTTTTCTAGGGATGTCCTTGGCTAAAGTTAAAAGAACAGCAGAATGATTGAATATAGGGGATAAACAAACCAATAATAACAATAATGATTATAATTTACTGAGCTCCTACTTTGCATCAAATGCAGAGCTAAATACCTTACATGTGTTTCTTTAATCCCTACAACACCCCTACAAGACAGGCACAATTACCTCTGTTTTACAGGTGGGAAAGGTATGTCTACTTTCTCAGTGACTTATTTCAGCAATTACTATAGAATTTCAGGTGCATTATCCAAAGTGATGGCACTAGTTAAGGGGCCTGCAGGCCAGATTCACACAGTTCAGAAACTTTTCTTCTCCTCTTTTCCAGCTTTCTGGTCAGCACCTCCTCCCTCTCTTTATTCATTCAACAAATGTTTATTGAGCACATACTATGCCAGGCAGGCACTAGGCATTGAGTATGTGGTTGTGAACAAAGCAGTCAGAGTTCCCGCCCTCCTAGAGCTTGCCTTCTAGGCCAAAGTCTAGATTTCTACAAGAACATGGTAAGAAAGAAACAACAGAGTTAGGTATAAGGTGATACACCTGGGCAAAGAAAATGAAGGCACAAATGAAAGATGGAATCTGTCTAAACAAATACTGAGTTCAGAGTTGGAAAGTGTTATACTTTTTACTAGTGATTTTACTTAGTGATTTTATTTTGATCATTTGGTCTTTTCTTCAGTGATTTTATTTTGGTCATTTTTGTATAAGTCCAGCACCAAATACCTTACCGTGGAAAGGAGGGGTAGTACAGTTTGTTGCAAAATGTCATGGCTGTGAGCCAGTTCAATACAGCATGGAATCTTGGAGAACGCTCAAGGTTAAGGTGAAATATTCCAACCCCCAAACAATCCCATTTACCATCACACCAAAAAAAAATGAAGATATTTAGGAATAAAATTAACTAAAGAGGTAAAAGACCTCTACTCAGAAAACTACAGGATGTTGAAAAAAGAGATAGAGGAAGACAGATGGATGAACATATCATGTTCATGGATTGGTAGAATCAACATCATTAAAATGTCCACACTACCCAAAGCAATCTATAAATTCAATGCACTTCCCATTAAAATACTAACAGCATATTTCACAGACCTAGAACGAACTCTCCAAAAATTCATCTGGAATTCAAAAAAGACCCCAAATAGCTGCAGCAATCTTGAGAAAGAAGAACAAAGTTGAAGAGATCACAATACTATCAAGCTTTACTACAAAGCCACTGTAATTAAAACAGCCTGGTACTGGCAGAAAAACAGGCACATTTGAAAATGGACCAGA
>NW_006285040.1:6216319-6222606 GCF_000327345.1 Myotis davidii
TCAGCTTCTGGGCCCCCCTCTGTTCCCCCAGCCACTGGGACTTGTCCTGGCTGCAGTAAAACTAGACTTGCAGAGCAAACCCACTTGGGGCTGGATCTAACCTAGCCCTGGGGTGTGGCACAGCCAAGATATGGCAGAAGGAAGAGTGGGAAGGCTCGGCCCCACCCTGAATCTGCCCTGGGCCTGACCCAGAGAGATAGTGACTTGGGAAAAGCAAGGTATTTATGGGGGAAGGGGGGACAATCTAGGAAAACACAGGCTCCAGCTGGTCTCAGCTAGGGGGAGGTGAGTGCATGGGAAGAACAGGAGAGAAGGAGGTGTTAGAAATAAGCAGCAGCCGGGGGAAGGTCAAGCAGAGGGGAGGGAGACATATGTAATACTCTTTGTAATACTTTAAGCAATAAAAAAACCCAAAAAACCCCAGAATAAATAAATAAATAAATAAATAAATAAAAAGTTGCAGGCTTGATCCTCAGTAAGGGGCATGCAGGAGGAAGCCAATCAGTGATTCTCATCATTGATGTTTCTCTCTCTCTCCCTCTCCTTAAAAAGAAAAGAAAAGAAATATTCCAACCCATACAATGGGTTGTACCCAGAATGGTGGAGCTCAGGTAGTAACCTAACAAGTCTATTCAATATGTCCCACCAACTCCACAAGTTACTTTCACTGTCAGTTGACAGCATTTCCCTCATGCTCCAGTGGTTGAATAGTCCCTCCAAATATCCATGTCTATTCATCACAATTCTCCACAACCCTCTGTCATTTCTCTCTTGGAGATATTTTTGTCCATGTTCAGCCCACATTTCACAACTCTGTAGCATCTGCCCTGTTGCTCCATGCCACCTGCAAATAAGCTGTCCCTTTTGGTGTCTGGTAACATCCAGAGTAGACTACATTCCTGTCTGTCTCCACCCCAGGCCATCCATCTGGGGGCTCCAGATGGCCACCTCCAAAAACGGCTTCTAATTATGTCCTCTCATGAGCTTGGAAATATTGCCCATGGAGCTGCTTTGCCTCTTCAGAAGTAGTCCAATGTGTGAAAAATCATTATGAGTGAGAGTTTGTGGATTTACCCAACCTTTCCACTAGCATAAAGGCCTTGCCCTGGCATTTTATACAGGAAGGCTCAGGGAACCAGGGGGAAACTCACACTATATCTTGTCTGGTATTACTAGAGAGCAAGCAAGGCCTTCTGGCATAGAATCTATTCAATGGAGAAAACGATTCACTCACCTTTATTCCTTAATTAATGCTGGCACCAATTCCTAACCCTCTCCAGGGAGAAAATTTCCTCACTAGCAGAGCCTATTAGAATGCTAGCAGGAAATTTACCATCACTCCATGTACAAGCAGCTCCATTTCATATCTGAAGCTTGTATAAGCTTTCAACTAAAGCTCCTTTTTCTTAGGAAAGAACACTGCCTTTGTTCTCTGGGATGTATTGTTCTATTGTTTCTATTATACGCATATGTGGGCCTGGAGATTATAAATAAGATTCTGGCCTAGATAAGAGGGGCAGGAAATAAAATAAGAATGTCTCGCGAAGCCAGAAACAAAACTGCTGTAGTGATAAGTAGATTGAATGGTAATTAATCAATGAAATGAGTATGTTCCCAAGGAGAAGGGCAAAGGGCAATTTTGAGGGGTAAGAGGGCAGAGAAAAACTTGTTTGCAGGAAAAAAAACCCAAAAAAAACAACACAAGGTCTGCTTCCTGATTTAGGAATTCTTAGCAATTTTGAGGTATAGGTGGGCAGAGAAGAACTTGTTTTCAGGGAGAAACAAAACAAAAGCAAGACCTGATTCCTGCTTCAGTGCACACAAGCAGGGATCTGGTTTGATAGGCAAATACAGACTCCCTCTCGAACCTGCCAATCAGAACCTGGGGGTGAGCCCAGCAATCTGCATTTTAGCAAACCCTATACTAGTTGTGACACACCCTAGAGTTTAAGAACCAATGGGTTAAAACAGCCGTGGGCAAACTACGGCCCGCGGGCAGGATCCGTCCCGTTTGAAATGAATAAAACTAAAAAAAAAAAAGACCGTACCCTTTTCTGTAATGATGTTTACTTTGTATTTATACTAGTTCACACAAACACTCCATCCATGCTTTTGTTCCGGCCCTCCGGTCCAGTTTAAGAACCCATTGTGGCCCTCGAGTCAAAAAGTTTGCCCACCCCTGGTAAAACCTCCTCTTCCATAGGCAGAATATTTAATTCCGCACACCTGGTGTAGGAGGATGCTGGGGCAAAGACATCAAGGGTCAGTTTTGTTGCATGTGGGGAAACCCGTCCCACCCAGGTCTCTGGGTCACTGCTGGGAAAGCCTAGGAGGAGAGGCACAGGTGCCCCGCTGGCTCCTTTAGAATTCAAAGGACAGCTTCAGGACTGAGCTGCCAAAGACTCTGTAGCTAGACTAATTAGTCTCTTGGAATTTCCCGTAAGAGTCTGAAGGGCTGGGTTGGAAACTTGCAACCAAATGCCCTGGTGAAGTGGGAAAAGAAAGGACCAACAACGCTGCTGAAATCCCATCAAAGCCCGTCCTCCCCACGAGGGACTGAAGGCAGGCTTGTTTCTGTGTAGCAGGCGGTGAAAAGCCACTCCTTTACTCTGATGGGAACTGGCCCCAGAGAGTTTCCCTCCCAGCAAGATGCTCAGGAACAAACCAAATGCCGGCCAAATCTGAAGCCGGGGTTCACAGGCCAGCCACCCTGCCTGCTTTTCTTCCTATTTACCCCTTCCTTTTTCTATTTGTTTCTTCTTTTCCTTATTCATGGTGGCCTGAGGCCTTGGCTGTGATGCACTGACTGGGCGTGGGGTGGGAGGACACCTCTGGACATAGAATCTAGAGCTTGGGTCCATCATTGTAACCTCTCAGGACTGAATTAGATGTTCTCTAATGTCCATTCCAGTTCTGGTCTTTTTCTACTGAAAATTTTCTCATGGACAAAAGCTTCCTCCCAGTGAGAAATGTGGTTGGAGTTCTAAGACCTGTCATTCACCTTTCCCATCTCACTAGTCCAGCCACTGCCTTCTGTCAGATGTCACCCTTTAACTAGGCCCGCTCCTCAGGACTGTCATAGTTTTGAGATCAATGGCTGTGCTCCTTCCTTAGATCCCCTCATTCACCCATGCATTTGTGCATTCACCCCTGCTTACAGAGCTTTGTTCAAATCCCTGAGTTCCTTCCTTCCCTCCCTATCCACCTATCCAGTCATCCTCTCTCTTCTAAGCACTATTATACATTATTCCACATCTACATCTCCCTCACCTAGATAGGTTGTGAGGTCTTTAAAGGCAGGAATCATGTTGTATTCATCATGGTAGTCCTATGCCTAGCACATGCTTTGTATGTAGCATAGCCTCAGTAATGCTATGTGTGGATTGATCTACATTAATTTAAATATTTATGTTTTTATGCTATTTTCAGCATAGGGTTGAAAGTTTATTTCTTCTAACTTGTCCATAGGTCTTTATTTTTGTTTTGTTTTTAAAGATTTTAAAAATTGATTAGAGAGAGGGAGGGAGGGAGAGAGAAAGAGAGAGAGAAACCTCAATCAGTTGCCTCCTGCACACACCTTGACAGGGTTCGAACCTGAAACCTGGGTATGTGCCCTAACTGGGAATCAAACCCAAAACCTTGGGTGCATGGGACAACACTCCAACCAACCAAGCCACACTGGCCAGGGCCCTAGGTATTTGTTTTTAATTAAAGCAATTTTTCTAGAAGTGAGCAATAAATATATGACTATATTGTTTAACTGTCAAAGAAAAACCAGAGCTGGACAGTAGGTAAAGCTGTAAAAATATCATATTCAGGACTACTGCCATAGGGGAAGATACCTCAGTGTAGAACTGGGCTCAGTTCCGAATGTAGCATGGACAAGTGGGAATTTATCGCTAAGGAGCAGGGTGGGACGAGAGGGTGGCAAATTACTAACGGGAAACATCAGGAGTGAGGGGGATTCTCACAGGATTGTTGCCGCAGACATCACCTGGAAGGAAGTGGAGGATGAGGAACCTGATCAGATATGGAGGAGGAAGGATGCTTGCTAACCTGACCTAGCAGGGTTCTTTATAAAACTGGATTTCACGACGAAGTGCATGGATGGGCCGAGGGCGAGGTTCAGGAGACTGACTAAAGTTTGGTCAAGCAAAGAATATTTGTCACAAGCTAGAGAAAGAAGACTGTAATAAACCATGAAAAATAATGCAAGGGAGTGTGGAGTATCATTCTCAAAGGAAATACTAATACATGCCTTGAGCCAATAAAAAGGTACAATAAGTCATTTATGGGACCGACTGCTTTCACATATTTAGCCAATATTCTGGATGGTAAATTTTGTGGGGAAGGGGGCATAGATAAAAATGTTTGAGACCCATACTTTTTTTGTTATTATTGACAAAGTTGGTGCTGACATCTCTAAAATCTGATTAAAGATGTTATGTTCTCCAGGGCTTCATTAATAGGGTATGTTGGCACAGAAAAGTCAAAACCAGAAAGAGAAATTAATATTTATTTTCTACAATTAGATGGTAGAGTCTCAAGCGAAGGACCACTCATCTCTTGGCTGCTAACTAGTCCATAATTTGAATTCCTACATGGTTACAGCACCTTTAAAAACTACCAGTTGAGAATATAAACCAAGCTAGCTGCTGCATTAAGCTATATGTGTAGAGAAGTTATTCACATACTTCTAACGCTCAGTGGGGCCAGAGAAAACTCCTGAAAAGCCTTAAAATGAATTGTGGCCTGTCAGAGCCTTTGAAAGTGTTAACTAGCATACAAGTGCCCAGCAGGGATCATGCTGACATTGTTTTACTGTCCTAACCAAATAACTATGGCAATATCATGCCATTGCCCCACAGAGTTTAACATATCATTTGCATTTACAGTGTGAAGTTGTTATTAAAGGCAGGCTATTTTTGCAAGTGCAAATGTTGTATCTTTTCTCTTTCCTCTCCTGTTGTACACAGTATTTAAGAGCCTGCTGCTCAACCACCTGTTCATGTTTATTACTGTGAGAATTATCAGCAATTTTCATTCCTTGGTTATAATACTGCCCCAAACTTATCTAGGATGATGGGCTTCAGAAAGAGGGTCTACTGAGTTGGGTGCCAAGATCTCAGGAAATGTATGGCACAGTTTTGTCTGACTTGGAAAGAATCAGCCTCCACACGGCCACGCACATTCTTCCTCTTGACAGCAAGATCTCTAGGGAAGGGCTACTTCTGGTCCTTGCCTTTGGGGCATGGATTGTCAATTTGCCCATCTTAACATGCGTGTGGCCAAGCCCTAGAACTTTCCTTCTCTGGACCACATCACTACAAATATCCACTGGGTCAGGAAAACTCTTGGGCTCCAAGATTAGGTTGACAGCATCCTGGTGAAGAAATGGAGTACAAGGATCTCTTCCACTCAGCTGGAGTTCATTTTGATAGTGGTTTCATCTATGTAAAGGATGTGGAAAAGATGAAACGATCTGTTTCATTGCCCATTTGGCTTGGAGACACTGTGCAATGGTCTTGGTTTTATGATCATAAGAATGTTGGTGAAAAGCTAGAATCCAGGATGTGAGCTAAACAAAGATAGACCAAGATGTCTCCTGCTCTTGCAACCTAATCTATGCACACCTCTGCCATTACCAGGAGGAAAGGACTAAAAAAGAGAGAGAGAAAGGAAGGGAAAAGTGAAGAGGAAAAGAATTGACAAAGGAAGAGAGGAAGAAGAGATATCTCCATGCTGGCCTAGGAGAGCCACACTTAATACACAAGGCTCTAGTGAACGCTACAGACTACTGATTAAACGTAACAAGAGCCTGGCCGGTGTGGTTCAGTGGTTGAGCATCGACCTATGAACCAGGAGGTTATGGTTCCATATCCAGTCAGAAAACATAAGTGGGTTATAGGCTCAATCCCCAGTAGAGGGAGTGCATGAGGTAGCCTGTCAGTGAGTCTCTCACATCACTGATGTTTTTCTCTCTCTCCTTCTCCCTCCCTCTCTGAAATCAATGAAAATAAATTTTTAAAAAGTGCAACAAGAACCTTGAGTCCTTCTAAGCAGGATGAAAGGGGTAGCCTAAGTGAATCTATCCACATTCACACCTCGGCCAGCCTGGGCTCTCACAGAGGGTTCTAGTTCCCTTGAAGGCACCTGGGCCACTTGGGAGGCACTCTGAGGGAGACATGGGATTTTCAGGCATCAGGATTGAGAAACTGGATTGGGGGTGGGAAGGAACGGGGGCGGGGGGGAATAAAATGTGTTTCTTGACAAGGAGGGAGAGAACA
>NW_006285040.1:6222864-6232343 GCF_000327345.1 Myotis davidii
AATGTTAAAAGTTTGTCAATCAAGTCTTTAAGAGTAGACAACTCCCGTGCTATTTAAACCATCCAAAGTATAGAGGAGAGAAGCAAAGCCTCTAAATTATTTTATGATGTAGAATAATTTTGATGACAAAAACCTGTCAAAGATATCAAAATGAAAGGGAATTATGGAACATGTATAAGTACAAGCCTCTTAGATGACATGCTAATAACCAGAAACCAGCAGAACTTCAAAAGAACAGACTTCCTTCTGGGAAGACAAAGGTAGTTCTACACTAGGAAACCTAGTAATATAATTCCCCAAATTTCTTAAAGGAGTACAGTCCTTTCGTCCTCTCCATTGGTGCATCAACATAAACTGGGAGTTCACAGATATGTCTTACTGATCTGCTTCAGGTTAGTTTTAATTAGTAGTCAAAATTGGGTTACTGCACATGAAAATCTGCATCCTCAGCTTTCTTTGGAAATTGCACCATCTAACACAACACGCTGGCCTTTCCCATTGCTACAATTAGCTGCAGCTGCAGAAGTTGTTGCTGCTTCTCTCGGAGCCTGGATCTAGTTCTGCAGAACCCCCACCACCCCAACTCCCCGGTGTCACTGGCCTGATTATTTACTTGATCAGCTGACCCTGAATATATTCAGTTATAGCCCCTGGTTGTTCCATAAGCCTTCGTACACTTGTACAAGTTAACGATTCTAAAATTTGGTTCAGCTGTCAGTTTAGAGAACTATTCCTCTCCATATTACTTAAAAGCCTGGCATTTTGAGCTAATGTGGGTGTAGCAAGCTCTGGCCCTATGCTTTTCTTTCTTTTTCCATTTGCTTGTAGCAGACTATCCTTGGTTACCATGGTGATTACCATCCCTTAATGATACACTGCTGCCGCATGGGGAATGTAATTTTCTTTAAGCTCAGTGGAAAGCAGTGGGGAACAGTAGTCGGTATAAAAGCTTTCTCCCTCCTCAGTCCCTAGGTGCTCCTCAGTCGCCACAGAGGACAAGAGCAAGCTGCTGATCAATCCCCCCAGACAAACCAACACAAGAGTGGCTGTCAGGATTTAAATACCCTCCCCAGGTCCCAGTGCACATGTGGGAACCCCGAGAAAAGCTATTTTCAACCCCTGAAAAGTGTTCTGCAGCAAGTCTCATGGGACTTAATTAAAATAATCAGTTTTCACAGCCCAGGCTTTCGGCCCTAACCTCCTGCACAAAATGAGCATCCCATGCACCAAGAGGCCCTGCTCACGGGTACTCTGAGCGAGTAACATTTCTAACTGCACACTCTCCTGCTGGCAGGGATCCCATGGTCTGCATCTGGTCCTTTCTGACAAAATTAAGGGCAGAGAGAGGTAATCCACAGCCCGTGGATCTGCCCAGACTTCCAGGCCTCACTTCTGAGTTGTCAGAAGTTCTGACTGTGGCCACGGAGATGGGAGAAGAACGATGCTCTCTCATCCACAAAACCCTCAGCACCAGGGGCTCACTCCCTGGGGTGTCATGTGAGAGGCAGGTTGACTCTGCCCATTGCTGACCTGGCTCACCAGCACTTTGAAGTCTCTAACTCCTGAGGTTCATTTAAATAAATATATTTTTATTGATTTTAGAGACAAAGGGAGAGGGAGAGAGAAACATCAATGATGAAAGAGAATTATTGATCTGCTGCTTCTTGCATGCCCCCTACTGGAAATTGAGCCCACAACCCCATGTGCCCTGACTGGGAATTGAATCGTGACCTCCTGGTTCACAGACGGATGCTCAACCCATGAGCCACACCAACTGGGCCTAAGGCTTAAAAATTGAGATATAATTGACATATAACATTGTGTGAGTTTATGGTGTATAAAGTAATCTAAGGTCCATTTTAAAACCATGGCCAAATAGACAACTGTGCAAATGAAAGAAGTTAATATTTTAAAACATGTATTATTATTGTTACTCATTTTATTGTGGTAAGAACACTTACATGAGGCCTACCTACCCTCCGAACAGATTTTTAAGTGTATGATACAGTATTGCTACCTATAGGTAGAAAGTTGTAGAGCAAATCTCTAGAACTTGTTATTTTGCACAGCTAAAAATTTATTCCCGATAATTAGCAATTTACCATTTTCCCTCCTCTAAAGTTGAATTTTAAGAAAGGAGTTACTAAACTAGAGCAGTGATTTTCAACTGGTGCTGCAAGAATTTTTAAAACACACAATACCTAACTAACAGCCAAGACAACGATAGCTGTCAGGTATGAATGCCCTGTTATATAATAGAGTTGTGTCTTATTGGTCACGTCACATAATAAGGTTGTGTCTGATAATTTTTGGTGCCAGAAATCCTTATATACAAGTATAGGTGTCTGATTTTTTAAAAAGTCACTTTGGAGCAAAAAGGGTAGGTAATTACTATTATTATTATTTTCTGTAACCAAAATTACTTTATTTTCAGATTGGCAAAAAATATAACATTTTTTTGGTGTGCTACAGAATCTTAGTTTGTGTGCCATGAGATGAAAAAGGTTGAAATTGCTGGGCTAGAGTCACCTCTAGAGTTAAAATTTGATTAAAATAAGTAGCTGAATAGATATATGACAAAGAAAATAGAATCTAGGTATGCAGAGTGTCCATTGTCAAATTATTTCAACTCTTCAAAGCAAAAAATTTTCATCGTAAATATCGGAAAGTGAATAAATGACTAAAGTGGACTTTATATATGGGTGGCCCACAGACCATGTAAGACTCATAGGCAGGATTTATTTGGCCATCAAGAAATTTTTAATTACATTAAAAAATCTGGATTTCTAGTTTTTCTAGAAAAATTAGGGAATCTGATGACATCAGGACCCACATTCTTGCATGACAAGAGTTGCCTGGAGCTGGGAGTGGCTGTCTCCTTTCGTCACTAGATATGACTCCTCATTTATGTTACTTACATGGGCCAGCTTCTCCGTTGATGACTCTGACCCAGAGTAACCTCAAGAGGTGGGGAAACGTGATAAAAGGGCAGCTCAATGCTGTGTGTGTCTGCACACATGCAGTTGGCAGGAAAACGCAGTCCTGCACCTTGTCTTGGTTTTATATGGCTGGGGGCAGAGCCTCCTCCCACCCCACCCTGCTCACGGCCTCCCAAGACTTCAAGTGCCACACCTTGAAGTGGGCAAAAGTGGGCAAAGTGGCTCATACACAGGACTGGATGTGGTTATATCGAAAGAAAAATCTTGGGCCTCGCTGAGCCAGGCTGAATGTGTTTTAGAATGCTTACTTTCTGTCTAAAATTTAAAAAAATGGAAAGAAGCTAGTGTGGCTGGAGCATGGGTCCATTTAGTGCCTGTCAGTGCACTAAATAGACTATCTCCTACCAACTGGTTGCCACCACGATTTATCACAAAGCTTCGTTGTTAGGTACCAGACAGAGCCATGCAGAACCCGGGTGTCCTAGAACCTCACCTTGATGTGTACATATCATCGTGGGGAAATTCTGTTTTTCTTTCTGGCATAAAGAAGGTTTGTGGGCTTCTCAGAGGAAAACAGATGTGTGCTGCAGAGATCCTTACTCGAAAGGGTGCTTTCACTGGGGCGTGCTGTGCCTCTGAGGTCTGTGCTGGGGTGGGAGGTTCTAGGGTGGGAGCCATGTCTACTAAATCTGCTATTTTTCTAGTCAGTCCACTGTGAGTGCTGTCAGGGGGCATAATACATCCTCCTTGGTCCCTTTGCCCTTCTTACTCTTCCTCCAGTGCTTTCTACTGAGCTTGGAGAACAGTCTGTCCCTTTCCTGGCCAACTGTCCTTATGTGGTCTGACCCCTGATGATTTTCTAGCCCCATGTTGTCCTGCTCTCCCCTCCCCTTCCCATGCTCCAGCCACACTAGCTTCTTTCTATTTTTGAACACCCATAGCTTGTCCCCACCCAGGGCTGCTGCGCAAAGTGCTCTGCCCTCCCCTTGGACCATCTCCCCTCAGCTCTTGGCCCTGCTGGCTCCTTCTCTTCATTTGGGCTTCGGGTCACATACCAGCTCCTCAGAGGTTTTTCCGGATCACTTCCCCCTTCCCCTCATGCTCCGTTTCTAGTACATTATGTCCTCATTTTCTCATTGCAATTATAATCTAAAATTATTTTCATTTACTAGTGTCTGCCTCTTCCATTTCAATACAAGCTCCACAAAAGCAAGGACCTTTTGTCTCTTCCTCACCACAGAATATCCCTGTTCCTGGAACATGCATTTAATCTGCGAATGTCCACACCCAGGGAGGCGTGGGAAGTGTAACAATTGTGAGCCTGCAGGCGTACAAATGAATACTGAAAAAAAAAAAAAAAAAGTCTATACACACATTTAACACTCCCCTGATTTAGGCCTGATTTTCAGGATGGACTTTGGCTGTCTGTTATATCCAGATGCCAATATTAAAACTGTGCGAGAGAAAGAGTTAGATTGGGTGGTTTATCTCCTTAATTATGATGATTTTATAAAATGGCTTTGACTGGTGACACAAGAGGCAAGGTTGCCACCTAGTGTTTAGAGGTGGAGATGTGTGACACCAGCAGTACCTTTTTAAAAAATTGTGTGTCTATAGAAAGTCCAACTTCTACAATCTGCTGTAATACAGACCAGGATTTGCCAAGCGGGCATCATTCCCCACAAACGAAGTGTGTCTGCAAAGGCTCCAGACGGATTCCTCCTGGGCTTCTGCCAAAACTCGAGATACTAAAAAAACCTACAGCAATGAGAGAGCGGGCTAGCTCAGTTTCACAAGGTAGCATATTCTCCAGACTGTGTTTTTTAAGGTTCCACCTGCCTCCCCTGTCAATGTGTGCTACTTATAAAATAAGGGAAATCAACATTATAGAAAATAGTACTACCACCTCAGCTGCTTTTCGCTCTGGCAACACAGGCAAAGATGTATTTCTCAAGGTTTAGGAACACACGAGCCATTCAGACGCCTAATTGGTTGTGACCATGCACAAGGCTCACCTGCACTGAAAGGTCGTGGTGGCCTTAGGCTGGGCATTTCTCACTCCCGAGCCATATGCTAAAAATGGGCAGGACAGAGGGAAGCTGTGGAAAGTGGTCAGACGAGGGTGGCACCAGGGGAAACCACTTCATAAAGAGCCTGGGTTATAGTCTCCTAAGATATCGCTCCCGGAAACTGGGTTATTAGTAATGATGGAAAATGGGTGGTGAGATGAGCCAGTGGATGGAAATAACCATGGCAACCAAACTATCCCTTTTCTTATTTCATTTTCCTTGAGACTAAAAATAGATCAAGTGTCGGTCATTGCAAACAAGTCCAGCAATGGTTTCCATCTCCTGCTACAGCGTTTGCTGGCTTTTTTAATGGGTATGTGCAGAAATGCTCTCCTAACCTTAAAAAATTATTATATACCTTTTGTCCTAACCGTTTAGTCTGTGCTCTATATATTATCTTAATGTATATAGTCGTCTACTCTCACTTTACAAAATATTTTCTAAGAGCAAATAAAATAAATATGAAAGTACAAAGCAAGAATTGGAATGCTTTTTGGAAACCACCTACTCAATGCATGAATCTTTTTTTTGTCATCCTGAGTGAGGTAGGCTCTATTTAATCTCTTCAGTGACAAGGAGCTCACTACCTCACGATGTAGCAGTTTCGTAATTTAATGAATGGTTAGAACGTTCTTTCTCTATTTTCATTTACTCCTGCAGTTGATATTTACTTAGTGCCTACTTTGCCAGGCACTGTGTTGGGAATTTTGAATGTAGTGATGAAGAAAATGAACTCAGTGCCTGAACACACAGAAGTTTCAGTCTGCTTCCCTGCACCTCTCCTGGGGGTATGTGCAATCGGAAACAATGTAGAACACGAACACCGACTTTTTTCCATATGAGAGTCCTGTAAAGTTTGAGAACCCTTAGATTTCCTTTACTAACACAGCTTGTGGTATTAGGGAGGATTCCTTGGATGCAAGTAAGTGAAAGAATGAACAAAATCCCTGGACAAAAATGGATCTATTTGAGCCAAACTGGGCAGCTCAGAAAATTGAAGGAAGAGGAGAAGAATCAGGTCTGGAGACAGCAGAGCAAGAGGCAGCTTTGGGGACCTAAATAGCAGGAACTAAAGAACAGGTTTGTTTTTTCAAGGTGCTGCTTTTGTTTTCAGTCTTTGGCCCCTCTGACCAAGATTCAAATTATAAGAATGGCCCAGCTTGGGTCCCATGCCCACCCCATACTGGTGGCGTGGAACTTCTTGATGTCCACATAGAATGTAGCCAATGCAGCAAAGGGCGTTCCTGCAACGAAAGACCAAGGAACTGCTGCCAGAGGAGGAGGAATGAATGCTGGAGGCAAAACCAATAAATGACCACAACTGTCGCCATCACAATCTCCATGCTTGGGCAGAGAGGCCACTTGGAAACAGATGCAGAAGGAAACCTGGAGGTCCTCCCTTAGGCAGTAGTGATTGTCTGTGAGGCTTGCTAGTTTGACCTCAGTCTCCAGTTAGAATCCCCAGGTCTGCCTCACCTTCCTCATCTGATCCTCAGGATGACTTTGATGGCCTCATCCTTTGGGCCTCATTCTACCTTAGGTTTTCCCTGGGAGGCCCAGGAGGAGCCCAGCTGCCTTCCTGCAGCTGCGGGCAGAGTGATGATGAAGATTCAGCTCTTCCTTTTGAAATCTGTCTGCCCCGAACCTCGCCCTTATCGCCAAACAAGCGTATTTACTCACCAAACTTGTGATCCGAACCCACGCCTCAGTTCACCATTTCACCCACGAGCATACCACAGTGGACTTTATGTCAGTAAAAGAGCTCAGCTGTTGCATATGCTCTTGGGAATCAGTTAGTTTTAAAAGTACATCCTAGATTTCTGCTGGAGATTAATGTCCAGACTAAATAACTGTATATCTACTTTAGATAAGGGGAACATCTCTAACAGCCTCCAGTATTCTGGCAGCGCTCCCTGGTTTTTTTGGAGATCACTACAGTATCTCCGACCATGTCTGCAGGCTCCTTGAGTGCTTGGAATCGAACTAACTCGGGTCCAGCATCACATATTCTCTTACAGCTGCCAGCTGTGCTCACATAGCTCACCTGGCTTGACACCAGTCTTTTTGCTGGAGGAGGCCAGAGAGCAGTTGACTAGACCTGCCTTCACCCTGAACAACTGTGTCGTGTCTAAAAGAGCAAGGGCTTTGCAACTGGAAAGACCTGGGTTTAAGCCCTGCCCCTGTCTTACTGTACACTCATTGTGTGCCTTGGCTCAGTTATTTACCTATTTCATGTCGTTGTATTGAAGAAATGAAAAGACTTTTCAAAAGGGAAATACTAAGACAGTAGCAACTGTAGGAAGCAGCTACCGTCCTAGAACTGGGGATTGGGTGGAAGAGTTTGGGATTGTTAAGGTTTAGAGCTCGAGGAGGGGTCCGGCCAAGCTGAAACTCAGACCTCTGAGAAAGGTCGCTGCTCAGCTGTGCTGTTGTCTCAGGAGCTTGAAGGCGGCTCCTGTGGGGTGAGACCCAGACCTCTGAGGAGGGGGCACTGACTGCTGGTGCTGGGGTCCCCAGGAGAGGTAATGGTGCTGGTTCTGCGAGTGTTGGAAAAATGCACATCAGAATCAAATGGTGCTACCAGAACAGCCTGCTGCTGCTGCTGGGGTGAAATCCATTGGGAGGATGGTGCCGACAAGAACAGTAAGACAAGGGAACAGAAGGCACATGGGAGGAGCACTCCCTTCTTCCTCAGCCTTGAAGTCTCCCTCTAGTGCCAGCTATTGGCAAAGCCAATAGGGGATCCAGTTGATAAAGGAGACCTGAGGTTTGCAGTTTCCCAGCCTCAGAATCACAGAGCAGTGTGAAATGGTGTGTTTGATGCTGGGAAACAATTACTTAACTGTCCACTCATTTGGCTACTCAGCATCCACAGACACCTTGCTTCCCCATGGACTTCCACACACGGAAAACAACTTCAGGCTGCTGCCTTAAAAAGTGCAACTTCCTTTACACAAATGAAGATGTTCTTCATCTCACTGTATCTCAATGTCCCAGCAGCCCTCAGCGGTCACTGTATCTACCTCTGGAAGACAGTCCTCTCATTCAGCTTCCAGTTATCTTAGTTGCTCTCAGGTTTAAAATCCCATCACAACATTCTGTTACTGAAAGGCTACATTATCTTATGTAAAATAGTGAGGGCAAGAAGAAGAAACACAAAATTAGTGTAAATTAGGGGTCAACAAACTCCAACCCATGGGTCAAATCCAAATTTTAAAATAAAAGTTTATTAAAACACAGCCACACCCATTAATTGACGTAATATCTATGGCTGCTTTCAGGCTACAATGGCAGAGGGAAGTACTTGCAACAGAGATCATATGGCCCTCAAAGCTAAAATATTTATTATCTGGTCTTTTCAGAAAATTTTACCCTGCTTTATACATACATACCCAGACACACATTCTGTAACTTTCCTATTCCAAGTTTTCTATGCTCTCAGTCAGAACCTGAGCTAGTTCTTTACGTGGTGAGGTAGCCCAAATATTCATTCCTGAATGAATGTTAGAATGAATTCAGAAATGTCTGAATCCTCAGTGGTTCTGCACTTTTTGGTTGCTGAAGTTTTCCATTAACTTTTGCTATTGGCCATGGAAGTGCCCCAGAGAATCCCCTGAGTTCTGTGATCCTACCTTCATTTTTAAATAGCAATACAATTGGTTCTTGGTGATGAGAATAAATCATCCCAGCCTGTAGAGGAATCTTCTTCTTTACCTGTTGGTTGAGGGACATGAAGATCCCCAAATGACCAGGTGGCTGTTTCAATAAAAACATTGGTGTGTACCCAAAATGAAGTATTCTTCCCTCAAAACCAGTACAGATCACTATTGCAGGGGTGGGAGGCAACAATTTGCAAGAGGGTTATTAGATGTAATCGTGAGAGGAGCCATTTCCTCATCCACCCACTGATGCCTGGACTCTGCATGCTGACTATGGATGAAAGAGCACCAAACATTGGTTACTGATGTACAGGATACAGCATATGCTGTAAGGCAGAACTCCATGCTTTTAGGATACTGTCTTTTTGGGCACGGTCACCCAGTTTTCAATGGGCCATTCTATTATTCTATTGGGCCAGCTGCTTCTGGGTGATGGGAAACATATAAGATAGACCGGCATCAGGTGTGTGCTATCTTCAATACAAACTGGTCCAAAAGGCATCCATGTCAATGACAGGTCAGGCAGGCACCCTTCACATGGGGGTGCGGGTGGGGGGCATTCACTATGTCCTGAGGCAAATGAAGGAGGCCTGCTTAGCCAAACACCACAGGGTATTCTGAATCTTTAGCCCTATCTGGGTGTTCTTTGTGCTTCTTGCTTTTCTTTTCTTTCTTTTTTTCTTTTCCTGCAAACAGTCCTCTCATGGATACCCTCCTCCAGGACCTCTCTGCTGTCAAAGGCTCCTCAGACCAGGAAGAGCTTCTTCTGCTGGAAACTGGGAGGCTTATAAGCCACAGAGGAATTTCTTCCT
>NW_006285040.1:6232367-6235169 GCF_000327345.1 Myotis davidii
CTGAACATCATGGGCGATGGCATTCCAGACCTCCCCAGACTTCATCACAGCTGCATCCCAGTTGGCATCATTCTCCATGTGGTTCAGCCCGAGCAGGTATTGTGGGCCTGGAACAGGAGTCACCTCTTTCTCTTGGGCATAGCAACTGGGTCAGGATGAGGCAGCCTACTGTGCCTGCACCCCAGGCCACGTCTAAGTCAGCATCACCCATCACTATGGCCATTACCCAACCCCTTCTTTAACATTTAATACAACATAGTTTATGTGAATTAAATTATTTTGGTCATTTCTGCCAAAGTCATACTTACTGAAAGTAATTTTAGTACATGGTTATCAAAAGTTACACCGGAGGTCGAAAAGGCCCCAGTGAGGTCGGGACGGCCCGGTGAGGTTGGGACGGCCCCGGTGAGGCCCCAACGGCCCCGGTGAGGTCAGAATGGCACCGGTGAGATTGAGAGGGCATCAGTGAGATCGAGACAGCCTCAGTGAGGTTGGGACGGCCCTGGTGAGGTTGAAATGGCCCTGGTGAGATCGAGATGGTCTTGGTGAGGCCGAAATGGCCCCAGTGAGGTCGAAACTGCCCCGGTGAGGTTGGGACGGCCCTGGTGAGATTAAAAAAAAAAAAGTTACACGGGCATTCACTGGCCCCATAAAAGTATTACATGGGATCCTGGAAAGGAACAAACAAGCAAGATTCTGGATAAGCTCAAATACCAAGAATTATTAATTTGTAAGTATGCATATATGTAAATGTGCAAGTGCTTTTTAATAAAGAACAATGATGTTTTTGTGTTGCCACGTTTAAATGAGTTCTCCAGTTTGTAGGTTTTTTTAAAAAAAATTTATATAAACATCCAATTCCTATATTCCTTCAGATTTCTTTGTGTCATTGTGCTGTAGAATCAGGGCACGGCAGGCATGATGTCAGAAGCCAGTTCCAACTCTGCTCTCAACACTACCTAGTCCACTGTGTGTGACCCTGGGCTTAACATCTCTGGGTCTGTTTCCTCATCTGTACAATGAAATGAGTAGGTAAGATGATTTTAAGGTCTTTTTCACTTTAATACTATGGTATGAAGTGACAAGTGGTACAATATCATATGATATGACTGATAAAAGGATAAGGCAGGGACTGCATTAGCTATGGACAACCATATTGTTCATATTTAAACTCCAGTTCTTATGAGCCTAATAGATTTTTTAAAATGCTCAAGATAAAGCAACTATCAATTCATCTGAAATAAATATGGTATATCTGCTCTGAGTTCATCTTGTTTTAATTTCTCCAGAGAATTGGCACAAGATCTCTCCGATATTTATTGGTAGCAGAGAAATTTAATCTGGGTGCTGGCAGCCAGAAGCACATGGCTGGTGCCTATAAAATCCATACACGCTCTCCGATCACTTTGAGAGCGTTACAGTGGAATTTGTTTGATTCTCTATCTTGTCATGGCTGGGTCAGAATGCCTCTTTTAATAATAAACAGTGACTCCCTGTACTCAGCACAGTCTCACTTGAAATATGAGTAAGGGGATGGAGCTTGAGAAAGGTAAGGAGGGACAAAAAGAAAAGGTCTTGGATGAAGGGTGTCCTGTTAGTTTTATGCATGCACTGGGATCTGGTCCAACACTCCTCTTGGGAGCTCAGGCTTGGAAATGCTTCTGGAAAGGGAAGCAGAGACCAGCATGAGAAAAGTGCAGCTCATCATTTCTTGTGTTGAGGTGCTCGTTCACACTGAGTACATGGATCCAGGGAAGCCAGACACATAGAGTAAAAGCAAGAGGCACAGGAATGACTTGACTGAATTCTGGTCATGAGTTGACATCGTCTGTGACTGGACCGATTCCCTCACAGAAGACCAAGGCACTGGCTGAGAGGCCCTGTGGGGATTAGACTATGAGGTCCTGGGCGTGGAGTAAGAACTCCACGGTGACAGGCAGGGCTCATGCTTCATGAGCACATATGCAATGCAGTTGCACAGGGCCCTCAGCTCAGAAAAATCCCATGCTTGAAGTTGAATGTTCTGTGATTGACATTTTGAAATGTTTAATAATTTTATTTTTGAATTTGTGTTTAATAAGTGAAGTCAGATGGGACAGTGGAGCATAAACCAGGGACTTGAGGCCTCAACTCAGAAGCAGTCTCGCTTTTCACCAGCTCCTGCTTCCTGCTTCTCAGCCCCCACCTCCCCAGTGCTCCCCAGCAACCACTGGTGCCCTGGGCCCCTGGTGGGCCTGGGTATGGAAGGAAGGGCTGGAGCCAGGTATGCTCATGCTGCACATGTATCTCCTGTTGAGTTATGAGACTGTGTCTCGCTGGTCCCTCAATTATCCTTAAGCAACACCAAATAGCAAATATGAAACACCATGACAAGACAAAAGAGAGATAGTCAGAAAAAGATAAGTATCACATGATCTCATTCATATGTGGAATATAATGAACAAAATAAACTGATGAACAAAATAGAACCAGAGACACAGAAGCATGGAACAGACTGACGAATTTCAGAGGAAGAGTGGGGGTGGGGAGGGAGAAGGGAGTGATTAACCAGGGAACTTATATGCATACTAGAGGACCCATGGACACAGACAATAGGCTGGTGAAGGACTGGGAGGGGCAGGTATGAAGTGGAGGGGATCAATAGGAATAAAACACACAAATAAAACAAGGGGACATCTGTGATACTTTCAACAACAATGATAAAATTTTAAAAATATATTTTTATTGATATCAGAGAGGAAGGGAAAGGGAGAGAGAGAGATAGAAACATCAATGATGAGACAAACTCATTGATTGGCTGCC
>NW_006285040.1:6235237-6241946 GCF_000327345.1 Myotis davidii
ACATGTTGGAAGAGGTCAATGGGGGTGAGGGGAGACACACATAACACAAACAAAGGGGACATCCATAATCTTTCAACAATAAAGATAAATTGGGGGGAAAAAAGAAGAAAGAAAGCATTTTCTTCTGCTTTTTCCACATTTGCACTTTGGCGCTGGGTCCCATACATGTAGCCAACATTGGTGAGAGAGATAGCTAATGACTGCAAGGTGTGAGCTGGCCTGATGCTTGAACACAGCAGGGAGTAAGGGTGAACAGCAAATCCACGGGTGAAGAGCAAATATAAAGGCCAGAGCTAGGCAATGAGACACAGGTTTGAAGCAGGGGAGAGGAGAGGAAGACAAGGAAGCTGAAGTCAAGATGTATGCATGGCAAAGGTAATCTAAATCCAAATTTAAATAGTGGCTGGCGCTTCAATCTTGTTTATACATGAGTGAGGGTCCATCTGACTCACATAGCCAAAAATGAGGCTGAGCAGTGTTGACTATGTTCTAAGCCCATGTTAGTCTTTGAGAGGGGGAATTAAGGCAGGTACACATTTACCTGACACCGAGTTTGTCTTTTAGCCTTCCAATATGATGGAAAGAATTACCGTAATGAAAATTCAGTTATCTGTTATGCATTTAATGTGAATGTAACTATTGAAAAGAATGACTGCCATTTCTTATAACATTCTTTTTTTTAAAAAAATGTATTATAATCTACAGGGGAGAAATAAAAACTTTTACTTTCTCTCTTAAGTTTGGCGTCTTCAGATATCTATATGGGGATACTGATGCGGGCTATTGCTCCTGCTCAGGAAGGCGGGAACCAGGCAGCAAATTCTCCCCATTTGCGGTGCCATAACCTCCCAGCACGTCTTGTTCGGTGCCTCTGAAGTTGTGCTGATTAGGAAAGAGGCGCAAACAATCCTCAGCCCTCTGCTTATTTTTTAACAAGATGGAATTTAATTAAACACAATTTGTGCTCTTAATTTATTCCTCTGGAGCCTTTATAGGCTCAGAGTTACCACTGCTCACTACAGCTTAGAGAGAGGAAAGTTTTTAACTATACTTTGAAACAGAAGCTACTTATCAGGTGGCAGGGGAAGCAGGGAGCAAGCTTGGAAGGAAGGAACATCTGGCTTGTCTGACACCTAACATTTTTGTTTACTTAACAAACGCCCCTATAGTGCTTACTGTGGTGTCCGGCACTGTTCCAGGTGCCTTACGAACACTAATTAATTGAGTGCTCATAACAATCAGGGCTGACTTATCCAGGAGGCATGGTGCCTGTGGAAAACAAGTTAATTTCTTTAAAGTCAAGAGAAAAAAAATATAATAATAACAACGACTATATAATAAGAAACTCATCCTGGACTGTATTTGTCTTTATACCCGTGTGGCAAATTTTTAATATTATTTATGGAAGAAGGGGCCCATAAAGGCAAATGTTTATAGGGCCCACAAAAATCATAATATAGTTCCAATACCAACTATACTATTACGTTAATTTTACAGATGAGAGGACCCACACACACTTATACTAGTAGCTGACAGAGCTGAGACTCAAGGAAGGCAATCTGCTTCTGGCTCCACAGAACACTGTGTTGAGCTGTGCTGACGTGCTCATCAATGAAGTATTTCACATGCATTTTCTAGGTAGCTAACAAAGTAGCACTCCACAAAACCAAAATGCTTTGTTTTAATAATTTTGGAAGAAGGTCTTTCCTACATTTGTTATTTACTTCCTGCTTTATTAGATTAGCCTGAGCATAATCTACTCTTTTTCATGATGATAACAGTATCCTTATCCATAGACAATCTTACTGAGTATTTTTATATGCCTGGAACCCTTCTAAGATTTACTTTATAAGTGCTAACTCGTTGACTCCTCACAACTCTATGAGGCACATAGATTTATTCTTTTAGATGAGGAAACCCAAGTTAAGTTAAGCTACTTGTCTAAGTTCACCCAACCACTTGAGAGCAATGGAACTCGGCATCCTGGCTCTGAGTGGCCCCTGTCAACCAGGATGAGTGGGAGCTTTGTTGTGCGTACAGAGTGATGCTCTCCGGAGCTTTATTCCTACCCTTGCATCTTCAGACCGAGATGTTATTTTAAGTCTGTGTCTACTCTTCAGGGTGTATGTCTTCTCTGTCCTTGTCAGGCAGCTGACTGATAGTTTTAGCTGTGTTTTGTTTCCAGTTTGTACTCACATTTATCACTTGATAAATTAATGAAGGGCCTATGAGGGACCATTTTATTTGCTGCTTCCAAATCACTTTAATGAAGAACCAGAGAGCCCACCATCATCTTAGTGTTGTGTGTCAGGTAGATCAACGTGTGCTGTGTGGAGGGAGAGGTGCCCTGTAAACAGCCTTGTGATCCCTACTGCCTGGCTTTGTGAGGGTGATTTTGGATGCTTTGAGGACTTTTGTTGGTTAATGTTCATTTATTTCTTATTTTCCAGCTAAGTTTTCAATGGTGAATGCTGAGGAGTGGCGTGGCAGATATTATTACATGTAAGGGGAAAGTACTACTTGGCATGATACCTTAATCAAGCAAGTGGTTTGACAGAATTCATTTGCCAGGTAACTGCACTATCTTTGTGGTGTTTATTGAATGGTGTTACAAATAATTTAACTGGCAAGTAAGACTCCATTGGGCTATTCTGACTCCTTTATGGCTCAATCTTGAATGCTAGGCCTAAAGTTGGGAGGGACTCCATATATCTCATCTATATATCTGTATGTATGTATATTTCTACATTTATATGTGTATTTCAACATAAAATGTTTTATATATTATGTATATATTTTTATATATTATGTTATGTATATTTCTTATGTTGGAATGAACAAATGTTCTTTCCTTGTCTTGACCCCTGCTCATATCCAAACATCACATTAGGCATATCCTAAATTTGGCCTTCGTGACTATTTTAGACTTTATAATCTAATTAGAGGCCCAGTGCACAGATTTGTACACATTGAAAGTAAATTAATTAGAAGGTAGCCGGCGGGGTGGGACTGGGCGAGACAGGCTGGACACACCCTGGAGCTAACCTCCCCTGGTCCCTCCCCACCTGCTGCATGTGGGGCAGCGCTGGGGCTTGAAGGGCATCTGCAGAGTGGGGTCCCTCTGGTAGCTGGGGTCCCTCAGCCTGGCCTGCGGAGATTGGGCTGAAACTGGCTCTCCAACATCCCCCAAGGGGTCCTGGACTACGAGAGGGCACTCTGCAAAGTTGCTAACACTTGGCAGCTCCTGCGTTGAGCATCTGCTCCCTGGTGGTCAGTGTGTGTCATAGCTACTGGCCAATCGGCCAGTTGCTTAGCCTTTTATATATATAGATTGGTTACAACTCTAGGATTTGAAGACTGCTCTCTGACACCAATTGATTCTTTTCTGTTAACTGCATTAATTCTTGGCCTTCACAGCCTTCTCAGGAAACACTGCTACCATGCCCAAGATCTTCTTCTCTGTGCCTGGCCCCAGAAGGCTATGCTGATTGGGAATCAGTTTACAGGTTTGTAGAGGCTTGACAGTTTCTGGGTCCTACTGCTTAGTCATCATGGGTATACCTGAAGCCCTTTGTAGGTTCTGAAGTATTGACTGATATTTTGGATAGGAGAAAAACAGGGGTGAGTCAATTTCTTGAAACATTTTCAATTGTTTAAAAAACAACAACAAGCAAAGTACTCTAGACTGCTACTTAAGTCAGAGTTTAAACACTGGTGATACTCAGGTTGGATTTGAGCCATAGACATGTTTGGCTTTTAAATCAAGTGCTTTCATTTTTAAAATCTAGAAATTTCACTACATAATCTCCAGACTTTTAACTGCTTTTGCAATTGGGTGATCTGAAAGCATGGGACCTATATTCCTGCACAATTGGCCAGAATGAGATAGTACCTGGCCATTTAGACAGGACATGCACTTAAAAAAATTATATATATATAAAATTTCATAGAAGGGAGAGGGAGAGAGAGGTAGAAACATCAATAATTAAAGAGAATCATTGATTAGATTGGCTGCCTCCTGTATGCCCCACAGTGAGGATCAAGCCTGCAACCCGGGCATATGCCCTGACTAGGAATTAAACTATGACCTTTGGTTCATAGGTCGACGCTCAACCACTGAGCCACGTCGGCTGGGCATGTACTTCTTTTTTTTTTTTGTCATAATCCATCCGCAGGACAATTTGCTTATTTACATCCCTGCCTGTGCCCTGGAGCATTTGATTTTATATCCCCTACTATGAATCAATGAAGGATACAAGCTCAAAAGCTCAAGACCACAGTGCCTATGCTTAATTTCCTGTTTAGTTTATATAATCTTAAAAATTAATATTAAAAAGCAATACTCACACATAAAAAAATTAAAACAAGGTAGAAACGTGTATAGTAAAAAGTATAAGTCCACTGACCCCACTTATCTAAAAATTCCCTTTCCTTGGTCCAAGGAATAATACTGGTAATAGTATCTTTTATATTCATTTATATATTTTCCATGAATAGGGTTTTTTTGTGTATTTTTTTAAATCCAACTGGGGCTATCTACTTTTTGTAAGGCTGTGAGTGTATGTAAATACAGCCTTACAAAAGGGTCCCACACATGAACGAGAGCAATGTGGTATATTAAAGTAATTATCTGTATAATTAACAAAAACTCTTGGTGCAATTTCCAAATATTAGAAAAAAAATGTTTTTTAATTACCTGGCTAATTAGCTTCATTAGTCATTCTCTTGGCTCCTTTCTTCATGGAAGGAATCCATCCATTCAGTAGACATTCATTGAATTCCTTTTATGTTCAAGGTGCTCTATGAGGTAAAGTGGAAAATACAGAAATGAATTGAAAACAAAATCAACAACATTAGTATAAGAAAAAAGTGAGTATTTTCTGCTAAAAGAATGAGGTGAAGGCATTGAATTTTGAATTGAACATGCCCCATTGTCAGTGGATCAAGTCTAAGATTTGAAGGACACTTAAAAGTCCTAGATCTAATCCAAACCTGAAAAGGTGAAGTAAAGGAAGAGATTCAGCTGAGTGGGGAGGGCGTGGATGATGCATAGTTGGTAGGAGGTGGACTGGCCATGTGAGGTGAGGATAAAGGAGAACTCACTGAAAAAGCATCATTTCTCCTGGTACAGACCTGCAGGCATTTGGTCTGTGTTCAAAAAAATATGACTGCAGTTTCTTTTCTTTCCTAAAGTAAATTTCAATGACAATTTTGATAAAATGAAACTGGGAAGAGAGAGCTTTAAAAGTAGACATAAAAGATGCAATCAAGAGCCTGGCCAGATGTACTCGTGAGAGATTTAAGGAGAAAGAAATTTTGTCTTATACTTCAGTTACCTGGGAATAAACAGTTGTTGTTGTTGTTAAATACTCTCCTTGAATTGGAGAATGGTAAAAATTGACAATCTTTACAAAAATAAGCAACCAAAACCCTGTATGATTATCTTAAATGCTTTCTCCCCCCTCTAATTTTTTTAGACAGTTGGGCCACTTGGAAATAATAGAAAATACCCATCTGTTATAGATGTGCAGTCACTTCTAGATAAGACATTAGGGGAACCTATAGCACACCCAGAGTTCCAAATATGTCACCATTTATAAATCCTTCATTTTGCTCTCCAGCAACCTGATGCTTTTATATGCCCAACATGGATGAGTAGCTGAATTATGCAAATCTAGTTTTGACATGCATAATAGCTGCATGAATGGTACATGGAAACCTCTGAACTATTTTTGCAATTTCTTGTGAGTCTTAAACTACTTCAAAATATAAAGTCATTTAAAAAATGGTCATGAAGCCAATTTTCATTTTGCTTTGAAATTCATCTTTCTCTTGAATGCCTCAGTTAGACACTCTAATTAAAAAATTTCTCACTTAAATGATTTTAAGGATACTACTAATTGAAATAGTGATGAAATTATTCAAATTATTTAAGCAAAAATATTCCTTATGAGTAGAAGAGTTTTTATTCTCTCTTGAGTTACCGAGGCTAATGACAAACTTCACAAGATAATTGGTCAATCTCAGTTTCTCCTTGCTCTCCTTTAGAACTTTAGATATGAATAAGTGTCTTTTATAATAATCCCATAAACGGACTTTTCTTTGGTTCTTTCATCTACATAGTATATGGATAGACCAGACTGAAATATTAGTAGGATCATAACCAATACTATTTATTGGTACTACTTTGTCAATAGGTTTTTTCTCTCCATAACACATTATATCAGTCTATGAATGTGTTATGTTCTATAATATATTATATAAAATCAAATAATGACCAATTTTTAAAAATCTGTATTTTAAAAATGCTATAAATTCACTTAGAAATAACATTACAGTCCACTTAAAAAAATAGTGCTATGGTCTCCAAAATAGGGCTCACATGTCCCAGGGGATGTTCAGGTACATTCATATTAATGGTCCAAATTTGAAAAGTTAAGATGTGACCCAAAGCAATGGTAGTATCAATATACCTCTGCCAATGGGCTTCAGATTTCATTTAGCCAACATTTCTCCACAAGAGTCTTTATAATAAACTAGAGGTCTGGAGCACAAAAATTTGTGCACTCGGGAGGATCCCTCAGCCCGGCCTATGCCCTCTTGCAGTCTGGGACACCTTGGAGGATGTCCACCTGCTGACTTAGGCCCACTCCCTGGGGAACCGGGCCCAAGCTGGCAGTCAGACATCCCTCTGGCAGCCCGGCAGCCC
>NW_006285040.1:6242154-6253834 GCF_000327345.1 Myotis davidii
GGGGTGCCTGGCCAGCCTGGGTGAGGGGCTGATGGCTGTTTGCAGCTGGTCACACCCCCTTCAGGGTGGGGATCCCCACTGGGGTGCCTGGCCAGCCTGGGTGAGGGGCTGATGGCTGTTTTCAGGCTGGCCACACCCTCTTTAGGGGGGGTCCCCACTGAGGTGCCTGGCCAATCTGGGTAGGGGCTGAGGGTTTTTTTCAGGCTGGCTAAGCCCCCCAGCGATGGAAGCTCCCAACCTCTCCTTTTTTTCTTTTTTATTCTGGGATTTATTTACCTTCTATAATTAAAGCTTTGTAGCCTTGATTGGAGCTCAGAGCTGGCCAGGTCCCTTTTTTTCTTTTTCTTTTTATTCTGGGATTTATTTACCTTCTATAATTGAAACTTTGTTGCCTTTTGCAGAGGCTACAGCTGGCCGTGGGAAGCTTGGCTTCCTCCATCACTGGGGCAACCAAGCCTCCTGCTCGCTCCAGCTTCGTGGCTGCCGGCTGCCATCTTGGTTGGGTTAATTTGCATATAGTCACTCTGATTGGCTGGTGGGTGTGGCTTAAGGTGTAGCAAAGGTATGGTCAATTTGCATGTTTGTCTTTTATTAGTGTATATTATGAAAACTTTTATTTTCTTCATATTTCTAATATGTAGTGGCCATTATTTTGGGGGCATATATCTGTAATTTATACATTTCTATAACTTTCTAGAAAGTTTTATGGCCTTGTTAGTGAGTTATCAGAGTAATTTTTCAGCCTTTTCATTCAAGAAAACATATAATTTCTGGTTAGAAGCTATCTAGATGCCATCTACCCCAATTGACTGCCTACCACTTGAATCTGTTTTTTAAAAATTTCACCAAGCATTCTTTTAGCTTAGTGTTACATGCTATGATCTGTAGAGCCTCAGGCTCTCAGAGGCAAGTGCTTCAAGGGCTCTGTGTGAAGTAGCAGGGAACTGGGAAAAGTGATTGCTGATCTGGCATGGATCCAGTTCTCACTCATTCATTGAACAAGAGCAGCTGAGATAGCATTTGATTCACTTAATTAGGTCTGTGTCAGATTTAATTTTTAGAAAGTGTTCCATTGCTCAAGGAAGTGACCCTGAGCTGAGTCTCAAGAATGAGTACGTTAGCAATGCAAAAATATGGTAATGGACACACCATTTATGAGGCAAAATGTGTCTCCTTAAATAAAGTGCAGAGGAGTGAGAGAAAATGGCAGAGTAGAAAAATTCTCATAAAAGTAGTAAAACTGGCAAACATCATTAGAGTCATCTATTTCAGAACTCTAGATATTAGCCAAATGCTTGCAGCAATCTGGGGAGTGTTAATTAAAAAACAACAACACAACAACAACAGCTAAATCTCAGTAAAAAGGAGTGAGATTTGTGGCATTTTAACTTGCCCTATTCTCATCTCCTCTCTCTAGCTCCATGGTAACCTTGAAAACCGACACAGCTTGTAAGCATGTTGAAAATGGGAAATACGGCAGCCACTGGCGGTTGCAGAATGGAGCTGACCTTCTTCAAAGCCTCATTCCCAGAGAATTGCCACACTTTGACTTGCCTGGTGGTTCCCTGTAAGACCATACTTGCAAGGCTATCTTTATCTGCTACTAGAGGCCCGGTGCATAGATTCACGCACCAGTGTGGTCCCTCAGCCTGGCCTGCGGGGATTGGGCCGAAACCAGCTCTCCAACATCCCTCGATGGGTCCCGGATTGCAAGAGGGTGCAGGCCAGGCTGAGGAACCCCATCAGTGAACGATTGGGGCTGGGAAGGGCTCCAGGGCATGTCTGGCCCATCTCACCCAGTCCTGATCAGCCAGACCCCAGCAGCAAGCTAACCTACCAGTTGGAGCATTTGCCCCCTAGTGGTCAGTGCATGTCATAGCAACTGGTAGAACGGTAAAACGAATGGTCAGACACTTAGCATATTAGGCTTTTATTATATAGTATGATTCAGAGTGGAGGTAACCTTTTCTCAAGGGTGTTTGTCAAAACAATTAGTGTCAATTGTTTAACTTTGCGGCTGCTAGGGTTGATTGAGAAAGTTAAGAAAAACAATAGGCTAGCCAGTGGTCGGCAAACTGCGGCTCAGCAAACTATGACTCACGAGCCACATGCAGCTCTTTGGCCCCTTGAGCTCTTTTGTGGCTCTTCCACAAAATACCGACTTCTGCGCATGGGCCACGAAGTTTCAATCGCACTGTACGTGCGTGCCCGCATGTGGTATTTTGTGGAAGAGCCACACTCAAGGGGCCAAAGAGTTGCATGTGGCTTGCGAGCCGTGGTTTGCCGACCACAGGGCTAGCCAAAGGCTGAAAAGAAAAAGATGGAGATTAAGATGTCCAAAAGGGATTTGAAAAGCTCTGACATATTCCTAGGAATCTAGGTGATCAAATGCATACATAGGGTTATATATGCCCACGATTTTTTGCAGACATGGTAAGCAAAGACCTGAAAATACCCTAAGCTCTCATACCTGGATGACCTTGAGGATCTGTGCAAGTAGAAAGTGAAGGCTAAGGCAGAATTTTAAACTTTCTGATGGAGTGTTGAAGGCATGACTCAACACACACATAGAGCCCCTTGGCAAAGACTGGAAGACTTACAGGTTCCAGGCATTTAAGGAGATCTTTGCCCAATTGTTACTGACCACTAAGCAACTGAGCAGAGACTTCAGTAGACACACATGACAAAGAACACACAATTTATCATTCAAAAAAGTTGCTAAAACAAACAAATAATAACAAACAGGAACATCAACAAACCCTGGGGAGGGGAAAATCTGATTTCTATAGTTGTCAAAATTTGATATTTAAATGTTTGCAACAAAAAATTACAAGATGTGCAAGGAAACGAGAAAGTATGGTGCATAAACATAGTGGGGAGGGGCAATTAATTGGAACTGTCCTTGGGGAGGCCCAGATATTGAAATCACTAGACAAAGACTTCAAATCAGCTATTGACTGATTAGTCACTAGGGAAATGCAAATCAAAACCATTTCCTACCCATTAGGATGGCCATAATAAAAAAGACAGGTAATAATAAATGTTGGAGAGAATGTGGAGAAATTGGAACCTTTAAGCATTGTTGGTGGTAATGTAAAATAGTACAGATACTTTCAAAAACAGTAAGAAGTTCCTCAAATGTTTAACATAGTATTACTACATGACCTCAACATTTCATTTCTAGGTATATACCCAGAGAATTAAAATCACGTTAAAGCCAAAAAAAAAATCTGACAGGAATGTTTGTAGCATTATTATAAATAGTAGATAAAAAGTTGAAACAACCTAAACGTCCATCAACTGAGGAATGAATAAACAAAGTGTGGTATATTCGTATAATGAAGTATTATTTAATCATAACAAGGAATGATGTACCAATTCATGATACAACATCGATGAGCTTTATGAAGGTTAATTTTATGTGCCAACTTGACTGGATCATGGGCTTCCTAGATCTTTGGCTAATTATTTATTTCTGGATGCATCTGTGAAAGTGTTCCCAGGTGAGAATGGCATTTGAATTGGTAAACTGAGTAAAGCAGTGTCCTTCTCAATATGCATGGGCATCATCTAATCCACGGAGGGCCTGCAAAGAACAAGAAGGTGAGGGAAAGGACAATTTGCTTTCTTGCCTGGCTGCATGAGCTAAAACAACGATCTTCTCCTGCCCTTGGACTGAGAACTGCATCATTGATTCCCCTGGTTCTCAGGCCTTTGTGCTTAGATTGAACTACACCACTGGTGTTCTTGGGTCTTCAGCTTGCAGATGGCAGATCACAGGACTTCATTTATATTAAATGTCTGAAATAGGCTACACACAGAGAAAGAAAGTAGATCAGTGGTTGTCAGGGACGGGGAAAGGGAGCCACAGGGAATAGAATGTGACTTCTAATGGATATGGCATTTCTTTTTGGGGTGATGAAATGTTCTGAAATTAGAAATTGGTGACAATGATCCAATATTATGACTCTACTAACAATCACTAAACTGTACACTTTAAAAGGGGAAGTTTTATGGCTTGTGAATTATATCTCAATAAAAAATAAAATAAGTTATATACTATGTATTCTACACTGAAATTATGTTAATATGATAAATTTTGCTTTTTAAATATGACCTTATGAAAAGAAAGAGTAGTGCAGGGAAGAGAAGAAAAATAAATATTAAATGAAGATTTCCTATGTATCAGGCATTGTACTGGGTGCTGAAGACACAGAGGAAATAACTTACAGTCCATGCCCTTAAGCTGGATCAGTGTAGAAAGTTTTTATGAGAGCGGCAGAGGGAGATTTCTAAAAAGGGTGGTTCATGATACAAATCAAGAAATACTATTAATGAAGCCACTGCTAAGAGAATGAAAGACAAGGCACAACCTGGAAGAAATGCTATAAGTTATATATCTGATAAAGAACTTGCATGCAGAATATACACAGAACTCTCAAACCCCAAAAAACAACAACACACAACCACACAAAAAATCCAATTTAAAAATGGGCAAAGATTTGAAAATATATTCCACCAAAGAAGATATACAGATATAAATAAACCATGAAAAGATGCACAACATCATTAGCCATTACAGAAATGCAAATTAAAACCATAATGTGATACCACTACAAACCTGTTAGAAATGCCCACTGTCCGAAGATATCCACATCCTAATCCACAGAACCTGAGGCTGTTACCTTATATGGCAAAAAAAAAAATGTGTGTGGGAGTGGGGGAGGGTGGTGGTGGTTATCTTTGAAGAGGTGATGAGTTAGGATCTTGAGATAAGATTTTCCAGGTGGACCCTACATGCTACCATCACAAGTGTTTTTATGAGAGGCAGAGGGAGATTTTGCAGACAGAAGAGGAGGCCATGTAACCACAGAAGCAGAGATTGGAATGATGAAGCCACAAATCAAGGAACGCCGGCAACTCCCAGAAGCTGGAAGAGGCAAGGAACAGGTTCTCCTTAGCACCTCCAGAAGGTGCTCAGCCCAGTGACACCGATTTTGGACTTCTGGCCTCTAGAACTGTGAAATAATACATTTCGGTTGTTTTAAGTCACAAGTTCATGGTAATTTGTTTCAGCAGCCATAGGAACAGATACAGTGATTATACCAAATGTGAAGGAATTGAAGCTCATATACTCTGAAGGTAGGAATGTAAAATGGTATAATCACCTTGGAAAATAGTGGCAGTTTCTTAACAATCTTAAAATATATACCATCACATAATCCAGCCATCCCACTCCTAGGTATTTACTCAAAAGAAATGAAAGCAAAATCTATAAAAAAGGGTGGTATATGAATAGTCACACCGTATAGTTCCAAATTGGAAACAACCCAAATGTTTATCAACAGGTGACTACATAAACAAATTGTGGTACATCCATACAATGGAATAATACTCAGAATAAAAAGAGATGAATTACTGATATATACTACAATGTGAATGAACCTCAAAGTAATTATGCTGAATGAAGAGGCCAGATTAAAAAGTATAGACTGTAGAATTCCATTTGCATAGAATTCTAGAAAATGAAAACTAATCTACAGTGACAGAAAGCAGATCAGTGGTTGCCTATGGAGAAAGGTGGGGCTAGGGGATGGGGTGATATGTCTATGATCTTGATTATAGTGACAGTTTCACAGGTAGATATGTCAGACTAAATTTATCAAATTTTATAATTCTAATATGTGAGGTTCATTGTGTGTCAATTATGCATCATTGCAACTGGCAAAAGTAAGTCCAAACTGAAAGTCATGTACAGGAATCTGTGGTTGCACAAACAGTGGACGTCGCCTGGAGGTGATGGGCCAGAGGTCTGAGATTTGCTGCTCTATTCAACCCAGTTGTTTGGACACTCTCTTATTGGAAATGGAATGTGACTTGAACCAGGCTCAGAAGCCAGGACTTAGAAAACAGAATCATGCTCTGAGTTCTGGTATGATAGCTTTAGACATCCTAGGATACTCCTGCACCACATAACCTCTGGTCCTAGAAAGCAGGCTCCAGGCACCCACTGGTATTTGCAGAGTAGTGATCTAGAGAGGCAAACAATGCAGGTAAGTTGATGCCAAAACTAGAGTGATGTGGCACAAAACTAGGGCCCGAGTAGATGGCTCTGGGGCCACAGAACACAGAATGAGAAGGGTCTAATTTATCTGACAAACCTTATTTTGGTGAGTGTAATCTTCCTTACTTCAGAGGCAAGGAAAATATCTATAGGTAATCAAGGCACTTTCTGGCATTTCCTGGATGGATTCAAATACCCACAAATCATATTGATGTGTTCCAAAAGCATCTACTTAAAGGAGCAAAGAAAGAGTCTATGGGATAATTTCGTGGATTAAATGCCAGAGGCATGTTCTTGAGACACATTCCATTTCGTATATGCTTGACTTCTCTTCATTATTACAAACCATAGATTCTACTTGAAGTGATTTGCCTAGAGCTCAGATGAAACCATGCAGGCCAGCAATGTTCTCTCGCACTATGGGATCTGATACAATTTGGCAGTGGAAGCACATGCTATTTAGCTTTACAAGGTATCCTTTTGATCTGTAAAACTGATTAGCCTCTTCAGCTCCAGGCTATTGTGCACTTACATTTTTTCTTGACAAAAAATAAATTAGTGCTTTTGCTAAAATGTTTGACAAATGCTGTGATTGTATGGACTACAATAAATCAAGCAAGGTACTGGAAAATAAATCACATTAAATATAATTTAGTCTGTCATTTAAATGGCAAACATCAGTGGTCTCCTTATAGGTATATTTTGAAAGTTAAGCATAGTAGCTATTGTAAATCTACCGGTCAATTTTAATTTCTCCTGAATGGCCAATAGTTCTAACTGGTAACCATAAATCGCCTTCTATTATATTAAGGATTCTGGCTGTGATGAATGTGGCAACTGCCCTCTGGGTCAGTAAATGTACTCAGGTATTGCCAGCTCCTGTCAGATGTTCTCCTAGTTGAATGTGTTTCATTCTGCTTTTACTGAAGAGAGAGTAAATTTATTGAATCAGACAGATTTCTTGTTTCCATGTTTTCCACTTAACCATTAAAATCAGTACTGGTAATTTTCAATAAAAATTATCACTGTTCTTATTTTTCCACTCTTAACATGTTTCAGTAAGTTAAAGTTCTAATACTTGAATGATATCCTCAAACACAAAGTAAAAAACGGGATTTAAATTCAATTTAATCTTGAGATATCCAGAAAAGCATTAAGTCAAGAGCAATGTATTGACGCAGGGTTGGTGTTGAAAGAGGGATCCTGATAATTCCCTCTGCTACCTTCTAATTTGCACATCTTACACTGCCAAGAAAAAGGGGGGTGAAGAATTGAACAGAATATTGCCTTTATTTTTTGGGCATGTGTGCCTAATTGAATTTTCAATACTTCCTGAGGCAGTTCTTTGTTACATTTAAAGATTTCTCTCCTTTAACCAAGCTATTAATGAGTGATCTTAGAAAATGCCTCATTGTCCTTCCTTACCTTTCTTGCTCTAGGCCTCAGGGCCCTACATTGTTGGAGTCATGGGGGTGCAGAGAACTGCCAGCCTTCTCTGGCAGACGGCTGCCTGAACACACCTCCCACAAACCTGTTCTTTATTTTTTCTCTTTCTTTTTCAAAAACTCCAATCAAAGAAACTGAAATTCAAAGCAAAATCAAGGACACCTCGATTGAAACAAGATTGAGATAATAGCCTCCAATCTAGAGCTGCCTTTTTTTGTTTGTTTGTTTGTTTTTTGTTAACAGAATCTCCTTTAGCATCTGATATGTCAGATCACTCAGTCATTGCAGGATTGTATTGGAGCAGAATATCCTGTCCTACTGGATGTAAAAAAAACAAAGAAAGAAAAAAAAGGTGGAGAAATCGATTGGACAGTCTTAGGAAACCAAAAATACACCCTGAACCAGGCGACCACTATTTCAAAGGGTCATGTCTATTCTTTCTTAGTTATTTAATGGCCAGGCTTTGGTGTTAGGCTCTGGAAGCCCCACCTGAATGCGTAGGGTTTCCCCAGCTGGGAGCTGTCTCTTTTGGTGGACTTGGGCTCTGGGCCCTCTCACTGCCACTACAGGTGCTGGTCTCCAATGGTCCCCGGTGAGACCCTGACACTGCTGTCTGCTGCCTACAGTCAGGATGTCAGAAACCAGTCACGAAAACATCTAACCTGTGGTGAATCGAACTGTCATTAATTGACCTCCCACTGTGGTGACCATTTTCTGACTGGAAGTCAAGTGGTACCAGACCTGCTCTCTTCAACTCCAGGCTCTAAGAGTTACATTAAATGTCCTGCATGTGACCCTGTCTATCCTCCAGAGGGAGTCTGGATTCTAGATAGTGACCCCAAATCACTATCAGGAACAAAGCACTACTATTTAGAACACAGAACGAATTCTCAAACACAAAAGGGAAAAAGCAAATGGACCATTTAGAACATCAGCAAAGACATGAAAAGAATTTCCATCAAATGACATACAAGTGGCAAGAAAGCATATGAAAAGATTTACAACATCACTAGCCATTAGAGAAATACAAGTTAAACTACAATGAGCTAATACTACATACCTACTAGAAGGGCTAACATGAAAAATAGTGACAGCACCAAATGCTGGTGAGGATGAGGAAAAATATCACTCATATACTATTGATGGGAATGTAAGTACAGCTACTCTGAAAAACAATTAGACACGTTCTTACAAAAACTAAATGTGCAGCAGTCATACAACTAAATAATCAAACTTCTGGATATTTATCCCAAAGAAATGAAAAACAGTTCACCAAAAAATACTTGTGCATGAATGTTTATAGCAACTTTATACATAATAACCCCAAACTGGATACAACCCAAATGTCCTTCAACAGGTGACTAGTTAAACAAACTGTGATAATCCATACCATGGAATACTACTCAGCAATAAAAAAAGAAACCATTGGTAAACACAAGAACTCGGATGAATCTCCAGAGAATTATGCTCAGTGAAAAAAGCCAACCCCAAATTGTTGCATATTATATGATTCCATTGAAATGACATACTGATAGAAGTGGATTACAGATTAGTGGTTGCCAGAGATTTAGGAGGCAGTGGTGTCAGGAGGAAAACGGGTATATCTATAAAAGGTAACTTGAGGAATTCTTGTGTTTACAGAAATGATGGAAATGTTTTGTATCTTGACTGTATCGATATCAATGTCCTGGTTGTGATACTGTCCTATATATAGTTCTGTATGATATTACCATTGGGAGGAAACTGGTTACAGGGTATTTCTAACAAATACACACAAATCTACAATTATATATCTATCTATATAAAACCCTAACATGCACATAGACCCAATGGCAGAACAACCAAACCACTGAACAACTGAACATGTCAGGTGCTGGCTGCAGCAGGATGGTGGAGCTGGTGAGCTCCACCAAGGCAGGGCACCAGTCACTGTCATTGGGGCGAGCCTCTGGTGGTTACTAAAAATTCTTTGCTCCTGCGCTCCGCGGTCCCGCCCAGTGCTCGCACCTGCTGCTGGCACTGGCCCCGCTCACACCCACTGCCGGCACCCGGTGACAGTGCCGATCACTCAGCACTGTCAGCGGGTGTGAGCAGTGGTTGCCAGCCCCAATCACCCCTGAGGGCTTCTCAACCGCCGCTTGCACCCGCTGCTGACACCAGAGCTGCTGCTCACACCCACTGCTGGGGCTGGCCCCGCTCGCACCCACAGTCGGCAGGGGAGCCGTTGCTTGCACCTGCTGCCAGCGCCTGGCACCGGACCCGATTGCTTGGTGCTGTCAGCAGGTGCGAGTGGTGGCTGCTGGCCCTGATCACCCCTGAGGGCTTCTCCACCTTCCCTTGATCCTGAGGAGTGATCGGGGCAGCAGTTGCTGCTCGCACCCGCTGCTGGCACTGGCCCCAACTGCTCTATTTAGGGAAACCAGTTTTTTTTGTTGTTTATTGTTATTTTTTACTAGGGGCCCAATGCACAAAATTCATGCAAGGGGCTTGGCCCTCGCAGTCCCAGCTGCCTTGGCCCTTGCAGGCTGCCTCATGGCCCTACGGCCCCACCCCCAGCCCACTGGTTGTTCTGGAAGGTCGTTCTGCCATCCGGTCTAATTAGCATATTAGCGCTTTATTATATAGGATTTCTTGTTGCTTAGCTTTTAGACTTCTGTGCATGTCTATATTAAATCTCAATATTTGTCTCAATACTGATAAGAGTAAAAATACTAATGGGTCCTAAATATGTAATGGCTAGCGACAATAAAGGCAACAGAAGTTCACCTACGTGTGGCTAGCTATATAGATGGCTAAATTAAGATATATTAGATGAGTATATATAGATTAGATATTAATTGGCCCCTCATTAAATGTTCCATATTATATCACATTAATGAAGATGAGTCAGACATTTTTTTTCTTTGAAGAGCTCACAGACCAGCAGACAGACGCGTAAAAACAATTACAACATTGCAATAAAAGCTCTAACAGGGGTGTGCTCATAGTGTTATGGAAACACAGAGAAGGGAGAAACTAACTAGCATGTATGTAGTGGCTAGTTTCCAAGAGTCATAGAGTCCTGCAGTTTTCAAGAGACCTAAGTTTGTTTCCTAGCTTCAAAAAGGTCTCTTTACTTAATAGTGAGAAATTATAGGACACTACGTTGTTTTAAAATTTAAGATCTGAGGTTTCCAATATATGTGCTATTGCTGAACCTGCTTAAAGTCCAAGTATTTCCAGATACTTCTCTGAGAAACTGTAGATGAAGTTGAGTTCAGACTTTGGAGCCAGACTCTGAGTTCAAATCCCAGATCTGCTGCTTATTAGTTGCTTGACCATGACCAAGTCACTTAACCTCCCTGGACTTTACTCTCCCAGTTGTAAAGTAGAAGTCATAGTATACCTATCTCACACTCATTTCTGAAACCACCCATCAACTTAAATGGTATATAATTCACTTCATTCATTGCATTCTTTTTTAAAAATATATTTTTTCTTGTTGATAGTATTATAGATATCTCCCATTTCTCCTTCCCTTTCTCCCCCACCTCCTCCAAACCCCTACCCACCCCTCCAGGTCTTCACTACCCTATTGCCCATGTTCATGAGCTATGCATATCCTATATAATAAAAGGCTAATATGCAAATTGACCAAACAGCAGAATGACCAGTCACTATGATGTGCACTGACCACCAGGGGGCAGACACTCAATGCAGGAGCTGCCCCTTGGTGGTCAGTGCACTCCCACAGGGGGAGCGCTGCTCAGCCAGAAGCCAGGCTCATGGCTGGAGAGTGCAGCAGCAGTGGCAGGAGCCTCTCCCGCCTCTGTGGCAGCACTAAGGATGTCCGCCCTGGGGAGCGGGCCTGTGAGAGGGCGCAGGCTCGCCTAGTGCACGAATTCCTTTCATGCATCAGGCCTCTAGTAAGTATATAAGTTCTTTGGTTTATCTCTTCTCATCCTCCCAAACCCACATTGAGGTATGTCAGTCTGTTCCATGCCTCCATGCTTCGGGTCTTATTTTGGTAGTCAATTCATTTTGTTCCTTAGATTCCACCAATAAGTGAGATCATGTGATATTTGTCTTTCTCAGTAGTTTGGCTTATTTCACTTAGCATAATATTATCCAGGTCTATCCATGCTGTCCCAAAGGATAAGAGATAGCCTTTTTTTTTTTTTTTTTTTTTAC
>NW_006285040.1:6254127-6271848 GCF_000327345.1 Myotis davidii
TTGTATGTCCTCTTGGGTGAAATGTCTGTTCAGGTATTCTGTAAATGGATTGTTTAATTGTATTGTTTGTCTTCCTTTTGTTGAGTTGTATGAATACTTTATATATTTTTGAGACTAACCCCTGGTTAGATGTATCATTGGAAAATATGTTCTCCCATACAATGGGTTCCCTTTTCATTTTGATGGTGGTTTCTTTTGCTGTGCAGAAACTTTTTATTTTGATGTAGTCCCATTTGTTTAATTTCTCTTTAGGCTTCTTTGCCCTAGGAGATGTATCTGTAAACATATTGCTATGTGAGATGTTATCAACATTTCTCTACCTCAGCTTACTGTTGAGGGAAGGACGACAGAGAGAAACGAACTACTGGTTGCCCTATCTTTATCCTTTCTGTTTTACTGTTATGCACAATTTCCCTCACTCTTTAATAAGTAATTCCCCCCCTACTGTCTCTGCTCAATTCTAATGGATTGCCCTAAAACCCTAATGGAAAGCCAGTTTCAAGTATTTTTGGCTTTCTGTTCAATCATTCCAAGATCTGAGATGCTTTTATTAAATAGACTATTCAAATGCTCAGGTCAGTCTCCTTTCTGCAATGACTTGTGCTGCGATTCAGGCAGGACCAGGCTTGTTTGCTGAACTGGTAGGGCAGGCCTGACAGAGGCTTTGCTTGGCTTTGTTGGTTGAAAAAGGAGAGTGGCAGGGTGCCCAGGTCCCAGAAGGAAGGAGACATGGGGAAACATGGTAGAGTCTCAGTGATGTTTCCTCGGCCAGCTGTACAGACTTGGGATCATGTCTGTGGAGAGTGACTGCAGGCGGGCCCTGAAGGAGCTGTTAAGGGACTCTGTAACACTGTGGGATGTAAGGATGTAGACAGTGCTGTTCTTTGCCTAGGTGAGGAGGAGGCACCTTCTCCCCAGTTAGGAACAGATCACAGCAGGTTTTCAGAACACAAGGACTCAGAAGAGGGCAGCATGGCTGTTGATTTGCAGCTGTGGGGGGTCAGGAGGCAGCACCTTTGGCCAGGACATCAGTGGAGCCTCAGTGGGCTTCTGAGTGGACCTCACCAACAGTGGCAGTGGACACCAACAATTCAGTTCCTGGCAAACTCTGCAAGGGAAGTTACAACATGTGTCTTCTATGTGCCTCAACCAGCTCCAAGTCCAGGTTTGCTGGGTGATATCCATCCCCTTCCAAATGCAGCTCTTCAGATTTCACCACGTCAATCAATCTATCTATCTATCTATCTATCTATCTATCTATCTATGGCTAAGTGATTGTCTGACTGCCTGGTACCTATGATGTGCACTGACCACCAGGGAGCAGACACTCAATGTAGGAGCTGCTGAGCTGCAGTGACTTGGCAGTGGTGGTTCTCGGGTGACACACCTCGGAACAGAGAAGAGGGAGCCTGATTCGTCACCGGGCTGTGCAATTCCACCTTCGGCCTGGGTTATGTTGTTCCTGGGGCACTGTTGGACAGAATCTGGTTTACTGCACACTTGCATTTGCATTCCTCACCTTGTATGACAGCAATTTTGCAGAGTGCCCTCTTGCACTCTGGGACCCCTCGGAGGATGTCAGAGAGCTGGTTTCAGCCCAATCCCCACAGGCCAGGCCGAGGGACCCCACCTGCCAGAGGGACCCCGCTCATTCTGCAGATGCCCTTCGAGCCCTGGCACTGCCCCAGGAATTCTAATTAATTTCCTTTCAATGTGCACGAATCCATGCACTGGGCCACTAATGTTACATAAAATAGTGGAGAGAGAACAGAATAACTTCAGTAACAACTCCCATTTGGGGAAGGGGAGGATATAGTAGTCCTTGGACAAAAGCATATATTCTCTCCTGCAGGGCAGGAAGAGCAAAGACTCCATGAGTCCTTGGTCTACCTGTCAGCTGCCCCAACTTCTGAACTTGGGAGGGTGAGGGGGAATTTCCTTTACTCATTGATTTCCATGATCACTGGTTCTACTTTCTGAAGATCTCCCTTGTCAGGGAATTGTAAACAGAAAGTGTAGACAATGTCCCTACCCCACGATGGTCTGTGGATGGTGGTGGGAAAAGCTGGAGAGATGAAGATTTTCATTTTTATCATACAGGGCTTATTAATACTGTGCCTAAAAATAAAACATTTTAGTCTCTGAAAGGACCTGTAAGTCTGTGTGAGCTTCTTAAATTCTCATCCAGAGCGAGAAAGGAACTCTGACAGGACATAACGGAAGATCAATGTGGGAGAAAACGCTTCCTGCTTGCACCCTCCCTGGAGTGCAGAACCTTCAACAAACCTGTGACACCTGGGGTATTGGGGAGAAACTGGAGGAGAACTATTAACACATATGCACTTCAAGTGTCTCACTAGAGAACGTTGGAATTGATGTTTGCAATGTTGTATTTCACTATTAAAATGACAGCATTAACACTGACCAGTGTTTCTCAGTGGTTACAGTGTCATCTGTGCACTGAAAGGTTTGATTCCTGTTCAGGGCATAGAACCAGGTTAAGGGTTTGATTCCTTATCAGGGTGTTTAAGGGAGGCAACCAATAGATGTTTCTGTCTCACATAGATGTTTCTCTCTCTCTCCCTCCCCCTTTCTATCTCTGGAATCAATGGGGGGAAAAAGACAACAATAGACTGGAGGCATCAAAGGTGTGGATCTTTCTCATAGTTTCAGTCAATGACAACCAAAATTATTTTACCACCTCAGTAATTCATTCCTTTGGGGGGGAAAAATCTAAGAAATTGCTTCTTATACTTAACTATCAACTATTTTCCATGTTATTTCCTATTTTTTTGAGTGCAGCTTTAAATGACTTTATAACTACACCCTATAAAAAAATAGTTACCATGTCAGTGATTCATTCCTTTGGGGGGAGGGCGGGGAATCTAAGGAATTGCTTTTTATGCTTTAACTATCAACTATTTTCCATGTTATTTCATATTCTTTTGAGTGCAATTTTACATGACTTTATAACTACACCCTATAAAAAGATATTTAGGTTACAATCACTGGTTTTTGGAATATAACAGTATTAGGGAGCAAATATGATCTTACTTGGAACAAGTAATAAGCAATACAGGAGAGAATATAATATATGATAACATTTTAAGTTAACAAAGCATGTAGATGGAACTTTTTAAAGCTTACTTCCTATGGTTATATTCCAAGAACCAGTTAAGCTCTTGTAAGTCTCATAATTATTTTATTTCGAATTTGTGGTAATTTAAGGTGTAATTAGTTCTTATTAATTATGATTGAAAGTAATTGTTTGCTCGGTGAATTTCAGGGCCTTTCTGGTTAGAAAAGGCAATTTAGTCTAAAGCTGATGACATGTTTTTCATCAAGAGCTCATAAATTAACAATTTATTCTATGAGTCTTCAACTTCTGGTTTTAACAATAAATTATTTTGTGCTAAATGACTTATGTTTACTATTCAAACACTACTAGCTTATTTGTTCCTTATTTTCATATTATATGTGCTATATTAAGGACAAATTGCCTTTATAAGTATTTTGCAATAAGGAAACCTCACTTATTAGCATAGCCATTTTCTTATTGTTGCCAGTTTGTGAGATTTTATTCTAACACACTTACAGTTCAAGACTCAGAGTTGTGTTAAGAATTTGCAATAATTTTAACTCATTGACTAGACAGTTCTGTTGAAATAAAGTAGCATATACTATAAAAGAGGAAATTTAACTGGTAAAGTTAACACATTTAAATTCTCTCATATCCTACATAATAAAAGCCTAATATGCAAATTGACCCTACAGTGGAACAACTGGTGGCTATGACATGCACTGACCATCAGGGGGCAGATGCTCAATGCAGGAGCTGCCTCCTGGTGGTCAGTGCGCTCTCACAGGGGGAGCACCACTCATCCAGAAGCCGGGCTCACGGCTGGCAAGCACAGTGGTAGTGGCAGGAGCCTCTCCCACCTTCGCAGCAAGCACTAAGGAGCAGCGAGCAGGCGGGCGGTAAGGAGTGAGGGGGATGTCTGTCTGTGGGCCTAAGCTGGCAGACGGACATCCCCTAAGGGCTCTGGACTGCGAGAGGGTGCAGGCTGGGCTGAGGGACCTCCCCTCCCAAGTGCATAAATTTCATGTGCCAGGCCTCTAGTTTAATAATAAAATATAACATAAGTTGTCTAAGCAGAATGAAGCATGCTCCATATTATCTTGCTTAGAACTGTAGTTTTTTAATACAAATAAGTTTCAATTGCCAGAGAAGAGGAAAGAGAATAGCAATAATAATAAACAATGCCTAATTTGACCCAATGATGTGTATATATTAAACAATGCCCATATATATGGCTGTATTTAAGACCACAACTGAATCACATGGTGTCTAATCTGCTCAAGCTGCTATAACAAAACTGGGTGGTGCAAATAACAGAAATTTATTTCTCACATTTCCAGAGGCTGGGAAGTCCAAGATTAAGATGCTGGTTGATTTGGTTTTAGTGAGAGCTCTCTTCTTGGCATACAGATGCTGCCTTCTCACTATGTCCTGCATTTGACGTCATCATTTTTGTGGGCAGGATAACATGAATAAACGTAACAACTTTAATGTCTAATTTGAATTGCTGGCAATATGTCTTTCAGCAAAAAACAAAATGAAACAAACAAACAAAAAACTGGACCCTTTCCCCAGTTGCCTTTAACAATAAACCCCACAGTGACTGATCTTCATGATCTCATTCTGGAATTTGGCTTCAGTGACCAGTTTTAATCAACCTGAAAATAATGTCTCTTTGTCTATTGGAAAACAAACGGCGACAGATTGGCTCTTTCTGCTCAAACCACAGCTCATCTGACTAGCTTTGCCCATGAAAGTCTTAGAAAAGTATGGCATACAATTTGAGGAGTTAGTTGTGTGTGAAAATCTTAATGAACTCAGTCACCTTGTAATTTAATGGCCAAGAAGCAGCTGTCTGAACAGATTAGCCATTAAGTCTCAGATGTGGGGCTGCTTGACCTTAGTTTGCATATTTTTAAAATCCGACTTTGCAGGATGTGTCGGCTCTCAGAGGCGAGTGAGGAGTCTCTGAGCACTGCCTTACTCCTGTCAGGTTACAGTGCTGCAGAGCAGAGCTGAGCCAGTCACTGGCAGAAAAACAAAAGGTGGCACTCTTCCCTTGCTTTATATAGCTTTATTAAATTAAAATGGTTTATATAATTAGCATGAGCTCACTGGTCACTTCTGCTCTCTGAGATGCTAAATCAACATTCATTTGTGGCATTTATGTTGGTCTTTATAGTGAATTTATTTCTGAATATAGATATGACTGTTACTGAGCTTCAGAAAACTGCCAATAAAATAACAAAGACACTAAAATAGTGTTGCCAAAGGAAATACAGGGCAGGTAAAAGTTGAGTTACTAAGGGTAGGGGGGTTCGAAAGAAAAAAAAAAGTTGAGTTACTAATGGACCTTCGAAATTAGTAATAGAATACTGCTCAGAATATATATATGACACTTCCCAGGCTCCCTTGCAACTAGGTGAGACCATGTGTTATGGACTGAATTGTATGCCCCGCAATTCCTATGTTGAAGCCTAACCCCTCCACCCCATGTGACTGCTTCTGGATATAGCGTTTTTAGGGGGGTAATTAAGGTTAAATGAGTTCATAAGGATTGGCTCTAATCCCATAGGACTGTAGCCTTCTAAGAAGAAATCTCTCTCTCTCTCCTTGCCATATGAGGACATAGGAAGAAGGCAGCATCCGCATGCCGAGAAGAGAGCTCTCATCAAAACTAAACCAACCAGCACCTTGATCTTGGATTTCCCAACCTCTGGAAATGTGAGAAATAAATTTCTGTCATTTGCACCACCAGGTTTTGTTATAGCAGCTCAGGCAGACTAAGACACCATGTGATTCAGACCCGGCCAATGAATTATGAGCAGAAATAATAAGTGCAGCTTCTGGGTTGTGCCATTAGGGAGAATGAGCACACCCTCTCCTTCACATCCCTCTTTCTTAGCAGCAGGAACCAGTATAAGGTGGTAGTCAGTCATCTTGGACCACTCAGATGAGGACAATGCTGCTTTAGGATTGTTGAACAACAACATAGAAGGGGCCTAGGTCCTTCACACCATGGATCTGTCATCCTAGCTCTGTACTGTTCATGCTAGAGTTATATTACATGAAAAAACACACAAATTCATTTCATATGTAAGTCTTTGTCTTAAGAGCATAATCTACTTCTTAATTCACACAGTATATAAGAATTAAGAGGAGTGGTTAAAGTCCTAAAAGCATTAAAACCCAAACTTTGGAAAACAATGCGTATTCAAAAACAAAACAAATGAAAAAAGATACCTTTGGGTAGATTATACGCTAGTTGCAGTTATGGAAGTTAATTTTCAGTCTCTTTTTGGAATCCATGGAAAGCTGCCACAGGCTAGAGCTTACCCCCTGTGTTCCAGATTGTTCAAAGCACCCCTCTCCCATAGCCCAAGTGACTGTCAGTCCTTTATCAGATCAAGACCTGGGGGTGGTAGGGGAGCACCTAGTTTAGGTCCTTTATTACTGGCTGGTTGATTAATTTCGAAAGCAGGAAGTTGAAAACCAAGGGCCATGAATTTATGAAGTGCCAAAAGACAAGGAATCTGAAGATGGATTGGGGAGAACGTGGCCCTAAGGCGAGGGGAACAGGGCCATCCCTTCTTGTGTAGATTGTGCGCGACAGGACTCTAAAGGAGCCCATTCATAAAAGAGGCATACAAATCTGACAATCTTCCAAGTGTTGGTGTAGTGCCTCGAGTCAAGGCTCCTTTTCCTAATTTGAGCACAGCTGCGGTATTGGTTAGCACTGCTGCTAGGTGGGTGCAGCACTCTGGCGGGGTCTAACCAGCAAGGAGACTTCCTGGGAGGAGAGTGAGAGAAGATGGCAAGCCCCAGACAAATGGAAAGGTTACCTTCTCCTTTGTAAAAATGAGTGAGGATTCACAGGGCCAGGAGATTCAGAATACGCAAAGGGGTAGCATGTAGATCTTGAGACAAACCGGGGGGAGGGGAGGCCCAGAGTGCCAATGACATGTAGGTGGCAAGGACACCTGATTAGAAAGCTTCCTATATTTTCAGTCATTGCATAGGAAATCTCAGACACTCCAAGTGGTGGGGAGAGATTTCCAGCGTCATATTCCAACCATTAAAAAAAGTGTATTTTATGTCAAAGTTATTTTAAACGTAGCTGTCCTATATATCTGATATTTTTTAAAAGTTGAGGGGAGAGGGAGAGGAAATGGCAACATTTTGTGAAATTCATTGCCCATGTTTTTAAATACTAACGGATGGTGTATGTCAGAGGTTGCAAACTGGCTGCTCGGGTCAAATTTGGCCTTGCAGTCATGTTCTGCTTTAGGGACACAGCGATTTTTTAAAAGAATTGTAACTAGTTGCCAATATATAAAAGACAGACATTTCACAATAAAATTGGGATTGGAGAATTCTTTTTTGAAAACTGGAAAATGTGGCTACTCCGAGCTCACTCACGTTCCCTTTGGAAAGTAACCAATGGAGCAGAAGGAAGGCAGCCTCTTACACAGCCTCGACTCTTCCGTCCACCCCAATTCCCAATTCCCACCTGGCCTGCTGCCTGCATGTTACCTGTCTGGCTTCTGAGGGCATCTGACTTGGCTTCCCCTGCTAGATTTTGAACAGGGATTGTCCCCGCACCACCAGGATCTAGTGTATGGCTGGTAGAATCACACACTAGAGTAAGTGCTCTGTAAATATTCATTGAATAATGAATGAGTGAATTGATCCTGCTCAGGGTTCACCCACATCTGATGTCAATGATCATCCTCAGGCTAGAATATGTTATGGACCAGTGTTTTGATCATTTTGCCTGGACCTCTGCTTCTAGCCAGGAGACAGGTGAAAGCCAAATGTCATGAGTTCACCTCCAGGGAATTGGCTTTTGTCGTTATTACTGTTAAGGTTGCAGAACCTGGTCCCGCTCATTTTTATTGAAATCATTATTTTCTGATTGCCTACATTGGTAGGCAACGGTATTTTGGGCCCGACCTAAGTGACTTCTAGACTGAGACCTTTCTGTTTGCGTATGGTAAAGCTGCTTTGGATTCTCTGTTTAAAAAGAGAAAAAAGAAAAAGATGACTTTTGGTGACCTGATCAGCTTATTCAACAATTGTGTGATTTCAGCAATTTCCTCAGGAAACGATGCTTGATTCCAAATGAAACACTTAAGTATTTTATCTGCAAGTAACACACAAAGTGTCCCAAATCCTCTGACTTTAATTTATGAGTCATTTAAAAGAATGGACTATTAAAGGAAAACCAGGGTGGGGAAACAGGCAAGAAAGGAGCAGTTGGGGTTGTTTTGTAGTCTCAGCAGAAGTGGGGATCTTGAAGGAATATTTTAATCTTGAATTACACTGGGTATAAATTCAAATGCAAAACACTTGTAAAATTAAGAGAAAATCACCCAATCCATGCTCTAGGGATGAAGCCTCTCTGGTTCTGTCAATCCACTTTGCCCAGTTGCCGTCGCTTCTGCTCCTTTTTGTGTCAACTGGAACAAAGTAAAATTCTCTCTAGAGTTCTGCAGCCTGGTTGGTGCTTCATAAATAAGCCAGAGAGGATTTTAAACTCTTCCCAGAGGGATACAGTATATTAAAGAAATAACACTAAACATTTAGTTGCCTCATTGGCAAGGTCTTTTATGTCCCTACGTACTCGGCATATCATTCCAGGTAACGAATAACTGCTCCCTCCTTACAATTCATGAAACAAGAAGCATTTCCTGCACTCACTTCCAATGTGTGTTTCCTGAGTTCCTTTCCACAGCCCAGCACTTAAGGGGGAGAAAGGCTCTCTCCTCCTCCTGAAAGCCTTTCAGTGTCTCTGATGCGTTTATACCAGGCCCATCAAGAGGCAGAGAGTGGTGGGTGGAAGGAGCAGGGAAAGGAGATGGAGGAGAACTAGAATACAGAGGACTCCTGTGATGAAATAGCCCCTGTCCAAAAGGCAGTCTTTGGGAGCAGATAAAATGTACACATTTCATTCATTCAATTCATTCGCCCATTCATTTATCCATTATTCATTATACACTTACTAATTTATATTTAGGAAAATAGAGCGTGAACAAAACCAGAAGACCTACAATTGACTGGGAAAACAGTGTCTGGTGGATAAAAGCACTCAATAATTGTTAGCTATTATGTCTATTAGAAAATCAAAACGTTAGTATGACAAAGAGCTTTTACAAATTAATAAGAAAAGGAAAAACACTCTAATTGAAAATTGAGCAACGATTACGAACAGGCAAATTATAGAGGAGGAACTCCTAATCATCAATAAATATCTAAAACTATGCTCAGCCTTGCTAGAGGTCAGGGGAAAACACCCATCTAAACGACAAAGACCTCTTTCTCTCTCTTCTCTCTCCCTTCTCTCTTTTTCTCCTCCCCTGTCTTCCTCTCTCCCCTCTCTCCCTCCACGATTTCTCCCTCCTTCTCTTTCTCTCTCTCTGTCCACTCAATAAAACAAAACAAACAAACACCAAACCCAAATAAACAACGAGATGCTATGTTTCACACAGCAGGGTTACAAAGCTAAAAAAGGGCAAGCGAGGATGGACAGAAATAGTTGCTACAACTTTGGGAAAAGAAATCTGGTGGATTCTATTAAAAATAAAGGCACATAAACCCTGCTATGGCTTAAACTCAGGAGTGCATGGGGTTTGTCTGGGAAAATGCACAGGGCTGGAGCTGTGTATGTTCTGGGGAGCTTACATACACAGAGGAACCCCTGTCAGAGTTTTACTCGGGACTAGAATTATCAGCCCTAGAAGGTGATGAAGATCAGATTTTGTGCTTCAGAAGGAGACTCTGTCTGCAGAGCAGAATAATTATGGGCTGGAGGTAGGGAGGTGAGGGAACTGGCTGTGAAGAAGATGAGGGCCTGACATTGGGGCAGCAGGCCTGAGAGGAGTGGGTACCATCAAGTCACTCAGCATATGAAATGGACAGGCCACCTAAGTGAATACTTGAGACTGGGATGGCCAACTGCAGATTCTGTAGGAGGCAGAGGCAGAGGTGAGAATGGACTAGAGAAGTCCAAGAAAAAAGGCTGTCTTAGATCAACTATAAAGCAGCTAAAATCTCTCTATATAAAACCCTAATATGCAAACAGGCTGAACGGTGGAACAACTGGTTGCTATGATGTGCGCTGACCACCAGGGGGCGCAGGTGGAATATGGTGGGCATTGGCAGCAGGCGGCAGAGCACAGAACATGGTGGGCATCAGCCACAGCAGGATGGTGGAGCAGGTGAGTGGGGGTGCCAGACCAAGGCGGAGCACTAGTCACTGTCATCAGGCAAACCTCTGGTGGTACTGAAAATTCTTTGGTGCTGCGTGTCATGATCCTGCCGGGCACTCGCACCTGCTGCCAGCACCGCAGCCACAGCTTGCACCCACTGCTGGCACAGGCCCCACTTGCACCCGCTACCAGTGCCCGACACTGGTTCCATCGCTCGGCACTGTCAGCGGGTGCAAGCGGCGGCTGCCAGTCCCGATCGCCCCTGAGGGCTTCTCCACCTCCCTCTGCTCCTGCGGGTGATCGGGGCAGCAGCCGTGGCTTACACCTGCTGACAGTGCTGGCCCTGCTTGTGCCCACTGCTGGCGCCAGCCCCAATCATTCTACACTGTCAGTGGGTGCGAGCAGGGCTGGTGCCCTTAGTTCGTGGGAGTGGCGGAGGCAGGAGCGGTGCTGCTAGCAGACAGGTTATGGGGGGCCAGGTGGGGGCATGGAAGATGGGCTGAGACCCGCCGCTGTGCCCACTGCAGCCTTGAGGCCCACAGTTCCTTTTAAGGTACACGAATTTGTGCACTGGGCCCCTAGTTTGTATTATATTTGTCTTCCTCTTACCTTTTTGGTTTGAGACCTCATGCTACCCTGGTGGGTTAGAATTCTCTACGCCAGGCCCTAGGCAGCCCCCTCCCTCCAGCAGTGCTGCAGGCATCCAGTCTCCAGGCACTAAGCTCTGAGCCACTGGAGGGCAGGGGCTGCATCTTATTCATTCTTGTGTCCCAGCCTCTAGCCTGTGACTGTCACACAGTTGGTGTTCAATAAGTATTTGCTTATTCTGCACTTTCATCAGGTTATTAAGAAGATAATTAACTAGATCACGCCAACATATACAAGACTGCCAACTTCACATGGATTTTCCTGGAGTCAGCTGTTAACCCAAAGGAGTGTGCTAGTGCTGGGGAAATTTCTGCGAGATGGAAAGCTTTCAGAATTTGTGTCTTCCAGGCCTGTCAGATCATACAATACAGGCAATCACCTAGATGAAATGTATTAATCTGGCTCGGCAGAAGAAAGTCCCGAGTGCCATGTTCAGTTATGAGAATCTGATGAAGGGTAAAGTAGAACAGAGATTCAAATTCTGTCATAGTCTGATTCATACTGTACACAGAAGTCACTGTACGGAGTAGCAGAATCTGGGTTTATTGGAGGGTTTTGATTTAGTTACATCAATCCCAGGTACCCAGACATGGAAAGTTTATGTGTTAAGAGCTCTCTAGCTTGGTCCACAATCTCAGTATTTCATACTGTAGCTGCTTTGGGCTTTCAACAGCCCAACCTTGCCGTGGGTTGATAAATTACCCATCTGATTTCACGTTTGGTTGCTCCACTGGGGCCAGCGATGGCCCTTACTCCTGTCCACACTGAGTGTGTGTTCGTTTTTTCCCTGGGAGATCAAAAGGGCAGAGGACTGTCCTCAATAATGTATCTTCTACAAGGCTCTGTTTTTGACACACAGTGGGGACTCAGTAAATGTCTATGGATTTCAATTAGAATGAACCATGGGAAAGAGGAGACTTATAGCATTCTCTGATTGTATTGAAAGGAAGCTGTCTAGAGACAGGAAGTAAATTCTGAAATCACTGATTTATTATTGGTCCTCAAAAGAGGCCAGGCTCTTGCCTGCAAGACACTCTACTTCAGGGGTGGGCAACCCCTGGCACTTTTGCTGGCACGCAAAACCCTCTCTTATAATCTTCCATTTACAATTTTTTTCTTAATATCGACTTCTTTATTTTTCAGATAAATTCAGTGTAGGTGCATCTTAGATAAATAAATATTTTTACATAACGAGTTATCTTAAAGACCATAGACATGGATTGACGAGAGAGGGCAAGAACAATTTCTATGCCTCTGCCTTAACTCTCCCTGCCTTCCTAGATCCGACCAGTGTTGTGGTTTCATCCACATACGCTTGTGAATCTTTGTTCTCAGCGATGAAGTCGCTCGAATGAATTTTTTTTATTTCTTCAAGGTTCTTCACATATGTACACCTTAAGAGATATCAAGTAGGCATAACATGTTCTCAAAAAATTAGGGTTGCCACGCAGAAGAATTTTGAGTCAGAGATTTTGCTGGTTTTGGCATGCACTCACAAAAAGGTTGCCCACCCCTGCTCTACTTCTTTTTCCCCACAACCATTGCCTTTTAATTTTATTTTTTTCAGTTTATATTCAATATTATTTGTATTAGTTTCGGGTGCACAGCATAGTGATTAGACAATTATATAATTTATAAAGTGATCTCCCCAATAATTCTAGAACCCACTTGGAACCGTACATAGTTAGTACAATATCATTCCCTATGCTGTACTTTAAATCCCCATGACTGTTCTGTAACTACCAATCTGTACTTCTTAATCCCTTCACCTTTTTCACTTCCAATCCCCCTCCCCTCTGTAACCATCAATCTGTTCTCTGTATAACACTCTACTTTTATATATTTCATTCACATCACCTACTCAGAAACAACACCTTCTTCTGTGGTCAATAATCATAACAATATCATAATGCAGCTATTATTTATTGTTTATGTATCAAGCAGTATGCCTAATAGTCTTTGTATATTTTAATTCTATTTTTACAACAACCCAGCAAGAGGAATTATTATTCTCCTTTAATTATTGAGATAAGTCAGAGAGGTTAAATGACTTGCCGAAGGTCACTGGGATAGTAAGTGTTGGAGTCTTCGTCTCTGAATCTGTGCTTGAGTCTCAATGAGGAGCTATTTGCTTGCTTCCTTCCATCCCCATCCCAGCCCCATTTATTTATCAGTGTCTCAGACACTTTCCTCTATGCTGGAAAGGTAAAGAAATGTAAGTGAATCATTTATATAAAGTGTGCTTAAGTACTCTGATAAAGGAAAGCAACAAATGCTATGGAAAACCAAGGCAGAGATATCTCAATCAGACCAGGGTCAGGAGTGGGCAGTCTTCTCAGAGAAAGAGATCCATGAATAGAGTTTTAAAAAATAGTAGGAATGTTATAGGTAAGAAGGGAGATAACATTATTGTGAGAACTGCTAAGCATTGGGTTTAAGTCCTGATTTTCTCCCTATTAGCTGTGTGGCCTTGAAATAGTTATTTAACCTCTTTACATCTCAATTTATTCATCTCAAAACAAGGATAATAATTCATCTTATGTGGGGATCTGGTGAAAGCTAAGTGGGTAACAGAGGGAAGCATCTTGCTTTGCTGCCTCGTATGCAGGTGTTAGTAAATGGCAATAGTGATGGATGGTGGTGAAGTTGTTATGACTGAAGGTGAAGGTTTCTGGTAGAGCCCCTGGAATAGATGAGACTGGTGGGGGCTACTGACCAACCTGAGGCAAGAGGAATGAGGAAGCCTGAACAGCTGTGGGGAAAGAGAGGTGGGGCAGACCTGAGACATTTCAGAGGTTGTAGATGAAATAGGAAGAACCTGGTAATTAATTGGATAGTTTATGAATTAAAGGAGGGAGAAGAACTTTCCTAAGTACCAGGGTGGGACAGCAGAAGAGGGAGAAAAGATTTGAGCCCATCCAGTGTTTGGAGCTCACCACACTGTGTAGTCAATCCAGTCACTTGGAGTTGACAGAGTGACTGCAGGCAGTGGCTGGGCCTGACCACAGGGACTGGGAGAAAGGTGGAGCTGCATATTTCTAACCCAGAACCTCACATCTCATTGAATATCTGTGATCTCTATGAAATATTAGCCTGTTGAGACAGTAACCCCAAAATTATATGGGATGACATTATCTCCTTTAGTTTTTAAGCACCTTTTAGTTTCAGGAAGACTTAGAATTAAGTATAAAGGTAAACCCAGGGCATAAAGAATTTTTTCAATTGTTTAAAAAAATTGATGAGAGAGAGAGAGAGAGAGAGAGAGAGAGAGAGAGAGAGAGAGAGAGAGGAAGAGAGAGAGAGAGAAACATCGATTGGTTGCCTCCCAAATGCACCCCAACTGGGATTTGAATCCACATCCTGGGTACCTACCCTGACCAGGAATTGAACCTGTGACCTTTTGGTGTACAGAACGATGTTCCAACCAACTGAGCCACACGGGTCAGGGTGGAATAAATAATTTTTTGTTAAGTGACCTATGCATATTTGGTACTTCATATATTTATAATACTTAAGAAAATAGAGCCTATTGAATAACCAAGTAGCCCTGTTTCCAATATAAATTTATAATGGAATATTAATTTAAAGTGGTGACTATAAGTTGGAAAATATAAGAATATCTTACTAAGTTCAAAAACAGGATTAGAAATCTTAAAACATTCAAAATATGCTTAACATCTATTTATAAGAGTAAGTTAGGGTCTCAAAAAGGTTTTGCTTGTTCTTTAGATAATTGTATATTAATTTAAAACAGTAATCAAAGATTTCTTAAAAGTGATTGTTAAAATCTGTTAGTTTTCTGAACAGAATAAGATTTGTAAGTGAACTAGAGCTCAAGAAAGACCTAGAATTTTAATTTTTCACTTCAAGACATTACTTAGTTAAAAAAAATCCTGAACAATCCTTTCTGTTCATAAAAGCCTCTCAAAAGTAGCAAAAATACCAACATATTTGACATCATGTATGCCTAAATTAGAAAGAATACTACACGTTTCTCAAATAATATCTATATTATTAATAATGTATTCTCAAATATGTATGTTATGTGTTACACATAATACTATATTCCCAATATTTATTTGTGTCTATTCTTTTTTCCTCTCATAGGAGCAGCAACTGTATGTAAACTAAGGGTTGGATGATTTTGTCTGAAAGTTGCTTTCCACAGCTCTGATTCACTAATCCATAAGGAGAACAAAGGGATTTTTGCTCCGTGAAGCCTAATTGCCTGCTGAATAAATAAATAAATAGATGAAGCACTGCACGCATTAAATGAAGGTAAATATTGACCCTGACACCATATGTTAGCTAGGGAGCCAGCTGAAGTGTGCTGGCAGGTTCAATCAGTCAGGGGTCTCCTGGCCCAGCGAGCAGGGGCCTTGGTCTTTCAGGAGTACAGTTGGGAAAGAGACTGAAATATCAATGAGGCTCTCCTGCTTGTGCCTTAATCCTCCCCCTCCCCCAATTCTCCCTCCAAAGACAGCTTGCAAAATCTGAAATCCAAAAGGAAAAGAAAGAGAAGAAAGGAAAAATAGAATGAATATTGATTATCTAATCTCAGATGGTCCCGTAGGAGTCCCTGTTAAACCAGACTGAGGAGGATTAGCATATCTTTGTTTTACTTCATCTTTACTTCAGAAAGGAAAAATTACTCTATTGGGTCAGACCCATGAGTATGTGAACAACTATATATACTAGTACATAGCATGCCCTAGCAGAACAGACCCCTTTCCCCAAAACACCACTTTCTGGGAAAGCCCGGTCACCTCTCTGAGCCCCCGTTTTCTCAGCCTCACAGGAGGATAACACTGGTCCTGCCTTTGTCACAGGGTTTACAAGCCCCAGTGGGGTTACTTATATAACAGGTCCTGGAGAAAGGGGCTGTGGGCTTTAAAAACTTAATTATGACAACTTATGAGAGACAAGTCACTCTGTGGTATCCCCTCATGCCACCTTTGCTTTCTGTCCCTGTTCCTGTTTCCCAAGCCCAGAGTGGCTAAAGGAGGGCAAGGACAGGACAGGCTGCTATTGGAGGTGGCCATGGTGACTTCTGCGGGGCAAGAAATCCCTTCTTTCCTCCTAGTTCTTTCCAAATTAAGAACTGTAAGTTACAAATTTAAAACAGACAGACAAACAAACAAACAACAAGAAAACAAGCCGGGCTGGTGTGGCTCAGTGGTTGAGCGATGACCCATGAACCAAGAGGTCACCAGTTTGAGTCCCAGTCAGGGCATATGAATGGGTTGTAGTCTCGATCCCCAGTAGGGGGTGTGCAGGAGGCAGCCAGTTGATGATGTTTCTCTCTCATCGATGTTTCTATCTCTCTATCCTTCTCCCTTCCTCCCTCTCTAAAAGTCAATAAAAACATATTAAACAAATAAAATAAAATACCAATCTAGAAGGTAGATTGAATCATACAAAATTGCTGCTATTCAATCTTAAAATAAAAGAAATTTACTCATTTTAAAAGATACCCAGAATCAGAGAAGTTAAATATTTTCATTCAATAATAGACAAAACTTATTTCTAAGGAGTAGCATATAAACCATAAGCAAGTGGTCCTTTAAAAATGTAGGTTGTCACATCAGTGTTTCTCTCTCTCCCTCTTCCTTCCATTCTCTCTCTAAAAAAAAATCAATAAAACCAGTTTTAGAAAAAAGTAGGCTGTTTATTTGGTTGCTTGCTGTCTTACACATAGAGATGTATGTGGGTTTCAATCAGGATTACATTTAGTTGCCTATAACAAAAAACAAACAACCCCCATAAACAAATAACAGGGGTGTGAACAGGTGGACATGAAGAAGCGCAGAGATAGGCTCCCAATCTGGTGGTGCTTCCAAGCTTGCAGGATTTAGGCTCCTTTTTTGTTCCCCTGCTGCTGTGTTTAGATGGCTGTCTGTGCTCCAGCCATGACATTCAAATCCCAGTTATTAGGAGGGAGGACGGAGATGTTGCATGTCTCCTTCCTTCTTTTAAAAGACACTTAGGAAGACTTTTAAAAGTCTCTCAGGAAGTACCATTTAATACTTAACACATCTCATTGGCCAGGTCTGGGACACACAGCCATATGTACTGACCAGGAAATATGGGGAAAACGCTCAGCTAAAGTTGGGGTTTAGTTTCAGAGGTAGATTGTATGCCACATTTTGCTTTGATATATAGATAATGGGAACATAAACCCTGTTATCATAAGTTGCATTGTTTGGATAATGCTCAGGAACTGACTCTTTCTAATTCTTACCCATTCCAGCCATGCACATTACTTTTCTGGAGTTTTGACTACATTAGTGAAAAGCTGTGATGTGCCAGGCATTGTCTTAAGTGTTACAAAGAAAAAACTGAGCAGGGTCCTGCCTCTGCCTTCAAGCAGCTCATAATCTAACAGGGTAGACAGACACATAAAATACACTCATAATCACAACACTGCAGTCAAAACAATAATCTAATCAACCCCCACACCACACAGTGACCTTCTAGGGTCCTATTTACACCTTTATTTTATACTAGGGGCCCGGTGCACGAAATTCGTGCACTTGGTGTGTGTGTTGGGGGAGTGTCCCTCAGCCCAGCCTGCCCCCTCTCACATACTGGGAGCCCTCAGGTGTTGACCCCCATCCCCCTCCAATCGCAGGATCGGCCCCTTGCCCAGGCCTGACGCCTCTGCCAGAGGCGTCAGGCCTGGGCAGGGGACCCCCAGACCCCTCCGATTGCTGGCTCTGCCCCTTGCCCAGGCCTGATGCCTCAGCCAGAGGCGTAGACCCCCATCACCCTCCGATCGTCTGATCA
>NW_006285040.1:6272154-6281748 GCF_000327345.1 Myotis davidii
GCATTGTGCCTACATATGCAAATTAACCGCCATCTTGTTGGCAGTTAACTGCCAATCTTAGTTGGCAGTTAACTGTCAATCTTAGTTGGCAGTTAACTGCCAATCTTAGTTGGCAGTTAATTTGCATATAGCCCTGATTAGCCAATGAAAAGGGTATTGGTCGTACGCCAATTACCATTTTTGTCTTTTATTAGATAGGATACTGTGATCTAGCTAAAGGGAGATGAATGCTTGTTAAGAACTATCTATCTATCTATCTATCTATCTATATATATATATATATAAAGAGTCAGGGGCCATCACATTGGAAACAATTGAACGGACGACCGAACAGGCTGCATAGGGCGACCAGGCCGGCAGGGGTTTAGTGAGCGATGACCAAACGACTGAACAACAGGCTGCATAGGGCGACCAAGCCTGCATGGGGGGTAGTGAGGGGCAACCAGGCCGGCAGCAGGGGCAGTGAGGGGCAACCAGGCCAGCAGAGGGGGGCCATGAGGGGCATGAAAAACCTTATAAACGTGGCCTTGAACTCTATATCCAATCGTTTGCTTTCCTCTATTTCTGCCATTCGTGACCTGTTTCTCTGTCTCCGCATTTTGGCTGCTTCCCTGTGTTGATAGAGAGGCTTTGTGTGCTAGGTGTCCTGTAGGGCCCAGTGACTCAGCCTCCCCAGTTACCTGAGGTGGACACTCTTGGTGCACCCCCTTGTGGGCTTTGTGCACAGTTGTTGTAGCTATGCCTTGGTTGTTATAGGATCACTGGGAGGAATTGACCTACCGGCCAATTGGCTGTGAGAATCAGCTGTGTCTGCAGTGGGAGAACTTCTGTGCGCAGTTCCTGGATTGTGAGAGGGACTAAACCAGGGATCGGGCCTAAACTGGCAGTCAGACATCCCCCGAGGGGTCCTGGATTGGAGAGGGTGCACGCTGGGCTGAGGAGATCCCCCCCGCCCTGCCCATGCACGAATTTCATGCACCGGACCTCTAGTCTACATATATAAAGAGCCAGGGTCTGTAACATCCAAAATGACTGAAGGCTTGACTGAACACCGGAAGTCAGTCCTGCAGTCAGTGCTGCGGGTGCCTCAGCAACCCAGCACTGACTGCCGAGGGGGCTGCAGTCAGGCCTGGACAGAAGCCAGGAGAGAAAAGCAGGGTCAGATCGTAGCCCCTGTAGCAGTCAGTGCTGGGTCGGCGTGGCGGAAGTCAGTCCTGCAGTCAGTGAACATAGGGTCAATTAATATCTCTTTGAGAGGAGTTGAGAATATAAAGTACAGTGTAGAGCAGTGATGGCAACCTTTTGAGCTCAGCATGTCAGCATTTTGAAAAACCCTAACTTAATTCTGGTGCTGTGTCACACATAGAAATTTTTTGATATTTGCAACCATAGTAAAACAAAGACTTATATTTTTGATATTTACTTTATATATTAAAATGCCATTTAACAAAGAAAAATCAACCAAAAAAATGAGTTCGCGTGTCAGAGGTGTCATAGGTTCGCCATCACTGGTGTAGAGCAATTACTTATATTATTTCACATAAAACTCTTTCAAATAAGATATTTTCCTTTATTTAAATTGTATCTTTATTGTTGAAGGTATTACAGCTGTCCCTTTGTTTTAGTTTTTTTCTTCGTCCCATTGATCTCCTCCACACTGCACCGCCCCCCCTTCCAGGCATTCACCAGACTATTGTCTGTGTCCATGGGCTATTCCTATCTAATACATGAAAATCTATAAATATTTAGAGAAAATAAGATTAAAAGATATGCCAGGTAAATATTGAACAGAAGAGCAAAAATTGCTGCATGATTACTGGATACAGGCTTGAAGCCAAACACAACTCATGAGATAAAGTTAGTCATTGTAACATAAAAAATGTTATGCCCTGACCGGTTTGGCTCAGTGGATAGAGCATCAGCCTGCGACTGAAAGGTCCCAGTTTGTCATTGTAACGTAACAAAAGGTTCCTTTCACTAAAGAGATCAGATGAATCCCAATACTTATACACATAATAGAACAGTGTATGGGTTCAGAATGAGCCTCACCAAGATGTGTCTCAGTGGTAGGCAGGTTTTTGAGCTAAAGCAATTTTAGCTTCAGGTTCAAGTGAAAATTCTGCCCCTCCCTTTAACCACCTAAAAAAAACTGAATTAGAGGCCTTGCCCATAATAAGACATTATCCTATAAAATAAAAGGCTAATATGCAAATAGACCGAACAGAAAGACTGGTTGCTATGACACGCACTGACCACCAGGGGGCAGATGCTCAATGCAGGAGCTGTCCCCTAGTACTCAGTGTGCTGCCACAGGGGAAGCACTGCTCAGCCAGAAGCCAGGCTCATGGCTGGCTAGTGCAGCAGCGGTGGTGGGAGCCTCTGCCACCTCCTTGGCAGCACTAAGGATGTCCAACTGATGGCTTCATCAGTTGGACATCCCCTGAGGGCTCCTGGACTGGAAGAGGGTACAGTCTGGGCTGAGGGACCTCCCTCTCTCTGAGTGCACGAATTACATGCACTGGGCCTCTAGTCATTCTATAAGACTGCAACTCCATGGGGACAGAGACCAGGTCCACTTTGTTCACCTCTAAGCCTGGTACGCAGTGGACAGTCACCAAGCACTGGCTGAGCAGAAGTTATGTGAGGAAAGAGGAGTCTCAGGAATATTTTAAAATGTATAATTTATGTAACATGGAAACTTGATAATATGAAAATATGTATCTGACAAAGATATAAGGCTTAGGATGATTATTTACCTTGGATACATGGTCTTCATTTTAGAACATAAGTTGTCAAACAACCCTGTGCATTTAAACCATGACTTGTGTAGTGGACATGTGTGGGTTACTCCTACCTGCTTTCTATGCTTTAATTACCTAGTTATTTCTTCCTAGGGCCCCTCTATGGGGATCCCATGTGACTCCAGAGAAGCAAGTTCTGCCTGTCCCTATGGAGGTGCCTTTTGACCTAGGCTAAGCCACTCAGTATAGTCTCCCTCTAGCCACAGTGATTACTTCAGGGGTGAATCACATCATCCTCATTAACAATAACGTTTTCATAGCATTTATGAAGCCCCAGGCACTGTTGTAAGCACTGCATTTGTCCATTTAATCCTCACAACAGTAGCATGAGAAAGGTGCGATGATAGTACCCCATCTATGCTGCTCTGAGGTGCAAAGCTGGGAAACAGAACTCACACAGCTTGGCTCTGGAATCTGTGTTCCTAATGGCTCCACTGAACTGCTGGGGCTCAAGCTGGTCCGTCACAGTGAATCCAGAGCCTCCAACCAAGAAAGTTAGAACAGTTGGCTCCCCTTGCTCTGTGTGGTTTGGACAGCAGATGTGAGTCCTGGAACAACTCCAGCATCTGATTGTTTCAAGAGAAGCCAGGCTAAGTTCAAGACCAATACATGGAAGTGGCAGGGGTGAAGGGGCACAGAGAGTCAGCGTCAGTTCTGGATGCTGCTTGAAATTGGTAGAAGGCAATCAACTCTATTTTAAAGGTTGGTTTCAGTTAGGTTTTTGAAAGCATCCTGATATTTGATTTACAAAAAATTATATACAGGGATTCTTTCTTTCTTTTTTTTAAATCCTCATCTGAGGATATTTTTCTCATTGATTTTTAGAGAGTGGAAGGGAGAGGGAGAGACAGAGAGAAACACTGATGTGTGAGAGACACATTGATTGGTTGCCTCCTCCCGCATGACCCCCACCCCACCAGGGCCCGGAGCCTGTAACCAAGGTATGTCCCCCTTGATCAGAATCGAAGCTGGACTCTTCAGTCTGCAGGCCGATGCTCTATCCTCTGAGCCAAACCAGCTAGGACTACATGGATTCTTTATTATACTTGTGTTACATGAAGACATCTGTACCTGTGAACTTCACTTATATTTGCCAATGAACATGGTATAAATATGGAGACATTAGTAACGTTAAATCAATTATTTTAGCTGAAAAGAGTAGTATAAACATGATCCTAATTAACACCATACTTCTTCAATTTTCAAGAAAATGTTTCTGAAATTGGGGCACCTCCTATAATAAATGGTGTCTTCAATTAATTAGCAGTTTTACTTCTTAGTGGTAAATACAATAAGTTATGAATGTAATTGGTAGCATCTTAGATTCAATGTCATACAGTAATTTGATTATGGTTGGCTATATACTCCTCCTATCTACAACCCAGACTAAGCATATTAAGAAATACACTGCTGAAATGTATGTATTTGTGTGTGTGTGTGTATAAAAGAAAAGGAAATACACTGTTGCCCTGGCCGGTGTGGCTCAGTTGACTGAGCATTGTTCCATGCCTTGAGAGGTCACCAATTCGATTCCCGGTCAGGGCACATGCCTGGGTTGTGGGCTTGATCCCCAGTAGTGGGTATATAGGAGGCCACCTATTGATATTTCTCTCTGGAAGAGGCAGAGCAAAGTGGACACCTGAGCAGTCGGTGGGACCTACTGAGATGAAATTAGGGCAGCAGGTGGGAGGTGTACAAAATATCAGTATATACAATTCTAATTGTACGAAAAGGAATACAATAAAATGTCTCCATTCTAGTCCTGTCCACCAATCGCCCATGACATGTCTCTGCTGGCAACCTCTCAAGGTCAGAATCAGAAGGCTGGATATGAGTTCAGAGGTCATCTACTCCAGATGTTTCTTTGCCAAATGTTACACTGGGTTGCTCGTTCCCTGGAATGTCACTTCAAAAGGAAGAGCAATGTATTGTTTCCAGAAGAAAGGGATGAGAAAGCACATGCTGGCCATGAAGATCTAGAGGCATCACAATACATGTCCCAGGCCCCTTATTGAATAGACTAGTGTGCTGAGGCCTGGAGAGGTGACGGACTTCTGTAAGGTCACATGGCTAGTCTGACTTAAAATCTAAATAACTGCAGGATAACTGAGGCTAATTTCCCCATTCTTTGATGGGGAACCAGGTAAAATATGTTAGAATCCAGGTTAGATCCTAGAAAAGGAATTCATTTTTAAATGGTCAATTTCATCAGCCAGCAATTTGACAGCATTCTTTTGCTTAATATGAAAATCTGTTTTCATTTTTCATTCATTCTTGCTCATTGTAAAAAAGTTCAAACTTCCTTTTAAAAACAAATAAAAATGGACCTTTTTATTTGGATGATTACGTAAACTGCTCTTTTTTACCTCACTGCTTACCTCGGATAGCTTTCCATGCTGTGCCTATACTAGTACGTCCATCTCATCTTCTCAAACAGCTGCTGAATCTTCCACTAGATGCACAGACCAGAATTAATGTAACAACTCCCTCTAACTGGGCACTTGGATGGCTTCAAAAGTTTTAATATTCTAAAAATACTGCAATAAGTATCTGTTAACATAACATCTGTGGCTATTATTTGATAAGGGTAAGTTCCTAGATTTCAAATTCCTGGGTCAATACTTAAATTATTATATGCATGACAGTTTGCACTCCAGAAAGCCTGAATCAATCTACAGTTCCACCAACAATGTATCAAAATACTCATTTCACCCACTCTTGCCAATCTTTGGAATCTCTCTCAATCCAATAGGCAGAAGATTCTAATTTGTTTAAAAATTTTAAAAATATCTCCCAAGGGACGACTAGACTTATCAACTAGTTCCCCTGAACTCATTTTTGCTAGCTTACATTTGACCAGAGAAGGGAATACTAGGGTATTTCAAAGTCAAAGTTCTAAGACATATATACGAAATACAATCTATACCAATTCATTCACCAACAAGGTATACAAAATAAGAATTCTCAGTAAATTCCAAATAACATTTGCATGGAAATCACAAGAATGAAACAGCAGCTTAAGTTGCTGCCTGAGAGACGAATTCCTTTGAAATATGGGCAATACCCTTGAGGTATTTCAATAAATGGGATCTAAGGCCTCAATACTTAGAAGAGAGGAAAGCTGGTTAATGACATATATATGAAGTGAGTCAGAAGGCAGGATGGTCTTAAAAACTGGATGTGCCCGGGCACATACTATATTAGAAAGAAAACCAAGTAAGGTGTCTGAAGAGACTAGGCAGGAGTATGATGAAACTAAACCAGGAATATTTCCCTTTAAAAACTACTCTTTCTGATGTAATTTACTTGGCAGGTCTTCAATACTCCTTCTTGACAGGCATTAATGACGTCATGATGGATGAAGTGGCGTAACGGGGAGGCTACTAGTAAAAAAAATGCACCTCTCCCTTTAAAAATTATTCATAGGTAATTAGGGACAACCTTTATTATTTTTTTGAAAGATAATCTCTAGAGCAATGCTTCTCAAAGTGTGGTTTCCAATCAGCAGCATAAGCATCATCTGGGGACTTGTTAGGAATGCAAATTCCCAGGCCCCGCTCCAGGCCAAAACTCTGGGGTTGGGGCTAGTAATCTGTGTCTTAACAAGTCTTCCCAGTGATTCTTCTGCATTGCCCTTGGTGTTTAAGTAATTAAGTTATTTACTTATTTTACTGTCAACGTTTTCAAGGCGTTCTTTCCTGTTTCAAATTAGTTAACTTTCTGAAGTTTGGAAAATACAAAAAGGATAAAAAATGACGGAAGACATGGATTGTTTAAAGACATCTTCCTAAACAGAATATAGTGCTTTACACAGAATTCTGTATCTGGCATTGTGACGTGCATGTTTTAGCAGGGGACGGGGGCCTGTTTTATGTGAAATAAAATCGCTTTTTCCAGGATGAGAATTCCTACAGTCCTTCACAGATGGTCTACATATTTCCATAAAATTGTATCTACTCTCAGTTTGTTTGTCATTTGACTCATCTGCATAGGCTTATTATGACAAAATGTCATCTTAACCAAAGAAAATATTTTTCTAAAACATCTCTGAAAAGAGATCAAAGGTTTTGACACAGGCTTTAAAGAGACTGTATTATGTTATGCACATGTTGAAAAACTATATGATCTTTCCTAGGGGTAGGGTCGGTGGGGTGTGTTTGAGTAATATCTTGTCAATTTGTTTCTCTGCATAGTCAGAAAGTCTTTCTCCAAAACTCTGTGGAGGATATAAGTTTATATGCTCAACTTTTTAAGAAAGTGTCAAAGAGTTATCCAAAGTGGTCGTACCATTTTACATTCCCACCAGCAGTGTAAGCAAACACAAACTTTCCCTCATTCTCACCAACAGTTGGTATGGTGAAAGGGAGCTTGGTATGGTGGCCATTCTACTAGATCTGCAGGTGTCTCTTATGGTGATTTTAATACGAATTTCCCTAATCACTAATGATGTTGAGCATCTTCTCATGTGCTTGTTTTCCATTTGTATATCTTCTGATCCAATTATTCCACTCTTTTTGAATTTCAAAAGAAATAAAATGTTCATACAAAGACATGGATCTTTGTTATAGACTGAATTGTGTCCCCGCCAAGTTTATAGGTTGAACCTCTAACCCCCAATGTGTCTGTATTTGGAGATGGGGCCTATAAGGAAATAATTAAGATTAAATGAAGTGATAAGGGTGGGGTCTTGATTCAAAAGGTTAGTGTCCTCATAAGAAGAAACATCACGAAACTTGTGTTTTCCCCCACACTTCCCAACCAAGAAGCAGACACAGTGGGCTGGCAGCCACTTATAAGCCAGGGAGAGGCTACTATGCTGGCACCTGATCTTGGACTTGCAGCATCCAAAATTGTGAGAAAATAAGTGTCTGTTGTTAAAGCCATCTAGTCTATGGTGTTTTGTTATGGCAACCTGAGCTTACTAGTACAATCCTCAGAGCAGGATTTGTAATATTTATATCATTTGTAATAGTAAAAAATTGGAAATTACACAAATAAATGGATAAACAATTGTTGTAGGTACATATAAATGAATACTATTAAGCAATTCAAATGGATAAACAATTAATATACACAATATGGATAAATCTCAAAATAATTATGCTGAGCAAAACAAACCAGACCCCCCCCCCGCCCCAAATAAAGAGTTGAGACCCTGATTCCATTTGTATAACACTCTAGAAAATACGAAAAATCTAGTGACAAAAAGCAGATTGGAGGTTATCTGGGAAGTGAGGTGTGGCGAGGAGCAGGAGGAAGAAATCATAAAGTTATAGAAGGAAATTTTATGGATGAAGGATATGTTTACTAGCTTGATTTTGGTGATGGTTTAATGAGTATATGCATAGATCAAAATGTATCAAATTTTACTTTAAATATATGCAGTTTATTGTATATCAATGGCTCATTAACACTGTTTTTATTTTAACCAGTGGAATCTTCCCATTATCTCTAGGAAACTCCAATTTTGTGTTAAATGGATTTTTTTCTTTTCTCCATCCCTGATAAAGAAATGGAAAAGAAAATGCCTCACTCAGAAAAGTTTGTCATATGTACAGGGCTTCATGGCTTTGTACTTTTCATTGTGAGGAGCCTGAAATGAAAAGAATTGCTGCATCACCCACAAGCCCCAGCCTTTCCATCACCATTAAAGGTGAAACAAAAATCCCCAGAATCAAAGGACATAAATCAGGTGGCAACAAGACTCAAAACTGGGAAAATAAATTATTACACTTGGCCCTATCTTTTGTTTTTTGCAAACTAAGGGGGCTCTCCTGAATATTATGATAATGAATGAAAATCTGCTATGAAAATTTTCAATCCCTTTTGGCAATTTGTGCCTGGAGTATTATATTACAGAAAAGAAAAGCCTCCAGAAGCAAAGATGCTAAACCCAGAATAAATAAGGTGTCCGCTCATGTAACGCAAAATTTAGACAATACAACCCAAAGGTGAACATAGAATTTGATTAGAAACGCAAAACCTGCTTCCGTTTCACAGAAAGCCTGGAAGATAAAATAGTTTTGAGTCATAGCTTTACGTCAAGTTCATACCAAACATGGGAGGTTTGAATCGCACTTTGGGGGTTGTGCTCTCCATGTTTAGATGGAGCTGCTATAGCAGGGAAAAAGGCTTCCCACAGAAGGTTCTTTGTGGCAAATCACTATGGAAGGAAACTCCCTCCCAAGTCACAAATTGTTCATTTCCGGTCTACTGTGCCGCGGATGCCAGCTTTAAATTTTTTATTATTTTATTTTTAAGGTACTATTTTTAAGCATTTTTTTTTAGCTTTGGTTACCTAGCTTGGAATTCAAAACTATGTCTGATGCCAAAGCTCTTGTACTCTCTAATACGAAACACAGAGTAGAGAAGTTTTCTGGGAGGCCTACCCTCAGCTCTGCTCCGTGTCCTCCCGCGTGTCTCCAGGAACCACGACGACGCGCATTAATTAACTCGAGGGTGGTTCCCAGCGGGAGAGCACAGATTGCACCTGCTGCGAAGGCCCAGCCTCTCGCGGCTCAGCCCGGGCTGTCTGTGCACGCACCTGAGGACCCACCAGGGGTCACTGCAGCCTCAGAGCTATTGCGCCCGCCGGTTCCGGACACGGCGGTCCGCGAGGAGGGCGTGGGACCAGGAGCGCGGAAAGCCAGGGTCCTACCAGGAATGCGCCCAGCCCTCGCGGAGCCTGCCTCTCCGTCTCCCTGGGAAACGGACGCTGCGAGCGGGGCCGGGGCTCTCGGCGGCCTCGTGGCTCCGGCGCCCGGCGCGGTTCCCCGTGCGGACCTGTCGGCAC
>NW_006285040.1:6281953-6288676 GCF_000327345.1 Myotis davidii
GCACCCCCCCCCGCCCGCCGCCCGTCCCATTCCCAGCCCGGGGCCTGGAGGCAAGTCCTTCGACTACCCGGTTCTCTGAACCTCCCGGGGAAGCAGCCCTCCGCCGCGGGGCAGGGCATTCTCGAAGGGAGAGCTTGAACTTGGCCCTACACGGTCCTCCGAGATGAGCTCGGGGCTCCCCAGACTGAAGCCACACTGCGCGACGAGCTGACCTCTACTCACCGGTCTCGGTAGGAACCGCCGCCCTTTCCGACCGTCTTTGGGCTTCTCGGTGTCGGCGGACTGGGGAAGGGATGATCCTGGCCACTGCCCCTGCAATGTTGCTGGGACGTCGTGGGTGCCCCCTGACACAAAGGAACAGCCTAGCGCTCCCCGTCAGCGGACCGGACTGGGAGCTGCGGGGTGGGATCGGAGCTGGAAGTGCGCACCCTCTGGGGACGCCGCAGGCTCGGGGGAGGTCGGTGCGTCGCGGCCGCGCTCGGGTGGTGCGCGGGTGGAGGGGTCTTTAGGGCTTCTAGGTAGGAGCTTCCAAGTCCGGGGAGGGCCTCGAGCTCTCGTCCCTCCCTTATCTTGCCCCTTGCCCCCATTGCCAGGAGACTTCTGTCGGCCCCAGGACTGCGGGAGGGGCCGCGGTGTCCCCGCCCTCGGAGGAGCCGGAGCCGCAGGATGCGCGGGGACGCGCCGCCGCCCTCCGCACCCAGTTCCGCTGGCGCTTCCCCGGCTGCTCCCGGGCGCTGATCTCCGGGCTTCTCCGCCCTCCGAGCCGCCCGCCCGCGCGGCGCTGGACCTCGCCGAGAGCTGCTCCTGTTGCCCTCGCCACGGCGCGGACAATAAACTAATGCCTCGTGCTTGAGGGGAGGGGGCGGCTCAGCGCTCGGGTCGCAGCTTTCTCGCCGGGCTGGAGACCGCCGCTGCCGACATGGGCTGTTTCTGCGCTGTTCCGGAAGAATTTTACTGCGAAGTTTTGCTCCTGGATGAATCCAAGTTAACCCTCACCACCCAGCAGCAGGGCATCAAGGTAGGCACAGGAAGGGGGCGTGTTCGGGGGTTTGGCAGCCGGGCGGGCTTGGGGGTCCCCGGCTTTGTGAGGGTTGGCCCAGGTCGCGGCGGCGACTGCCTGTCCGCGCGGTGGGCAGGAGCCGCAGCTGCCCCCCGCGCGCAGGTGGAGAGAGGACGTGCCTGTGTGGGTTAAGTTGAAGTCCCTTCCTAAAGGAGAGTAAGTTTGATGTCTCAGAGGATAGCTCATGCACCAACTCTCAGCTGCAATCCACGGTCCTGCAACTGAGGCCAGATATCTTCGCAACACAGGTTTCCTCCCAGAGCATCTAGGGCCTCCGCTGCAACTCCCAAGGAGTCGCAGAATTGAATGTATGGGCTGCACACAGTGTCGAAGGCACGCTCTCCCTAGGCCTTTCCTTGATAGTATCTTTGGGGAAGTAAAAGAGTTCACGCGTTGAAACACATTTCTTGGGCGGTTGTGATTGTGTGGCCTGGCCGTGTAGTTCGGTATTGCTGCGTTTGGACAGAAAATGATTTCCCTTTCCGCAAGCGAACCGGCTCCCCACATTGAAGTAAACGTTTCTCAGAGCGACTCGGGAATAACTGCTTCTGTGTGTAGGACGTTGAAATGCAGTTACTGCTGTTAACCTAGAGAACCCAAACAGAAAGGCTGGGAGATTGCAGACACCCACTTCCTTAATTTTGCTGGGTTCTTATCTCATAGAGTTGACTACCTGACCGAGGCGTCTGCGTGCCCTCGTTTTGCCCTAGCAACGATGTTACTACCAAGAGGTGGTCGGAATGGGGAAGCGGCTTGTTTTGTTTTCTTTTCTCCTTCACTTTTAGGTCGCAGGCATTTTAGATAACTCAGCTGCCAGTCTGGTGACGGGAAGCGGCTCCCTCCTACTCCTCAGTAGAGCTGGGCGTCTGAGAAATCAGATTCAGGCTGGCTAAGTGTCCTTTCCTAGTCTTGTCATCTCAGCAGTTAATCCTCACGGCGTTGGCCCTGGGCATTTCCTTATGTGAATGGGTTTTTACATAGCTTTATGTGCTTTACAGTCACTGCTCCTGGCCAGAAGCGTCAGCTTTGATATGACCATTCTTGGGGTACAGAATTCTCAGTTCCCAGGTGTCATTCTTTTACAAGAAAAAGGGGCAAAAATGACCAGTTAAAGCCACAAGATAAAGTTAACCCTTTCCTTTAGAAAATTGTTTTGAATATTGTGTCCCCAGTAATTATAATAAGCAAAAGTCAGTCATATTCTCATTTGCTATATCCCTTGAAGGTCAATAAAATACTTTGAGGGAGGGGGAGGTGTTCATTTTATATTTTCAACTTTTCTTTATGTTCCAGAACACCTCCTCTCCCCAAGTGAAATCAGTAAAAGAACTTACCTTATAAGATTATGTGACATTCTTTGGTGTACTGCGCAAATAAAAAAGGCAGAAATGATAAACACATCTTAAATATTTGATAATACATAGATTCTCTTTGGCTTGGGGATAGAAACGATTAGAAAAAAAATAACTAATGATCTGATGCTGAAACAACAAAGAAATCTTTCTGAAGTGCAAAGTCTAAAGTCATCTGGAGTGTGAGCTTCCTGTTTAATCATGAAAGCATACTCCTGTCAGCTGTGGAGCATGTACATTATTCTGTCAAGAGAGCAGTCAAGATTTGGGATCAAATGGAATAATTTTGTCAAAAAAAACATGAATCAAAAATCCTGGTCCATAATTACTTTTTTTTTAATATATTTTTTTTTATTGATTTTTTACAGAGAGGAGGGGAGAGAGATAGAGAGTTAGAAACATCGATGAGAGAGAAACATCGATCAGCTGCCTCCTGCACATCCCCCACTGGGGAAGTGCCTGCAACCCAGGTACATGCTCTTGACCGGAATCGAACCTGGGACCCTTCAGTCCGCAGGCCGACACTCTATCCACTGAGCCAAACCGGTTTCGGCAATAATTACTTTTTATAACCTGATGGTGTTTACCTTGCTTTACAAATAGGTTGAAGATTGGTGAGTGATTCAAATGCAATAGCAACTTTATAATGCTGTTATGTTGGCTAGATGCCATTTAAATAAACAATAATTTAAACAGGTTTTTTGTTGAAAGTAATCATTTTGCAACAGGCTTGGCCTCTTTTAGTGTCACAAAAGCATGCCACAATTATTTTGATGGCCATTGTGTAACACAGATGTCTGCTGAAGTTAACCACGTTATCTGTAACTACCATGCTACTATAAAATGCATGTGTTAAGCACTTATCTACTTGTGGTAGGTACTAAATTAAACACATAAGCATATTTGTGTTTAATATATGAATAATGACCATTCTTGGTGTACAGAATTCTCAATTCCCAGGTATCATTCTTTTACAAGAAAAAGGGGCAAAAATGACCAGCTTCCTGAATGTAGAAGGTATTCAAATATTGAATGAATATATGTATAGTTTGTATATTATTATTCTGTATATACCTGTCATTTTTAAACTCTTACTTTAGTTTGTAAATGAAATAGTCAACAATTACTTCAAAGTTAATAGTATAATAGTTGCTATTATAGTGGCCTCCTCCTGCTATAGTACAATTGATAATTTTGATTATCCCTAATTAAAGTCAAAGTTAAGTATATGTCAATTAGCCTATTCCCCCCTAAAATTAATAGAAAAATATTTTTGTTTTTTAAAAGTATCCTATATAATAAAAGCCTAATATGCTAAGTGTCCGATCGTTTGTTCAACCGGTCGCTATGATGCACACTGACCACCAGGGGGCAGATGCTCTGACTTGTAGGTTAGCTTGTTGCTGGGGTCCAGCCAATTGGGACTAGGTGAGACGGGCCCGACATGCCCTGGAGCCCTCCCACAGTCCCTCCCTGGCCCTGATCATGCACTGGTGGAGTCCCTTGGCCTGGCCTGCATCGTCTTGCAATCCGGGACCCCTTGGGGGATGTCGGAGAGCCAGTTTCAGCTGATCCCCACAGGCCAGTGCACCAGGCCTCTAGTTTCCTAATAATTATTTTGAGATAACCCTCTGTCCATTCTATCTCAAATGAAATGAAGACAGCTAATTTTGCATTAAAAATATATTCACATATTTCATCCCTTAATGGAAGTTTTACTGATTCCTGATAGTTACTTAAGAATTTGTTTGTATTACTCTTATAATAATTCCTTGTGAGTTAAAAAGGATTAATTTAAGTAGAAGTGTGAGAGAAGCTTTATAAAACTTGTTTTTCCTTGTGTACCATTTTGAAAAACACTCTTTGGATTTAAGTGCCAAATTACAAAGTTGGTTATGAAGTGATTTTCTGCAATTTAGATCAAAGATCTCATCGACTTTAGGAAAAAAATCCATGTTTGTTCCCATGGAAAGCAATTCATTTTGAAGACAGTAGTTACACATCTTATATTTTAAGAATTTAAATGGGAAGTGTTTTCTTTTTTTTAATTAAAAAATAATCAGCCCTTGCCCTAGGCAATTTGGGTCAGTGGATAGAGGGTCCCAGGTTCGATTCCGGTCTTTCTGCCATTCTCTCTATTTGCATGCTCCTCCCTGGCATGAGCTGGTTGGGGCTCATGCAGGAGGCAACCAATAGATGTTTCTCTCTGTCTTTCCCTCTCTTCTACTCTCCCTAAAAATTAATGGAAAATTATCCTTGGGTGAGGACTAACAAAAAACAAAACAAAACAAAACAAAACAAAAAATAATTAGCCCATTCTGCGTGGCTCAGTGGTTGAGTGTTGACCGAATAACCTGGAAGTCATGGTTTGATTTCTTTCAGGGACATGCCCAGGTTGTGGGCTCGATCCCCAGTAGGGGGCATGTAGGAGGCAGCCAATCAATGATTCTCTCTCATCCCTGATGTTTCTATCTCTCTCTCCCTTCCTCTCTTCCAATAAAAAAAAAAATATTTTTAAACAAATCAAATTTATAGTTATAAAAACAGTTATGGGGATGTAAAGTACAGCATAGGGAATACAGTCAATAATGCTGTAATAATTGTATATGGTGTCAGATGGGTACTAGACTTATTGGGGTGATTACTTCGTACGTTATATAAATGTCTAATCACTATGTTGTATACCTGAGGTTAATATATTGTGTGTTAACTGTAATTGAAAAATTTAAAAATCAGAAAAACAAAACATCTTTATATTCATACTAATGTTATGTAAAACTTGCCTTCTTAACTTGCTTTAGAGGTAATCTCACCTTGAAAACAGGAAGTCTTTTTCATGCAATTTGTAGTTTGAGTCCTATCCAAGATTTAAAAACCTAGGTTTATATAAACTGGAAGCTGTTGGTTGTGTTGAGCCCCACAATAGCTTCTAGCTGTTTGGTCTCTGCTGCTAATCTCTGTTGTTTATTCAAGTTAAGAATTGCTGCTGTGGTTGGTCTCTTGGTTTGAGTAATGTTTGTTCAGGGAAACTTTTGTTATGTCCTTCGTAGTTCTTTGTCCTGGTGGAGGTAGAGATCTTTCTTTCTGTTCTCTTTAGAAGCAAAACTTTACATGGCTCAGACTACCTTTATAGGTTGTCATTTGATTAGTAAAGATTTTCAGGGGGGAAAATCACCAGCTTTGGTTATAAATTTAGTTTTGAAAATTGCTGGTGCAAATATGATCTAGGTTAGTATTTTCATTTTAGCAAAATTTTAGTCCTCTGAGTAGTAATATAGTAACCACTGAAGTGCTCATTTCCCTTCAGAGTATTTGACTAAATGAAACCAATATAATAGCAAGAAGGAAATTCCGTTAACTTTTCTAAGGCTTTATTGAAATACTAGAGGCCCGGTGCATGGAATTTGTGCACAGGTAGGGTCCCTAGGCCTGGCCAGCGATTAGGGCCGATCTGTGGGGCGATTGGGGGGCCCCTGCTGGCACCCGCCTTGGCCAGCCTGGCACTGCCCACTCGCCAACCCCGTCCCTCACTGCCGCCTCTGGTTGCCTCCCTCTGCGGGGCAACCAACGGGGCGATCAGGGAGCCCCTGCTGGCACTTGCCTTGGTTGGCCTGGGGCCTGCGGGCTGGGAGCAGCTCCTGCATTGAGTGTCTGCCCCTTGGTGGTCAATGTGCGTCATAGCGACCTGTCCTTCCATTGGTTGTTCCGCCATTCTCTTGATTTGCATAATAGGCTTTTATTATATAGGATACCATACAGTTTGCACAGTTAAAGTGTATACAGTTCATTTGTTAACTTTTAAGTGAAGTTATTTTCTAATCATCCTGAGTTTCCTGAGGGAATATTGTGAGTGAGTTTTGATGCTTTGATCAGAAGCTTCCTAATAAACTAGAAAAACAATTAGAAGGTGGGAGCTTAAATTATATTCCTCTCCCTTACCGAGAAGTGTGATTTTCGTTCCATTTGGACTGGTAAAGAAAAATCTAAGAAGACTGGGAAAAAGTGAAAAGCAACAGTTCTTCACAAATTGCATTATGTAAATCTACACTAATAAAAGAGAAAAATGGTAATTGGCGTACGACGCTACCCTTTTCATTGGCTAATCAGGGCTATATGCAAATTAACTTCCAACTCAGATGGCAGTTAACTGCCAACAAGATGGCAGTTAATTTGCATATGTAGGCACAATACAGGGAGGCGAAGGGAAAGCAGGAAGAAGCCCCCTGCCATTGACAGTGATCAGAAACCCAGGGGGGATCTAAGAACTGGGGGGCAGGGCACAAGCGGCCCTGGGGCCGCCTTTGCCCTGCC
>NW_006285040.1:6289147-6332247 GCF_000327345.1 Myotis davidii
TGTCAGAGGCGTCAGGCCTGGGCAAGGGGCCGATCCTGCGATTGGAGGGTGTTGGGGGTCAACGCCTGAGGGCTCCCAGTATGTGAGAGGGGGCAGGCTGGGCTGAGGGACACCCCCCCCACACACACACACCCAGTGCACGAATTTCATGCACCGGGCCCCTAGTACTTATATATTTGATATAAACCACATAAGTATAGAGTCAGAGACCTTATAACATAGGTTGAAGCAGGTAATCATACATCAGCATTTCATTAATGTAAGATTGGCTGGGGGTTTGTGATTGCTTAGTAAGTTACATGTGACTGGGATAGAGCTACCCTTCTGCTCCCCTGCATCTAGATTTCTAGGATTCAAGTATGATATTCATATTGTGGCTGTTTAAGATGACCTAGTATACAAATGCTTCCTCAAATATTTTTTTGTGTTTTTAAAAAAATGATTTAAAGTATTTTTTAGCTTACTGAGGTCTAATTGATAAAGGACATTGTAATATAAAGTGTCCAAGCTGATGATTTGATATATACATTGAGTGACCAGATTATTATGACCACCTGACGTTTGTAGGCAAATTAGCTATAATTTCGCGCTGACGTTGCTACAGGGCCAGATCATTATAAACGTCTGAATGGCACAACATACCTAAGTATCATTGCTGATCAAGTTCATCCTATCATGTTGATGGCGTGTCCCAAGGTAGATGGCTTCTTCCAACAAGACAATGTGCCATGCCACGGTGCTCGTATTGTGCAGGAGTGGTTTCAAGAACATGAGGGAGACTTTACCTTGCTTAGGTGGCTCCCACAATCAACAAATCTCAATCCAATTGAGCATTTGTGGGATGAAGTTAAAAGAGCCATCAGGTAGCTGGTTCCACAACCATCAAATCTCACAGAACTGGACAGTGCTATTCATCAGGCATGGTGTCAGATTCCTCACATCACCTTTCAACATCTCGTGGAGTCAATGCCAAGAAGAATCGCCACAGTATCAAAGGCAAAAGGTGGCCCAACGAAGTACTGATGGGGTGGTCATCATAATCTGGCCGGTCATAATAATCTGGTCACTCAGTGTATATACATTGTAAAAGGACCCCACCAAGTTAACACATCCATCACCTCACATATTTTTTTAATGTGTGTTTTTTTTAAAATTGATTTCAGAGAGAGGAAGGGAGAAGGAAATAAATAGAAACATTAATGATGAGAGAGAATCATTGATTGGCTGCCTCCTGCACGCCCCCTATTGGGATTGAGCCTGCAACCTGGGCATGTGCCCTGACCGGGAATTGAATCGTTACCTTTTGGTTCATGGGTCGATTCTCAACTGGGCTATTATCTTTTTTGTTGACATTATTGAGAACACCTAAGTTGTCAAATATAGTAACCATATTGTACATTAGCTCCTTAGACCTTAAGTGCCCCCTCAATTTTACAAGAAGTTTTTTTTTTGAAAGTGTTTAAAAATAATTTAGTGGGGAGAGCATTGTTACCTCCAGCAGCTAGCTAATGGCTGCCCTTCTCCAGGTATTTCTAATTTCCTTAACTGAAGATGGACCACACTTTTTGCAGCCCCATTAATATAATTATTCTTGAATTCTATAATGTTTAGCTTGAACTAACTTTGACTTAGACTTGAACTAATGCAGAGCATTTGTTGCTTTTGAACATTGGTGGTGTCTTAGCCTATTCGGGCTGCTATAACAAAATACCACAGACTGAGTGACTGGTAAACAAGATAAATTTATCTCTCATAGTTCTAGACTAGAGGCTGGAAATCTGAGATGAGGATGCCAGCATGGCCAGGTGAGGGCCCTTTTCTTGGTTGAAAGCTTCTTGTAGCCTCACATGGCAGAAGGGCGAGGGAGCTTTGCTGGGCTGGCCCTTTTTCATAGGGGCACGAATCCCAAAGACCCCACCTCCTAGTGGAGATTAAGTTTCCAACATATGAATTTGGGGGAGGGGGTGGACACGAACATTCAGAGTTAAATTTAAATTGCAGGTACAAAAGTCCAGACTCTCCATTAGACATGTGGACAGTGGTTTGCTATTTTTAATAAGACACTTATAAACAAGATAGGGAGCTCATGTTTTCTTCGATAGTTTGCATCAGATTGTATCTCAGAATAAGGCCAGACAGTTCTTTGTTGTGGTAGGCTGTTCGGTCCATTGTGAGATACTGAATAGTACTCGCAGCCTCTAGCCACGAGCTGCCAGTAATTCTTCTTGCCCAGATGTTGCCAAATGTCCCTGATGGGCAAAATCACCTTTGGTTGAGAACCACTGCCATAGAGACTAACAGCTTCCTTTATTCGTGTGTGTTTGGTGCTCAGCCTTTTGCACTGGATGCAGGCTAACTTTTGGTGGTCTTCCTTTTTTCTTTTTTGAGGGGTAGTCATGTACCTTATATATATGTCAGGGAAAATAATATATGTCAGTGTGTTTAACCTGCTTAATATTCTAATACTAGGAGCAATATAATAAGTGATTAAAAGCATGGGCTCTGGAATCAGACCAGCTAGGTTTAAATTTTCACCCCACTGATTACTTACTAGCCATGGGACTTTCAGGAAGATGTTTATCTTCTCTGAATCTCAGTCTCTCCAACTGTAAAATGATGCTTTCTTCATCCCTTCTTCTTCTTTTAGTGACTCATTTCTTCCACAGATAAAGTCCAAACTTCATGGTTTGTGTTAGCACCCTACCTGATATAGCCCTGCCTACCCAAATGACCTCTTTGTGCACATGTGGCACTGCCTGGTCTCCCAAACATATCAGACTCTCACATACCTTTATGTATGGGTTCCCACTGAGTGGGGTACCCTTTTGCCTTTCCCTAAGCACACACTCATCTGAACTCATCCTTTTGACACTTCAGTCATGTGTCCCATCTGCTAGAAAGCCTTCAACACAACCTGACCAGGCAGAGTTAAGCACTTGTCAGGGCTTCACACACATCCTGTTACTGCACATACCACACTGCAGGCATTATTTTTGAGCACATCTGTCTCCTCCAGCAGCCTGCAAGCCCCTACCTGGGATCTGCAGCAGCCAGAGCTGCCTGCCTCATGTAATAGAAGCTTCTTAGCTATCATTTGAATAGAGGAATGATTGGAGTGTTGCCGTTGGAAAAGACCATATTGAAAATCTTCTGGATAATGAGGATCATTACATTTTTACTAGAAAAGATCCCAGAATTAAGTGAATCTCACTGTGAAAAATCTGTTGCCAAGATACTCTAGTTTTTATATTGATAATGGGTAGAAAATGAGATGGTGCCGTGGATGGTGCATGTAGCACATTGAAATGCTGACGAGCAGCTGTTTCAGAAAACACGAGCCACAGCATTTTTGTATTGGAGAGGTAGCTACTGAGTTTTTCTTTTTGGTAAATATAACTTACCCCTTACAACTTGAGAGTCTTTTGGACGAAGGGCCTATTTCAAGAATGGAGAACAGATTCTCATGCTTTAGTTGCTTTTCTCCCTTGTCTCCTACTCTATGAACTGTCTGAGAAAGTGTCTGTTAGTTTTGCAGTGTGGGTTTACACAACCAGGGACCTTTGGTGTAATTTTTAATTTTGCTGTATCACCCATTTTATTCTTGAAGCTACACAAACCTCATTTGACACTGCTCTAAGGCTTAATGGAAAAGACAGTGTCAATAAATTAAATATTGTTTTTTTTATGACAAATGATAAGTTTTTCATTCCGATGCACAGTGTATTTTTCTGCAGGCCTACTTTAAACGTGGCAGGTCAGATATAAGATTTGCCATGGGCCCTCTAGCGTTTCTGAGAATGATTGCTTTGTCTCCAATATTTTAGCCACAAGTAAAGCCCATAAGTAAGACTCCTGGTCAGTCTGCTTTGGGTTGTAATGAGTATACCTGCTATTTGCTCTGCCTCATCAGATTTCTTCTAATGCTCCTATATTAAGATTAACCAGGTATCTGTTATTACTTGTTTAGGTATAGACTAGGTGTTCTTTAGATCAGGAGACACCAGTTTAGTTTGTGACTCAAAACGCCTGTAACTACATTTCAGAGAGTCTATATCATTCTCAAAAATGGGGATTGCATTCCTGTGCCCTCTCAGCCATGTGTGTATTTCCTGTTTTGTTTTGTTTTCTAAGTGGAACAGCCACTCTTCCTTAATGCTGCCCATTGTTAATAATCAATTTCTCTGTAACTGAGCACTCTTGCCAAGAAATTCCTAATAATCACTGAAGACATGAAAGGGCCTGGCAGGGCTTGCAAACGTGTGAGCAGTTTGTTTTCAAGGAGATTGACATGCCTAAGGGGAGGTAGAACAAGAGAGATGGTGGCAGGCTAGGAAAACCGAGAGGTGCTGAGGGCTAGCCCCCACGGACAGTAACCAAGAGGTCAGATGGCAGGGCTGGAATCAGCGAACCGAGACCGAAGAGGAAACCAAATGCAACAGGAGATTGTTGAGAAACCGCACGTACAGGAGAAAGCACAGTCGTAATGCCGAGAGTTCCTCACTTTGGGAGGATGGTGTCCCAGAAGTTGGTGAGAAAGGGCCTTGTGTAGAATACAGTTTTCCATATAGTGTGACACGAGAGAGGGTGAAGTAGGTTCCTGAGCTAGCCCACCGAGACCAGCTGAGTGTTTAAATCATTCAGGTCCCATCTTGCCCTTCATTTAGAGCTGTGTTTGAGAAGCAGATGGGAGCCTCTCTGCCTTAATTGTCACTTGTCAAAATTGGTTTTTCTCTACCATCCTCATTACTCCCACTTCAGCCCAGGCCCTCACACTTCACACCTAAACCAGCCTCCTAAGGGCGGGGGTGAGGAGGGGTGTGGGGGTGGTGCTGTGTGATCACTTTCAACCTCTCTTGTCCCGAACTCTGGCCCTGCATTTAAATCCTGGTCTGCCGCCCTAACCGGTTGGCTCAGTGGATAGAGCTTCGGTCTGCAGACTGAAGGGTCCCAGGTTCGATTCCGGCCAAGGGCATGTACCTTGGTTGCGGGCACATCCCCAGTAGGAGGTGTGCAGGAGGCAGCTGATCGATGTTTCTAACTCTCTATTCCTCTCCCTTTCTCTCTGTAATATATTTAAAAAAAATAAATCCTGGTCTGCCATGAAATCACTGGTCTTGTGATTAGTCAAATGACTCAAATGACTCTTCTTGGAACTAGCCTCCCTTTCTTCATTTACAAATTGAGGGGCATGATACCTGCCTCGTAGGATGATTTTAAGAATTTGAGAAAAGAATTTAGGCACATAGGATAAAGTTGCCCAATAAAAAGTAGCTATTATTACGTATGGCCTATTATTTGCTAACAAGTTCTTCCTAAATTCTAATTTGGGGTATCTGATCTCCCACCCCTGCCCAGAGAGAGGCTGGCTCTCTGAGGGGCATGGGTGGCTGTTAGAAGTGAGGGAGCATGGTGGTTTGATGTTCATAAAGACTAGTGACATGTACTCCCGTGTTTTTTTCTAAGTGTTTTATGGTATTTGCTCTCACATTTAGGTCTGTGACCCATTTGTCATTTGTTTCCATGTGGATAGCCGGTTGTCTCAGCTCATCTGTTGAAAGAACCATTTTCTCTCCATTGAATCGTCTTGACACCCTTATTAAAAACCAATTGACAATAAGTGTGAAGATTCATCTCTGGACTCTCAGTTTTACTCCATGCCTATCTTTATGCATCTTGTTTGTGTTGACTAGTTCCTTAGTACTGGATGTGTGTGTAATTCAGCAGAGAAAGCACTCCCAGTTAAAACAGATTTAACATTTAATATTTTGAGAAGCTTAAATATAGCAGGCTAATTTTTAAGTTGATAATTTTGTATGGCCTGGGAATGATGTTATAAATATTCAGATGGTCCTTGCCAGCAAACATTGTCTGTTTTACCCACAGTTCAATCCTTAAGAACCAGTGCCAGGCACATGGTGGTGCTCAGTGAATTTTAGATATGCTACTGCTATTGCTTTGGTAACTTGAAACCTTGAATATTTTGATTTCCAAAAACTTTTCTACATAAGCTCTGAGTGTTGCTAATTACATTGTGGAAAGGATTTGCCTTTGGTTCTTGCAGACTCTTTCTGTAAATTCCTTGGTGGAGGGCTGGAAAAAGTATATTTGTATATGTTTTATGAATAACAATTTTGATATTCATATCAAGCACAGGGGTGGGGAGCATCTGGCCCAAGGGCCGTAGGAGGCCCGTCAAATCATTTGGTCTGGCCCGGCCAAAGCACTAGGGGTGAGTTAATTAAATGTTTGACTAAACAGAGGCTAATTTTTTTGGTGTGTGATTTATTTATTTATTTTTTAGCAGGCTAATTTTTAAGTTGATAATTCTGTATGGCCTGAGAAGGATGTTATAAATATTCAAATGGTCCTTGGCAGAAAAAAGATTCCCCACCCCTGGTAGCATGTTAGAAACCTGTTACCTTGAAACATTGAGAAATTGCTGGAGATTTTTCCTGTACAGTGTTTTCCCCATAAGGAAAATAATTCAGTTCTAAACACATACACCCTCCCCACCCTTCGTGACTTTCTTTCAACCGTGAACTTCAGGATTCCTAGAAGGATTGCAGGGTAAAACCAACGTCACAACGACGGCTTTATGGAATTGGACTAACATTCCTAGGGCTGAGGGAAATTGTAGTAATTCTTAGTGGCACTGAAGCTGGCATAATATAAGTTTTACAGCTTTGTCTGGATTGTACATTCTAAACGCCTGTGGTCCTCAAACACCTGAAAACCCCACTAGATGTTCAGGGTATCAGCAGTACATTTTCCCTCTGTGAAGAAAATCGCAGTAGTGCCATAGCATGACAAAATCTTTCCCACAAACTAGTGTCTACTTGCCATTGCTTTTTCTTGCCAGCCACTTATTCTTTTGCCTGATCGTTCAGTTGTCTGATTCTCTGCACCAGACCCGTGTGTGGTCACATGCCCTTCGTTATTTCAGTCCCATGATGCTGCCTGAGAATGCAACAGACACAGGGGGAGAATGTGGAAGAGATGGCATAAATTACAACCAATTGGATTTCACAGAAATATAACAGAATATAACAGAAACTTCGACCTGGCATTGGAATCATCTAATTCTCCCGTTCTCCTGACGAGGGAACAGGGACCCAGTGAGCGGCAGTGATTGGCCAGAGCCCAGCACGTGAGACTAGAACCCCGGCTCTTGGTTTCCACCTGGTCATTTTCTCAGTGCTTACCCACCTTCAGTTTCTTTGCAGCATGCCAGGGAGGAAGGCTGAAAGCTGATGAGAGAGGGAGAGGTCAGAATTTGTTGAAAATCATTTAGGTTTACTGCTAATCCCATCTCCTCCCAGGCTTTCAACCTCTTCCGGTTCCCTCCCCACTGCTCCTCTTAAATCAAGTTTTTGTAGGCCTATGACCTGATCTGATTGTATTCTGCAGCCTTGGCATTTGGATTTGTGGAATTCTTTCTGGGTAGATTATATGAGAGAGATCCTTTCGTCTCAGGGACTCTTTTTATTTATTTATTTATTTATTTATTTATTTTTCCTCCAATTTAGAAAAGAGTTTGCCTATGTGGAACTTCTTTTCAGAACAATGTTTATTGCATTACATTTTAATTTTTTGGCTTTTTTGGGGAAAATGCGTGTTGATCTAAAAGGTCTAGAATTTATTTAGCTTTAGAGCCCATATCACTCAGTTTTTCCCTGGTCTTTATTTTGTAAGTCCATATCTGAATTCTTACAGCTCCATCCTAAATCTCTCTCCAGGAAAGAAAATTAAAAACTGATTAGTGATTCTTCTTATTGCTCTGGGGAGGGTGCGGAAAAAAAAAGCAGAAAAGTAAAATTGCTCTTTCCTTGAAAGGTTTCAGATGGGCCAATCATCAGGAGGCCAATAGATCTTTTCCCCTGATAATGATTATTTTGTGCTTCTGCTACTGTTTACATGGGCACTGGAGGATGTGCAAAATTTTCAGAATTCCTCAGAGAGCCAGACTCTTTTTCTTTCAGACGCACACTGTGTTTATATTATGTTCTAGGGCAATTATTTGATAATAAATAGGTTTTGAGTGTGAGGGTTTAATGGGTCTCTAGACCTGCGGTCGGCAAACTGCGGCTCGCCAGCCACATGCGGCTCTTTAGCCCCTTGAGTGTGGCTCTTCCTAAGCCTTACGAGTACCCTAATTAAGTTAATAACAATATACCTACCTATATAGTTTAAGTTTAAAAAATTTGGCTCTCAAAAGAAATTTCCATCGTTGTACTGTTGATATTTGGCTCTGTTGACTAATGAGTTTGCCTACCACTGCTCTAGACCAATGCTATGTATCTGTAATTGTAGGTATGTATTTGTGAACTCAGTTCTACAATAATTTATTCAGAGCTTATTGTGTACCCAGGAGCTTCCAGCTTTCTGGTGGGGATGATGAAAAAGAAGGAAGATTCTTGTTTGTAAGAAGTTTAATTTTTTTTGTCAAACATTTATTTATTTTTTTTAGAAGTTTAATTTTTAAGTGGAAAGGTTTAGTTATAAAACAACAGAGTACAATACAAGACAATTTATATCAAGTATTGGGTTGTATTGTGGAAATCCTAAGAGCTACAAAAATTCTGAAAAGAAATCCTATTTCTTATATGTCAAGGTGGGGTTAATTAGGAAACGTGTTTTAGGAAAACTGAATACAGGTTCTCAGTACCTTATCTGAAACCCCTGGGGCCAAGTGTGTTCTAAGATTCAAAATTTTTCAGATTCCATCAAGGTGATGTGGTATATATACCACTCATTACACAATATCTCTGGCCAGGACTGGGGTGGTACTTTCTAAAACAAGCACATTAATATTCATACAGCTTATCAACTATATATCCACAATAGGTGGGGATAAATAGAGACTCTTAACTAGCCTCACCATCCCCAGATGACCTGGGTATAGCTTAAGTGCAACCTCCTGAGAGATCCTGAACCAGAATCCTCCAGTTAAGCCGCTCCTGGATCTCAGACCCACAGGGATCTGGAGGTGAGTTTGTTCCTTTAAGTTGCTAAGTTTGGATATAACCTGCCACATAGCAATAGATAACTAATACTGGGACAAAAGCTGTTATAAACTAGCACAAGGCTACTTAGAGTCTCTATTTATCCCCACTTACTGTGGATATACAGCTGATGAGCTGCATGAATATTAATGTGCTTGTTTTAGAAAGTACCACTCCAGTCCTGGCCAGAGATGATGTGTAATGAATGCTATATATGCCACATTACCTTGTTGGAATCTGCTTAAAAACAATTTTTTTTTTAATGTCAACCTTCATTTACAGCTCTTCAAAAATTTGGAGGTCATAGCTGAAAATAAATCCCTTTTCATTTCTGGTGGTATGGTAGTCAGCTTGCCTGTTCAAACATAAAAAGCTAAGTTCAATTTAGATAATCTTGGTCACTTGAAGATATATTTTTTAAAAAGGAAGCTTAGATTTGGGGAACTGGGAGAATTTACTCATTAAAATTCCTTGTAGAATAAATTATGAGTAAAAACATGAAGATTTGCAGTTTTTCTGTTAATTTTAGTGATGAAGACACTGAGTTTATTATGATGTAGTCTTTGTAAGAATCAGAAGAGCCTTTTTTTGAGTCTCAAGAGATCTTTAATAAATCATTATTTCCTAGCCTCTTTGTCCCACAAACCCTGAAGAACTTTCCCTTAGACTGCCTTGAAGCCATTCCCTGCACCCGGGAGAGCAGGCTGTGACGGTGTCATGGAAACATCAGTATTGACACAGGCATGATGGGGACTCCCAAAGAGTAAGGCTGTAAAGGAAACCAGAGCCCAGGCTGACAGCACATCAGGTTCCGCAGGTCACACATTTCCTTTGTGAATGATGGTGAAGAAACTTGGGCTTCTTGTATGTTTTCAGGTTAAAAATCCTTGAGTTTTCCTCCTACTTGAAAATGCTACACTGTGTGTGTGTGTGTGTGTGTGTGTGTGTGTGTGTGTGTGTGTGTGTGTGTGTGGCGTCCGTGTGCGCCAAAGTGACCTAACATTTAAATGTCATTTTAACATTCGGGTCAGTTGTGTGGTCAGTTGTGTTTCAGAGTAAATACTATATGACTGACTGCTCTCTAGGAAACCATTATCTCCCCCTTTAAAAGCTGTTTTTAAAAGATGAGGACTATTTTTGTCCTGAAACAACATTTTCTTAACGTGTTAAAATAGGGGCAACTGAGAACAGGTGTGTATATTTAACAAGATGTACTGGTACCTTCCTTTACTTAAGACATTATTTTATTGAAAAGTTTCATTGTAAATTGATTTGTGGTTTTTAGTGCTTTCCATCTAGTGTCATTGAAAAGTTGAAAACAATCCCGGATGTTTCCCCCCCAGGGGGAGGGAGAGTGGTGATTTTTTGTGCTAAATCACTTACAGTTTGCTGGGTCTTCCCTGTGCTTTTTCACTAGCTGCCGTCACTGCTGCATTGACCAAAGGCATATTCCCAACAAAGGCCGCTGCGGTTTTCAGCACAAAGCAGAAGACAGGCACGCCTCTGTTTTGGTTTTACCAGTGTGTTTTCGCCTTTGTTCTCAAATGGTTAGATAATCCTGTGCTTTCTGCTTGAGGTTAGGGCGTCGAAGTGACAAAAAATGCACCATTTCTTCCCACGTTTAATAAATTCTGCTGCTCTGAGTGGAATCCATGGCTTATTAGACATGCCAAGCTGTTAGTTTTCTAAGCATGTTCAACCAAAAATGATGAGCAAAAATGGCTTAAATCGACTGGGGTATTTTGAGTCTCACTGGGTACATTTGTCAAAGAGTTTGGCTCTCATTTGGCTAATCTTTTCTCCAAGGAAGAAGATTCATTAACACTGCTTGGTTCTTGTTTTAGATTTTGTTAGATTCTTGTTGCAGGCTGAGAAAGGAGTAGAGTCAGTAAGAACCCAAATATGTAGAAACACCTGTAATTCTTATACTCATAGATTTTATTCTTCCCCATAAATGACAACTTTTGGGGTGAGAATAAAGCACATGCAATCGTCATGTATATTTGCTATTTCTTGGTTCTGGTGGTGTCAGTGTATGCAGGAGTAACATCAACAAATTCTTCAAAATTAACCAGACAACCTTGACTGAGAAATAGTTTCCTCCTACCTAGGAACTTGGAGTTGTTAACCGAGGAAAGAATTCTGCACATCTGGGTAGTGAACATGTTAAGTGTTTGATACAGGCGTTTGAACGTTAGGATGAATAGCTGAGCTGCCTTTTAGCTCTGGAAGTCTCATGGGTTGTATCTACAGTGGCTGTGGTGACAGGTGCTAGTTGTCAAACCTCGAGATTGTGTTTATGGTTTATCTAGTCTGGAGCCACAATCAGCGTTTCATTCCTCAGGCTTCACAGGATACTGTGGCTTTTTCAGTCCCCCCTCATAGAGTAGACAGCGTCAGAAAAAGCAATTGCATTTTCTCTTTTCAACTACTTGAGCAATTGATTTGGTATGGAAGGAAGCTGATCTTTCTCAGATTCAGGAGCACTTTGATTTTTTAATTACTCCAATTATTTTATTTTATTTTCTTCTTTAAAGCTACTTCATGGAGTAAGACCATATGTAATTAAACGGTTGGCCATAATAAAATGTAAGCCAGTCAATTCCATGGAAGTTTTAACAGTGCTTACTATTCACCCAGATGGTTTATATCTCATGTCATGTCTGACACCGAGTGATGTTCAGTAAATGTTAATACCTTTTCTTCCCACTGTAGTCAGCCTGTTATGGGGAATACAAAATGAACATAAATGAACTTATAGAACAGTTAAGTCTAGAGTAGGACTGGAAGTGTGATATTGAAGTGTGAGAGGTGAGGATCTCATGGAGAAGAGTGTTTTGAATTTGACTTTGAAGATTAATTGGACTTGCCTGACCATGTTGGTTGAGTGGTTGAGTGTTGACCTATGAACCAGGAGGTCACGGTTTGATTCCCAGTCAGGGCACTTGCCCATGTTGTGGGCTTGATCCTCAGTGTGGGGTGTGCAGGAGGCAGCCAATCAATGATTCTCTTTCATCATTGATGTTTCTATTTCTCTTTCCCCCTCCATTTCTCTCTCAAATCAATAAAAATATATTTAAAAAAAAGAATAAGTGGACTTGAGATATCCAGAAAGTGAGGAGGTTGCCCAGTGGAAATCCTGGGACGGTGAGAAACTGGTTAAACCTGGAGACCGAGGGGAAAATCACATTGCATCCAGTTGGTGTTATTCCATAAGGGAAGGACTTGACAACCATGAAGAGGAGTTAAGGCCTGGTGTGTGGTAAGTCTAAGCAGGAGAGAGGCCCGGTGGCATTTTATTAAGGTAACTGGCAGTTAGCACTGTAGATTGGATTAGAGTGAGGGGAGCCTGGAATCTGCCATTAGTGGTCAGGTGAGGAGAGCTGGGCTTCAACTGTGGAGTTGAAGGGAAAAGCAGATAGGAAGGGCATTTGAGACAGTCATTCATTCATTAAACAAATAGATTTTGAGAGCCTTCCAGGTGTTAGGCCCTGGGCCCTGCATGCAGTGGTGAGGCCAACTGACACAGTCCTACTACTAATTCTAGCATTGTTGAAAGCATCAAATCAGATAATATATACAAGTGCCTATTCTACAGTTTCAATTTTACAAAGTCCATTTGTTTTTAAAAGTGCTTTAAAAATGCCAATACAAATCTATCCTAATATAGGGAAATAAGAATTTTGACCAAAATCAATTTCTTATATTAGAAACTATTAGAGCTTTGCCTTTTAAATTACTTTAGTTTTCCTCCACTCTGCTCTGATCCTCCTGTTAAGCCTCAGACAGTTGTGTCTTAGTTCTCTCCAGGGATAGGAAGTTACTTTAGCATACGTTCACAGCTCATTAAATTAATTTAAGAACCAACTGCTTCAGAGGCCCACAAACCAATAATTTACTCTTAAGTGTATGTTTACATCTGAGAACAGTAGCAGGGAGCTAAAAGGAGAGGATCCCCATGGCTCTCCAGGCCCTTCACCAGCAGGGTTTCACCATCCTGCTCTATTTTCCTGGGTCCAACCAAGATGTCCTGTGGAATATTGACTCCGGCTGTTTCATATACAGTGTCATTTACAGATAGTGCATATTGGACAATGTGGAAACTTTCTAAATCTGCACTTTGGAGGACTTTGCGATAAATATTATTTTGCAACTCAAAGGAAAACTTGAAAATTATTTAACATAGTTTAAAAAAATATTGCCACTCGGTAAGCAACTTTATGAAGAGTCCATTCCAGCCAGTCTGACACTTGTTTTATAGTGGCGGTTCTTTACCTTGGAGATATTTAACGTGGTAAGAAGGCTTTGGAGCCCTGCTGGAAGCTGGGGTGTCCTGTTGGGATGGTCATCTGCATGGTTTCAGGGAGGGCACCTGTGCTGGATATGTCAGCATCAGGCACCAGGGGTTCATGCAGCTGCTTTAATCCCCGATTGAAGCTGGAGCAGCCAAATTAGCAGCCGTGACAGTCTCCTAGGGAGACTGAGCAGAGTTATCAGGCAGTTTGAGTGGCGAGGCCATTGAGGGTCTTAGATTCAGAGCTTTACCCTGAGCAGTGCAGGACCTTAAGGGCACATGCTGATGGAGCCTAAGGGCGGGCAGCCTCAGGTCTTCCTCCCAAGACTTCTGTCCTCCCGGTGTCTGGATGGCTGCATCTTTGCAGAATCTTGGTGCTTTTAGGCTGTCATTATCCTGGTGGGAAGGGAGCTGTCCCCTCCGGGCTTTTGGCTTTTGTATCAACTGTGTGGCCCATTATCTTTGGGGCTATCCTGGTGGACACACACACTCAAGATATCCAGATGGCAGTTTGCACTTTTCCCACATGTTCTTCTTTTCATAGTTCTTTAAAAAATATTTTTAAATTGATTTTTAGAGAGAGATAAAGGGAGAGAGGGAGAGAGAGAGAAACATTGACTGGAGAGTGAAACATTGTTCGCTGCCTCCTTCATGTCACCCACTAGGGACCGAACCTGAAACCCGGGCATGTGTCCTGACTGGAAATAAAATTCACCACCCTTTGGTGCATGGGATGACATCCAACCACCGGAGCCACATCAGCCAGGGCTTTTCATAGTATTTTTAGCTAAAGCAGGGACCCACTGGAAGGCTCTGTCAATGGGGGGTCAGTGTCAAGTGAGGTAGCAGAAGGGAACGGATTGACTACGATCTTGGTTTTCCCTTAACTTCAATTGCTTTTGCTTTCTTGCAGGAGAGTCACTTGCTGTTCCCATCGAGCCTCTCCAGCTACTGTCTTCCACTCTCATGTCTATAGTATCTTTCTTTACTATCCAGTCAAGTAACTGGAAACTATAACCTTAATTTTGAGATGTGTGTATATGTATGATCTTAAATATAGGATGGAAAAGAAAGTTGATATCAGATTCATTTTATAACTTTATTTCTACAGTATGTTTTGAAGTTAGTGCTCAGTCCAATCTCTTACATCTCTTGCAGATCAGAGCCTGACAGATTGTTAAAAGTAGCAATCATTTATTGGATTAATACAACCTGGAAAATTCAATTACCCAGAAAACCCCATTCCCTGAGCATAATTTTAAATCAATATTGGGACATATAGATGAACTCAGAAATCTCTGTCTTCCTTAAAATAATTACTGTAGATGTGGAAGCCTTTTAAAATCTATCAAAATCAACATTATTAATTTTTAAGCTAATAACATTTATTACTGAGGGTTTGATATCCCATTGGAAATAATTTAGGATCAGAAAGGAGTAATTTGCTGTAATGACATTTTATGTGAGATCTGAGCAATTTTATGGGCTGGGTTTATGAGACCAGTACTAAAGAGGCTGTTTATTCACTGTACATTTCTAGGATTTAAAATATGCCCCTTAGTGGGTGAAAGTGCCTTTGTCAGATCTTAGTGCAAACAGATGTGGGTATTAAAGACATGACCATCAGGTTGAGAAAATGCAAGGCATTGCTCCATTTCATTATGCTTAAAAACTTTTTTTATTTATTTCAGAGAGGAAGGAAGAGGGAGAGATAGAAACATCAATGGTGACAGAGACCCCCTGCACGCCCCCTACTGGGGATCGAGCCCACAACCTGGGCATGTGCCCTGACTTGGAGTTGAACCGTGACCTTCTGATTCATAGGTCATTGCTCAACCACTGAGACACACTGGCTGGGTCAGAGACAGTAAAGCTTAGAGGGAAAGAAATATGGTCCTAGTTACAAAGAAATCAGTACATTTTGCCCATATTATTTTCACAAATTCTACCAATTTGAACATTTACCAGAAGCTTGTGAGATTGGAACCTCATATCTCTGAGTGATATATACTTGAAGATTTGAGAAATGCAAATCACTTACAATTTTTATTGGTGATGTTGGATATTACCCATTTCTGTTTCCATCTTTTGAGATTTGTTTTTATGTGTCATTTAGTATATTGGGGTCTCTCTTAAGATCTTCTGGATTTGGGGCTGCCACCCCTCTCTCAGTTAGACTATAATTTAAGTCCTTTAATATCAATGAGGAGATAATTTCAGTGAATGAAAAGACAGAGACTGGTCAGTGGGATTTTTAATTGACTGTGTTTGGCTTTAGGTAATGTGGTTTATTTTTCTCTCAGAACAACAAGTCTGGAGGTTGGCAGATCACGGTTGTTTCAGGGGTCAGCAGCATAGGGTTCTGGATTGGCTTTCCTATGAGTTTCATGTTTTTTGTGTGTGTTTTTTTGTCATAGTTGCCTGGGGGTGGATAAAAGCTTGTTACCAACTCGGATTCTGTACTCTCTCTCTCATGGATTTCTGTATTCCCAGACTTAATAATACCCTTTATTAGACGTTTCCCAAATTAGCCAAGTTGAGTTCACTCTATGTTTCTTCCTGAGGTCCTGACTGATACTGGTTATGTCTCTTTTTTATATTTTGTCTTTTTATATATGTCTTTTTATTGATTTTGGAGAGGAAGGGAGAGAGAGGGAGAGGTTGAAACATCAATGATGAGAGAGAATCATTGATTGGCTCCCTTGTGCACCCCCCAAAACTGGGGATCCAGCCCGCAACCTGGCCATGTGCCCCGACTGGAATCGAACCTGGGACTTTCCAGTCCGTAGGCTGACACTCTATCCAGTGAGCCAGACCAGCTAGGGCTGGTTATGTCTCTTTTTATTAGAGAGGAGTGTTTTTCTCAGAAGCACCACAGGCTTTCTTTCCTGAAGGTCCCATTGGCCAGGACAGGTCATACGCTCAAGCTGTAGGGTGTGTAGGGAGTACCTGTCAGGGTTTAGAGAAAGGTGGCCTCTGCCGATAAGGGCTTCACCAGCTCTTTATAAAAGGTAAAGCTGAAACCATATTTAAGAATCATATGTGCTATTTCAGCCCCTTCCTAAAGGTGGGAAGCCTCGATGGGTCATGCAATGATCAAGACTGACCATAGAGGAAATTTCAGATACTGCCCTAGCAAATGGATGGGGCAGCTCTTTGTATTATTTTCCCCCAGCATATATTGAGGGTTAAATAAAAGTTTAGCCCATGCTGAAATGTCTCCAAACCCCCAGTATGACTTTTCTTTTGCCCTAAAAAAAAAAATTAAGGTATTTCAATCAGAGTTTCCACAGGTTAATCGTTTTTCTTAGTTTGAATATGCAGATGGCAAAACTGTCTTTCAGGAAAAAGAACATACCTTCTACTCCCACCTGCCACCTGTATTTGGCTGTTGCAGAAATTTGGCCATGGCTGAAGGTTCTCAAGCTCTCAGTGAAAATTTTACTGACAGTTCATTTCAGAACAAAGTCATCTTTTTAGCTTATTTTTTTTATAGTAAAGTTGGCTTTGGCCTACTATGTTATTAGCAAACATATATTTACTTTTTGCCTTTAAATGTTTTTATTGAAACATAATTGACTTAACAGTATATTCGTTTCAGGCATGCAGCATAATGACTCAATATATGTACATATTGTGAAATGGTCACCATAGTAGGTCTAGTTCAGTGGTTGCCAACTGGTGGTCTGTGGATCACTGGTGGTCCATGAGGTCTAAAAGGTTGGTGACTGCTGGCTATGCCCAGTAGTGCCTTTGTGAACATTTTTTGAATCATTTTTTATTTTATTTTAAAAAAATCTTTACTGTTGAGATTATTACAGATGTCCCTCTTTTTTCCCCCCATTCTCCCATCCACCTGATTCCTGCCCTGCCCCAAGCCTTTGCCACCCTATTGTCTGTGTCCATAGGTAATGCATATATGCATATAAGATCTTTGTTTAATCTCTTCCCACTCCCTCCCCTTTCCCTCTGAGAATTGTCAGTCTGTTCCATTTTCATGCTTCTGATTCTATTTTACTCACCAGGGAGGTGCAAAGTGAGCCACTGCCTGGCGCCACCCAGCAGGAGCCACAGAGAGATCTGCAGATTCCTCCTCTTTGTATCGGGTTTGGAAGTGCCTGGATGAGGCCCTGCTATGAACAAACAAGGCAGGCTGGTGCTAGTGCCAGATCTTGGGCCTTTTATTGATAGGTTTGGGACCCAGCAGCAGCTTGTTTGAGAGATTCAGTCTGAACAAGGACAAGCAAATCATATGCAAAAGCTGCTGCTCACAGCTTGGGTGAGGTTGTAAATTGGATGAGGCAGGGTCTTAGGAAATCACCAGGATAGAGCAAACAGAAATGGCTGCTAGTCAGCCCTGCTACCTGGGAGGTCCCAGCATAGGACAATGATGTTTGTGAGCACCTCTGTCTGGGAGAAAACCACCCCCGAGTTCCCTGTTAGACAATCCAGTTCCTTCTCGTATGTCTCTGTAATCCCCAGAGCCTTGCCCTGTGCTGGAGCTCAGAGAAAGTGGGAGCTTGTAAGTTCAGTTCATGAGCCGGCCTTTTAAGAGGAACAGCTGGGTCTCCAGCAGCCTCTGTGTCACTGAGCCCCAATCCGCACTGGTTTTTACAGCCAGTAGTTCTTACTGCCTGTAGGTTTTTTTTTCCCCAGCTCTGGGACTCTGGACTGGGGGTCTGGTGTGGGTCTGGGATCCCTTGCTCTGCAGAGTGGCTTCTGCAGAGACTATCTCTCTCCTGATTAAAAAAAAAAAGTGGGACAGGTGAGTGCGAACCAGCCTGTTCCCCGCCTTTGCAACTCTACCAGTCTCAGTGTGCTTTCTTCTTTACCTCTCTAGTTGTAGAACTTCCACTCAGCCAGCTTTCCAGCGGTTCTGGATAATGATTGTTCTGTATTTTAGTTGAAATTTGATGTGGTTATGGGAGGTGGCGAGTAGAGATGTTTACCTATGCAGCCATCTTCCCCTTGTCTTATTTTTTGAATCTTGAAACACATCTGGCCCCATGAGTTTGTGAAAGCTTGTTTGCATATACTGGCTCTCTATAAGAAAGAGTATCCGAATTATCTGGGGGAAGTTTTCAAAACATCAGTGTCCTCTGGGTGAATGAGGTCTGTGTTTCTCTCTCCTTTCTCTTTGGTTGAGTTGTGTGTGCAGGAATCTGTGTCTGTGTGTAGCGGGGAGGTGTCTCTGACCAGTTTTAATACCGAGGTTGTGCCAGCATCAGAAAATTTATTTGGAGACACTTCAGTCTTTTTCTGTGCTTTATAATAGATTATGTAACCACAGACTTACTGTACTTCGAAAGTTGGAAAGGATATATGTGAAACTATCTAAAAATAGAGTCTTTTTGTTTGCTTGTTTTTTCTATTTTTGATATTATTTGGTGGTAATTTTCTTGAATATGCCAGTTATTTCTGTAAGTTCCCACATTTTTATCCCTCAGTCAAAGAATTTTCAAGTAGTGCTTTGTGGATGAGAAATATTAAACATCTATGGTCGATTCCTATCTATCTTTATAATTATTTTAACATTATTTTATAGAATGTCATCAATAAAGTTATAACAACTAAGCAATATTTTGTTAATGAGAAACATTATTTTAATAGAATTGTAATTTTGTTGAATAAGTAGGGAGAGAGGAGGCATTATATATGATTTGATATAGATACTTTTGTACAATTTCCTTACTGGTCCTTAGTTGTTTTCAGTCACTTCTTAGTGTAACTGTTTTTTTTTTTCTTCTCAGGATTTGGTAGCATAGATTCATGTTGAGACCCTCTTAGCTCCTTCTGTCTGGTCCGTGGCTCCTGCATTTTACTCTGAGACTAGGGCTATGTTCTCTACTAGGGAGGACACTTTTGATTATATAGTAATTCTCCTTCAGGTCACAATGATCACTATGCTCAGAAGAGCAGATTCAATTTTGACTCTAAATTTTGTGCTCCTACCTAAGCTCATAAAATAGAGGAATTGCATGGCTTTTATTTTTCTTAATAGGCTCTTCTTAAATTCAATGAGGTCAGTGCTTTGAGCAAAAGGCAGCTCCAATTGCCTTTCTTAGGTCTAATCGAAGTACAGTGACTAATCATACTTCGGCAAAAGTGATTGGTTCTAGATTTGGACAGGTTCCATTAAGCAGTTATCTTGATGACTCTCATCTTTAAATGAATGCTTTGTGCCTTTGGGTGAGCCTGAGATCATTACCTCTCTCAAGTTAGTATGGGAAGTGCTGCCTATAGCTTTTAAGAATGGCTGGGTTTCATCTAAGAGTAGATGGTCTTCCTGTGCAGTTTGCTGCTGTTTAGACCTTGTCCTCCCGTTACAGGTGAGAAAGTAGGAATGATTAGGCATGTGAACATTTCCATGTTTCTCTTATTCTCAGTGACGGACAGATTCCCAGTATGGTTGAGTGTGTTGTCCTTGCCCCAGCTCCTGCTTCACTCCTCTTCGGGCATTTCTGCAGCCTCCAGTCTGGACTTTGTCTTCCTCACTTTTATTTCATCAAAACTTGTCCTTACAAAAGATGATTTTAGACCTTCATTCTTTTTTCAAACTTCATTTGTGGGATATAAGGATTGTTTTGTAATGGAGGAATTCTACATGTTCAGAATATGTGGAGAAAATATTTTGGCACTGCTGTTTAATAGCTTTATTTCATGCAAGGAAGTGCTCAAACTTCTCATTATTAATTTTAAGAATAAAATTCCAAGTGTGTGAGGGGAGATTGTATGTTGCTTTGCCTCACTTAATGCCCACTGAAAACCGGTGGGCTGCTTGGGCTCCCCAGTTGTCTGTCCCTCCAAGACAATGTCAGCAGAGCCGATGGGGAAGCACTGATTCGGTGCTAGCCCAGGGGTTCGTGCACACACACCTGTACACGCCTGTGCACCTGTATGTTCCTGCACACACCCAATCCACAGAAGATTGAGTCGGATTTGCAGGGAGCACATCATGATAGAATGATTTCCAAATTGATTCACTGATGCAAAAATATAGTATTGGTCAAAATCAGACTTTAAAAAAACTCCACAAACCTTTAGGAAGGTCCACCATGGAAGCTGTTCTACCAGCCGTTAAACATAGCCCAAGTTTCCTCTTGATTTGGAACAGTTACTGGCCGTTCAGTTAAGCATTGGACAACAAAGGAGGCTTGTGTTTAGAGGCTTTATGTTGGACGAAAAGAACACACTTGAATACGAGGCTCAGGTTCAGTGTATTGAAGCCCACCGAAGAGAAGCACCCAGGACCTGAGGCTGAGGGAATGGGAATGTCCTGTGGAATTTTTCTCTCTCTCTCTCATTCGTCTAGTTCAGTTTGCATAAGTTAAGTGCTGTATGCTCTTTGACCCAGACAACCTGGCACGCTTAGGAGTGACCACAGTTTTGTACAAATCAATTTCTACAATCCTGAGAGGAAACTGACATAATTTTTACCAAGATGTGATGCCGAAGGTCACGTGGCTTGACAAATGAATGTTGTAAAGTATCAGAATGAAGTTTCCCTCTCTGGAGAGCTTTCAATTCAGGATAGGTTTTCACCTTTCCATATTGAAATGAATTTCATAATGAGTTACAGGGATTCTTATGTCTGGGGACGTTTTAAGGACTGTACTTGTTGACAGAAAGTGAAGATTGCAATTTTTTTTTCCTTTTGTTTTTGGACTTGGTAATTGTAGATTCAGAATTTTCCAAGAGTGAATTGAGTTCCAGCAAATGTTTTCTTGTCCTAAAATACACTGTAATGTCCTATTTTGTCCTCCCGAAACCCTGAAAATTGGATTTGTTGTAATATGAAAAATGAGTTAGCTGTAGTGATCCTCCCCGCCCCGCCTCCCCCTCCGTTCATATGAGGATATTAGTCTGAAAGACAGCACTGGAATGGTTGTGGTATTAGGCAGAGGGACATTTAAACACCTTAGCATCTTTCTCTGAAGAGGTGGAAGAGAACAAAGCAAAGCAAATAACAGCGTAGAAAGTGGTCACTCTAGTCTAGGCTGTGGCATGTCATAGGCGTGATAGCTCATATTATATTGAGTGTCACCAGGGAAATAATTGGTCTTGGCAAGGCTGCAGGGTGCCTCTTCTTCATTGAATAAAATTAGTTAGGTTGCCGTGACTCATGAATCATGGATGAAATGCTAGAGCTAAAAATGGCCAGTAAATAAAGATCTGGGACACACGTAAAGGTCACGTCCACGCACTTGCTGTTTCCTTAGTGCTTCGGTCAGGGGTCATGTTCATTGAGCCAGTAGCCTTTTTTGTTTTAACTGAACTTTTTATTTTGAGGTAATTCATATGCAGTTTTAAGCAATAATAGAGAGAGATCCCATGCCCCTATAACTGTTTTTCCTCAAAGGTAACTTCTTGCAAAATGTTAATACAGTATCACAACAGGATATTGACCTTGATGCACTTCCTGTAGGGCCAAGATACAGAGCATTTCCATCACCCAAAGGATTCCTCAGAGCTCCCTTTTACAGCTGCACCCGCTTCTCTGCCTCTTCACCTCTGCTTAAACTGGCAGCCACTAATCTATAGTTTTATTTCAAGAATGTTGTGTCCGTGGAATCATATCTTTTGAATGGCTTTTCTCACTCAGCATAATTCTCTGGAGACTCAGCCAGGTTTTTGCATGTGTCAGTATTTATTCCTGAGCAGTATCCTGTGCGATGGATATACCACACCCAGGTTCCTCGCTTACCTGCTGAAGGACGTCTGGATTGTCTACAGTTTTTGGCTTTCTGAATAAAGCTGCTATAGACATTCACACATACGTTTTATGTGTGAAAAATTTTATTTCTCTGGGGTAAATGCTGAAGAGTGCAATTACTGGGTTATATAATAGTTTCATGTTTAGTTTTTTAAGAAGCTGCATAACTGTTTTTCCACAGTGGCTGTAACATGCTATAGTCCCACCAGCAATGTATGAGTGACTCATTTTCTTTGCAGCTCCTCAGTATTTGGTTTGTCACTATTTTTTTTAAAGCTTTTTTGTTAGGCATGTAGTGATATCTCATTGTACTTTTAATTTGCATTTCCCCAATGCCTAATTACATGGAATATTTTCATGTTCTTATTTGCTATCTGTGTAGCCTCGTTGATGAAGTGTCTCTGCTGATGTGCTAAATGGATTGTTTTTCTACTGTTAAGTTCTGAGAGGTTTTTTTACTTTATTTTTGATACTATTACAGATGTCCCCATCCCCCTCTCCTTTGCCCATCTCACTCAGCCCGCACCCCCCTTCCATCTCTGCCCATCACCACACTGTTGTCTGTGTCCGTCCATGGGCTATGCATGTATACTGTATATGCTCTTTGGCTAACCCTTTCATCCAATCCCCACCCCAAGCTGTCAGTCTGTTCCCTGTAGCCATGCCTCTGCTTAGATTTTGTCAGTTTAATTTTTCCCATGAGAATTCTTTATATATTCTATATATTAGTCCTTTGTTTGGATATGTAGTTTGCAAATATTTTCTCTCAGTCTGTATGCTATGTTTTCTTTTTATCTTTTTTACAGAACATTTTGCAGACAGGAATGATTAATTTTGATGAAATATATCAGTTTTTGCGTTGCTTAATCTCAATCAAACCCAACCCCTGGACTCAGTCATCTTGACCCTTCTTCTTAATCTAACCCTGTGGGGATGCAGCCATTGTCAATCAGCCCCCATGATGTAGCTCACCCTCTAGGGATTCTAGGCTTTGCCTGGTGGCTCACAGTCCTTCAGAAAGTCAGATCAAATCCACCAAACCAAAGGCAAATTACAGTGAACAGGCACGAGGACACCACAGGCCAGTATGCAGCTGGTTAGTGTCCCTTGGGATCCTTCTACCAAATAAATTTCCCAACCTGCACCAGCCCAGACCTGCACAGTCCTGTCTGGCCCAGCAATGAACCTGCTTGAAGGGCCTGAGGAACATGCCGGCATTTTCCCCGGTTCATCTAGCTTATTTCTAATTGCAGCTTGAAGAATTTTTATCATGGCTGCGTTAAAGTCTTTGTCAATTCTAAAACATCCATCATCTTGCTGTTGGAATCTGTTGTTTGTGTTTTTTCATTCAGCTTGAGATCTTCCTGGTTCTTGGTATGATGAGAGGTTTTTGATCAAAACCTAGACATTTTTGTACTCTGTTATGAGTCTCTGGATCTCATTTAAACCTTCTGTTTTTGGTACCACTCCAGCAGGGGAAGGGGAGAGTTGTCACCTGGGGGTTGCTTTGGTGTTCCACCATCACTCTGGGGCCTTAACATTTCTTTAGCATCCCCTCCGCAGTGGTTCTCAACCCTCTCTGCCCATTAAGTCTTCCATTGGAGCTATATCACAGCGATCTCTTCCTCCACCCTGGGATTGTGATTCACTTGGCCTGGAGTGGAGCTTAGGCAGGTATTTTTTAAAAGCTTCCCAGGTAAGTGTTAATGCGCAGCTAGAGCTGAGAAATAGTGCTCTGCAGACAAAGAGAACCTGGATGTTGGACATCACATTGTGGATTCCTACATTTTTATGTGTATCCATTCTCAGTGGGGTAGAGATGTGACTAGCCACAGGATATACTTGGCCCATCTTCCTGGAGTGCCAGATTTGCCTGATACAAAAATCATGTTTCAAATTTCCTTGCCAAAAATAAAAAATAAAAAGGCCTAAAAGTCAAAACAGATCTTTTGTAGAATAAACTGTAAAACTTGCATGCATTCTTAAAGGAAAAGATAAACAGGTGGGATTCTAGAGAAAGCTCCTATTCATGGTGAGCCACAACCCAAAGCTCTCCTACTGGGGTGACTTTGGTGGAACTGTTTTGAGATGCACCATGAATGCCCGGGAAGCAAAATATTGCTGTCTCTGAGTGATGTTTATAACTTTCATTGTTATGTAACCTAGGTGACTGGATAATGTGATGTTTTATAGTATGAAACAGTTTTACCTAAAAGACTTTACCTTTTTTTTTATCATCTTCAACTGTCAAAATACTCATCCCCCTGAATACTGATGTTTCTTCGCTTTTTATTTTTGGTCTGGAGCTCTGGGTGATGAGAGTCCCATGGCTCTGGAATTTGCAACGTAGGAAACACTTCTGTTCATTCTTAGAAGGTTAAACCAGGGAACTGTTGGATAATGAGAACTTTCTCAGCCCTTTTTGTTCTCACTCCCAATCACTGTCAGCATAGATGAGCTCCGTTCTCTACGGCCACGGTTTGTAGCACCAGTTAATAGACTTGTTGGGGACCTGTTTATTCCATGGGGATGCTTCTGACATTTGAAGAATGCCATTTCTCTCTAACGTGAGCACTCCTTCCACACTAATGACTCTCTTTGTGGGAAGTTCGCCCAGGAGATGGGTGCTTTCTCCCCTGCAGGGGTGCACTCTTGCAGAACTGACAAGTGTGTGCACGAGTGGCTCTCTTTTGCCGTATAGTCATTGAAAAATGAATGTTTTTTCTTCACGTTTGGTTTTATGGAAGTGATCCAAAGCTTGATGAAAGCAAACTCACATAATTCCAGCACCTATAGAAACCATATAAACCCTTCCCATCAGCATCCCTCCATTAAAATATGAAAGTTGGATACTATCTTTAAATTGAGTTGTGGACCTTTTCGTGGTGGTTGACTGCAGTGGTTTCATTTTATCCCTGAAACACATGACTTTAAAGCTGGACTCCAGAAACAACATGGCTCATGAGTTTAAGAGCGTAAGGAAGTGTAGGTACGGTGGGCAGACTGCCTGGGTTCCGATCCTGGTTCTGCCCCTTGCTAGCCAGGCAATGACTTAACTTTTCTGTATCTCAGTTCCCCCTTCTTTAAAAAGGGGATAAGATTTTTATGGAGATGTCATGAGTTAATACACTGAAAGCTCTCAAACAGTACATGGAATATAACAACGAGTGAATTAGCTATTTGTATTGTTTTAATGGATATAAAATGCATCCAGTTTCTGCAAACTTTGCATCTATGTGAAAAGAAATTACACAGTTCATTTCTCTGCATAGTAACCAGAGTGAATTGTATTACATGTGGATTTGGAGCCAGGCAGCTTCTTAAAATTCTTTAGCAGCTTCCATTACACTTTGAATAAATCCAAACTTTTTACCATGGCCCACTAAGCCCTATAAGATGCATGAGATATGACCTGGTTCTTTCCCATTTTTCAGTGCCCTCTGTTATTGATCCCCTTCGTGAGGCATCTTCAGCCACACAGGGCTTTCCTTTCTCCAGTGCATCCTACACTTTCCTGCGTTAGGGCCTTTGCACCTAGTGTTGCCTGCGCCGGGAAGGTTTCCCTCCTCTCATGACTAGTGCACGCTCAACTCAGACATCCCCTCCGGAAAGGGCTTTCCTTAACTATCTGCTTATTTCCTTTCAATAACCATCCTGGTCAATAGTTATGTATTTTTTTTTACTGGCTTATTGTCCCCTCCTTCTACTAGAAGATAAACTCCATGAGGGGTGTGTTGCCAACTGATTTAAACCAGTCTGGTCTTCCAGCATTGTTGGATTCTTTTGGTCAGTATTGGTAGCCTGTAGAATATAGAAATAGGTAGGTGCTATACATTCCTTCCTTCACTCCCTTGCTCCCAGCTGGTAAATTACACTAAAACAATTTCGGATGTTTTTTAAAAAAATATTTTTTTATTGATTTCAGAGAGGAAGGGAGAGGGAGAAAGAGATAGGAACATCAATGATGAGAGAGAACCATGACCTCTTGGTTCATAGGTCAGCACTCAACCACTGAGGCATGCCGGCCGGGTCAATGTCTGGTCTTAATGCAGGGCTACACTGACTTACTAGCAAGCAGGCACAATCAAGAGCCACCTGCAGTCTCCTCTCTGTGAACGAGTCCCCCCTCTCTGTCCTTGGGCACCCGGAGTAGCACTAGCAGGGAAGTGCAGGTGCAGTGAGGACATTCTCATTGAGGAAACCATCTGGGTGTGACTGAGTTCAGGGTACAGTAAGGCCTGAGAGAAGCGGGACTGGTTCCAGAGCCTGAGTGCTGCCCTGCAGGTGTCAGGTGCTCGGCCTGGCCCGGTTTTTCATGTCTTGTTCTTGCGGAGATGGTGGAATCTGTGCAATCTTAACCAGCCACATGGCTTGGACACCACTCACATATACCACAAGTGAAAATTACCTTTGTTAATTAACAAAGCGTTTGCTCTTTTTTAAAATAATGACATTTAAAGTGCTAAGCAGGAGAGTGACACTAATAACAGTGCTTGAAATGCCAGGGTGTCCATAAGTCTTCATATGAAAATACACATGCAATATGCATTGTTTATACCACACGTTTTCCCAAATTACAGAAATGTAATAGATAGGGACCTTGTCTGTTTTTTGTCCTACAGTATGTCTATCACTTAAAATAGTACTTAGTTCATGATAGGTGTTTCATGAATGAATACAATTATTTCTGGCAGAAAAATAATCTGTGTTCTAAACAATGAACTTACAAACTTCCGGAGTAAAACCAGTTTTTATTTTTTTTAGCAAAACTGATTTTTACGTTGATGATTTGTAGCTTGAAAAAAATCAACCTTTTTCTAAAAATCCATGAATATTTGTATTTCTTCTTAAGTTGATTTGGTTATCAATCATAATGTCCGGTTTTATCAGGAAAACATTTTATGAATATGGGAAACTGAGCACATCCATTGCTATTGATATGCTGAAAAATGGTGTGAAAATGACAAAAGATATTTTTTAACCCCTTCCCCAACAATTTTTTTGTTAAAAACGTTTCTTTTTCAGACTAATTTTTTTATTTTGGTTCTATATAGTATTTTTGATGCTGGTTATGAAAACAGTTTGTAATTATTTTTTCTTCCCATTTTTGTGGTTAAGAATAGTATTTCCTCAGAAAGTTTCTAGATGAAATTATTTAGAATGGTATGTATGTAGCTGGTTTTTGAAGGTAAAGTTTTAGACGAGTATACTCGTCGACGACTGAAAAAAGAACATTTTGTGAAAACGTGTATACACGTTTCTGCCGGGGAAGGGGTTAAAGGAAAAATATCCTTAATATTCAAGAAAGATATAGAAAGCCATGACAGATGAAAACTGCAGTGACTCCTGAAAGAGGGAAAAGTTGCGAGTTTTGTAGAGACGTAGAAATGGGTAAGAATGGGAGCAGAGGACTGCTGCAGGGGAGAACAGTTCTGCAGACCTGGACCCCAGAGCTGGGAAGCAGCAGAAGCAGGTCGGCGCCCTTGGGTGCTCATCAGAGACTAATGCAGAGCTGGGAGGCCAGGGAGCCTTTCCCAGGAGTCAGTGGCTTTTGCTTCAGGCTAAAGTGGGCCAAGGGGTCTGTGCCCAGGGGGCACCATGTTCCACTAGAAAGGTGGGGACTCCCAGATGATAAGCTGCCCCACCTCCCTGACAGCATTTTGCCGTCTCCTAGCAACTTCCAGTGGCAGGCTTGTACTTTCTCAATATTTCTTCAGATATACATGGAGATAAAACAGCTCTCATAAGGGTTTAGTAAATATTAAATAAGTGAATGGAAAAAATACTCAGCATAGCACACGGTGCTCATTATATAAATAAGTGTTCATTGAGCCCCAACTTTGTAAATGGTGTGTATTCAGTGCCATGTAGATATAAGTGAGTATTATGAGGCATTGCCTCTCAAGTAGTGAAACACATATGAATGAATTAATTTAGCTTTTTGTGGCTGTCATTTCATGAGCCATATTTCTTAACATTAAACTAGGATCATTTTGTCATAAATTATTTAATAAAAATACAGCATGTGAAAATAAAGTCATATGATTTATGGCTATAACAAATAAACTTCTAAATACACACATATGTTATTTATTCATTAAAGAAATATCATGTCTGGCCTTGGCCCATGTGGCGTGGTTGGTTGGAGCATCATCCCATACGCCAAAAGATGGTGGATTCGATTCCTGCTCAGGGCACATACCTAAGTTTCGGGTTCAGTCTGCGGTCTGGGCATGTGTGGGAGATAACCGATTGATATCTCTCTTTCTCTCTTTCTCTCTCTCTCTCTCTCTTCTTTCCCTTCCTCTCTTAAAAGAAAAGAAATGCCTTGTCTAGATCTGACTATGTAGCTATGTTTTCAAGTCCCCGAACAGAAGAACATCTCTACAAGAGAAAGAACCTTCCTTTGAAAATCTATTCAGAGCCAATGACGTACATTGACCTGACTTTTGGTATTGTTGTTTTGTTTGTAGTCATAATGAAGGAAAAGATAGTATTTTCAGGGCTTATCAAAGTTTTTACCTCCAATAATTTTTCTTTAGGTCCTCTTTGTTTGCCAGTCATTTGATCCAAATCTGGACAGTATTCAAAGTACCCCTCAAATGTTTTTAATAACACTAACTTTTGCTTTAATAAGTCAAATTCCTTTCATTAAGGGTCTTTGACTCAGCAAATGTTTCTTGTGTCTGTGTTCACTGAGAGGACAGCGCTCACTGGGACGTGGTGCCTGCCCTCTGGCAGTTTGCAGTATGCTGGGGGCAGCACACAAACAGGTGATTTTACTTAAGGAACCCAAGAAATCTTTCTGGAGGAGAGGTCACTGAGACCAGAAGAGTGAACATGACTTTTTCAAGGAAAGAAAGGTACAAGGAGAATTCCAAGAAGATCAAACAACATGAACAAAGACACAGAGACAGGAAATGGCATGGGGGAAATGCATGAAGGTGACAGTGATCAATTCTGTATTATTAGAGAATGACGACCAGTAGAGGAGAGGTGGGACATAAGGCTGGAGAAGTTGATGGGGCCTGCAAGGGGAGAACCTTTTTGTTCTATTTTTAATTAATGGAAGGTTTCTTTAAAGGTTTTGGCTAGGCTGGTGATAGACACTCGTGTTTTCAGTAGATTTTACAGGGCTGTGCAGGGAAGGGGAATTAAGGAGGTTTGCACTAGAAGCAGGAAGCTCTGTTAGGAGACTTGGCAGTGGTCCGGGTGAGAGACAATAAGATCTTGAACTAGTGCTTGGAAATCCGTATGGAAAGGAAGGGATGGATTTTTTAAATATTTAGGAGATAAAGACTTGAAAGATTGGGTGATGACTGGATGTTGGAAATGAAGGAGGAAGAGATTAGGATGACTTGAGATTGCTGGCTTGAGAGACTAATGGTGACCAGGGTACCATTGGGGCATGTTGAATCTGAAACACTGGATGGCAGGCAGCCTTCAAAATAGACATCTGCAGCTGGAGAAAAGACTCAGGAGCCTTCAGTGAAAGATGAGAGCTAGGACCGTGGTAGTCTGCTACCACTGTCTGCTCCAAGGAGGACATGGAGAGAGTGAGAATGGGGGCAAAGGGAGAGGGGGATGCAAGAGAATTGGAGACAGGACTGAGGAGGCTGAGAGGAAGACAGAGGCAGTAATGAAATAGAACCATTAGGGACAGCAGCAGTTGAGGCATGGGCAGAGAAATGCTGAGTAAGCAAAATGGTCAGAGAGACCAGAACAACCAGAAAAGAAAATCTAGCCTTATAGTAGCCATGGGAAGCAGAGGTCAGTGGTATCAAACATGGTAGAGCAGGCCAGCGAGACATAGGCTGAGTGAGTTTGGCATGTGCAAGAAATGGGTGTCCTTTGGGAGAGCAGGTGCAGTAGAAAGGGGGTATCAGGCCTCGCCTCAAGAACAGGAGGGAACAGGAAGTAGAGATGCAGGAAGCTAGCCCACCACAGGTTCTTTCAAGTGAGAAAGAAAGCAATGGAGTGGTAGTTGTAGGGACTTCTGTAGGGGCCAGGGAGATTTGTGTTGGTTATTATTTTTTAAGGAGTTGAGTGACTAAGATGTGTATATATTGTCTGGAAAGAAAGAAAGAGTAAGCCAGTGGGGCAAGAAGGTGATAGAGGAGGAGAGAGGACAACAGATGGGGCAGGTACCAGAGTAGGTGGGAGGGAGTGGCATCAACTATACTTCCTTAGGAATGGCCCCAAGCAAGAGGAGGAATCAGACTCTTACAAGGAGAGGCAGAGATGAGATACATATGAAGACTCTTCATTAAAAGGCCAATCTATTCTGAAATACTTCTCATATCTGTAAAGATAATAATTGAGTAATAAGATTAATAAAAGACTTAAAAGCTACAAAAATTTTGTTTCTTTGCTGCTTTCAAATTATTTTATGCCACAAATTTTTTTTTTTAAGGAATTATCAGTTTGTTAGGTCATATGGAAAACCAGATGGGCTGAGCCCCCAAACGGTGCCAGCCTATGCCATAAGTTTTATGAGCTCTTTTTCCCTCGAAGTAGTCTCTGTACAGAGCTCTTTTGATAAGTTAAGTACAATTGTTGATCATCTCCTAATTTTAGAAATTACAGTATTAAGTCATTTGCTTTGTATTCCTGATAAGGTAAACATCATAGTTCATTACCACATCGCTGCAAAGATTTGATTCTGGGGGATAGTATTTGGTGTTTTTTATTTGATGGAGTAGGAAGTTCATGGTTTGTTAAAATAGGTACTTGGGACTTTATTGACAGCACAATCATAATGAAATGTAAATGTCATTCCTGTGGTCCTTCAACCTTTTATATTCTCATTGTATTTCTGAAAAGAATTGGTGTTTTTACTAAATGCAAAGGTATCTGCACACAGTACATTTAGTTGACGCATTTGTTCAGTGCTTACTGTGTTGCCAATACAGTGCTTGTCTGGGAGAAGGTCAGAGGAAATAGGGAGGCATCTCCACGTCCTGGAAGGAGCTGCTAATGGAGCCCTGCCAGCCAGGGAATATGGAGTGGTAGCTCCTTAGAGAAGCCAGGAGCACGGAGGCAGGAGGGGAGGGCAGGGCAGGGTGGGGCTGAGGGCCTTTCCTACGGAGATTTATGCAAGTGGTAGTTGATAAGGGAAGATAAGTCCGGTGTTTATATAAACATAGAAGCACTAGTGCCTCATTAAAGTCTCAAAGACAAGAGGTTTTATAGGTTCTTAAGTAACAGATTTTTTTTTTTTAAGGAATGGAGTGAAATGTAAATGAAGTTTTATTTTGGTCTCAATCTCTCAAGAGTAGATTCAAGGTTCAGCACTGGAGCTTAGGAAGTGTTGGGCAGAATGATCCAGGGGTTAGGATCTTACTTGTTAGAACGCAGGCGCACTCTGTCCTGTGTTGACATGGGGGTGTCAGGCAGAGCTGAGTGATCAGTCTGGCTGTTGATAGAAGTCTTGGGACCTCGGCCTCTTTTGGCCCTCTCTAATGTGGAAAGATTAGCCTCATCGGTGTCTGTTTCTGAGGGCTCTTCAGGGTCAGGTGCAAAGATGTGCCTGTGTGAGCTTTCCCTGCATCAGCGTCATGCTGTGACCTGTAGACGGATGGCCTGTTTTGTCCCTTGTTCAGGTATATACCTTAAGTGCCTACTGGGAGGTTTGTGTGGGATCTAAGATTGTTTCTGTAAATCCCTGCCTTCAAAGAGCTTACAGTACAAAATAAGACACAAGAACAAATAGCAAAATGCAAGTAGCTACATGAAGTACGTGAGCTTGGCTTGCCTTTCTTCCTGAACGGCTTATCTGTCATTTGCCTGTACAAACCCATTTTCCATCCTGATCCATTCTGCTCTGTGCCCTGGGACATTGACCCTTGTGGGTGACATCAACTTCTTTGCCTTCTGGTCTCTTTGGTTTTGGCCCGTGGAGGGCTGTAGCAGGAGGTCAGAGGGCAGGAAGAGAGTGAGGTAGGAATGTCTGTTCCTTCATCCTCCTGTCAGGTGGCCCTTCCCGGTTCACTGGTTCCCTCTGGGTTCGAGCAATGCCTTCCTCCCCTCACTCTTTCAAACCTGGTGTGGAATAGCTCCTCATGGTTGCTAATGCCAAGTAACTGCACTATGTTGGGTTGGTTCCTCTGCCCGCACCTTGGCAGACATCTCCTTGATTACGTTCTCCTCAGTCATTCTGTTTTCTGCTGGGACCTGACTGATCACACTTTTCATTTTCTAAAAACAATCATAGACAACTTACAAAAAAGGACAAATATACTACCAAAAATTTACATGCAAATACAGCATAAATGGTGTCAGAGGTGAAGAAGTTATCTGAGTGAAATAGGGGAAAATACTGACATGCACTTTTACTAGAAATTGCTGAATGGGCATACAGCTGTGTTATGTAACAGTTTATGTTTGGCCAGGAAACTTATTGTTTAAATTTTAAGACTATAAGAATAATCAAAGATATAGATAAAGCCATCTACGATTAGAAAATATAATAAGCCATTAGCTGAGATTTGGAGTGAGCCCTCAGACTCAATATAATTTATACTGTATTTATTGTTTCAAAAATGATGAGTTATCTTAAGGATGGTAATGTATCAAAGAGAGGGGCAAAGACCATTGTTAATGATTACTTTAGAGAACATTAGTTGAGTGCTGAAGACTTACCAGTTGTTCTTAAAGGTTTCATTTTTAGATGTGTCAACATTAACCATTGTGGACTTGATATTAGTGGTAAAATGAGGTCAAGTTTTGGTTGACTTTTAAAATTAATGGTCAGTTTGTTTTATAATTCTGAAACAGGATCCTTAGTCTAATGGTAGACTAACCCATTGGCTTGGTATTGTCAACAAGCCTACAAATTTAAAAGTTTTCCTTGATCGGTTGGCTTAATGAGAAAGAAGAAAAAAAAGTCAACATATAAAACAATTTTAGAATCATTTTCTTATTTTCTCTGATACTTATCTTTACAAATGTATTGGATTTATATTGGACCTGTAGTCTGGATAAAAGTTTTTAAAATGTAATAAGTAGTTATAGAGTTCAAATAGATATTTTGAGATTTGAAACATGGTGTTATCCTTGCTATGATATATCATCTTCACTAGGGTGGTTATTATTTTTCATTAAAAGGCCAACCTCGTCTGAAAGTTTACTTCTCATATCTGTAAAGATAATAATTGAGTAATAAGATTAATAAAAGACTTAAAGCTACAAAAATATTGTAGCTATATCATAGTAAGGATAACTTTCAAGTGGTGTATGATATACGATGTACATTTAAAATAAACTCATTAAGGCATTCAAAGACATTTTTTCCTGCTTACCCCTGAAACTGAAGTAGAAAGTAAGTTGTTTCAAATTCAAAATTAAATCAATAATTGTTATTCCAACCATATTAAGATTAGAGAGCATAAGGAAGTGAAAGCTTTTGAAATCAGCTGTCATAGATAATTGTCTGCCTCTGGCTGTGTAGAAAGATGGCAGTTTCTCTAAGCACACACTCAATGGAAAATATGATGAATTACTTATCTCTGGTGTTCACTCCATCTTTGTTGGACCCATTAGAAAAACTGGAAGGAAACTCTCTGGATTCTTTTTTTTTTTATCCTTCTACTTTATACATTTATTTTTTTTATTTTTATTTTTTAAATTTTGTTTTATCTTAAAGTTTTACAAAGAGTATTACATATGTTCCCCCCCTCCCTCGCCCTTGACATTCCCCCGGCCGCCCCTACCCCCCAGTGTCTTATGTCCCTCTCTGGATTCTTTAAGTAATATATGTATACACATACATCTTTTAAAAACAATTTTGAGGTCTAATATATAGGAAAGTACATAGATCTTACGTAGCTGGATGAATTTTCACGTACAGATACGATTGTGTAAACACCATCCAGATCAAGATACACAACATTTTCAGTACCAAAGAGGCTCCCTGTGTCCCTTTTCACACCGTATCCCCCTCCTCCCTCCACTCACCCACTCAGAGGTAAACCACTCTTCTTTTAGCACTGAACATTAATTTGGCCTATTTATGACATTGTATAAATGGAATGATAAAATGTGTATCTTTTGTGTCTGGCTTCTTTCACTGAGCATTACTTTGGTATTTTTCATGTTATTGCTGTGGCAGAAGTTATTTTTCTTTTTTCTTTTCAGTTTCTGTGTGGTATTCCATTGTCTGATTATAATACAATTTATCTATTGTGCTATTGATGGATAATATTTAGCTGTTATACATAAAGCTATTCTAAACACTCATACACATACTTTTTTTTTTTTTTTTGGCGGGAGGGAGGAATCAGTCCTGTGTCTTTATTAAAGAGAGTTAGAAAGAGACTACACCTCAAAGGGTGAGATACTGGCCAGAAAGGTGGGGTGGACTCAGGTCCTGGGGATTCAAGGGCAGGTTGATGGCCTGGGAGGGGCCAAGGAGACCAGGTCCTGGCAGCAGTTGAGAGGTGCCTGAGGGTGATCTTTCAGGCACTGGGGTGATCAGCTGGTTCTGCAGGAGTCACAGGGTAGGTTGGGTTGGCCTGGAATCTCCCTGAGGCCATCCTGCCTTGTCTACTTAGATCATCCACTGGTCCTGATCCTGTTCGTTGCCTTTCATGTCCACCTCATTGACCTCTCCATCATCAGGTGACTCATTGTAGTCATTCATCTCGTCCATGTCCTGCATGTCCTCATCACCCTCTGAGTCTTCTTCACTATCCTCATTGTCATCTTCATCCGCCTCTTCTTCATCATCATAGTGCTCTGAGGCCAGCTTGCCAATAGGTACCAGGTTGTTGTCTTTTTCTGCGATGCTGTGGAGCCAGGCTTGATGGCTGCTGTTCTTGCTGCTGCAGCTCTGTCTCTCCCACACAAGGCCGATCCAGATTAAACCACAGAGTTTCAGTCACACGGGGGAAGAGGGAGGGAAACCAGGTGGACATGGCTCCTAGATATGATAATGATCGTGAGGCTGACCAACAGGAATCCACATACTTTTTTTTTGGTGGAAATATGCACTCATTTCTCTTATATCTATATAGCTAGAAGTAGAATTAGTGTCATAGGGTAGGTGTATGATTAGCTTTAGAAGATACTATCAAATGGTTTTCCAAAGTGGATATACCAATTTACATTCCAGCTAGCAATACATGAGAATTCTGGTTGCTCCATATACTTACCAACACTTAGTATTATCAGTCTTTCAAATTTTTGCTATTCTAATGGGTGATTTTTTTCTTACATGATTACAAGGAGATTTTAGTTCTCCTAATTATCCATGTACTTACTTCAGTATCTAAGATTAAGAATTTCATTGCTGGGTGACAGTTATAATACCTGTCTCTGGGTGATTTGTCTCTTCCAGTTTATTCACAATTCCATAGGAATACTTGTAAACTAGAAATTAAATGATAAAATTAAGCACCATGACCAATCCTTACTGAAAAGGATAGAAAAAGAAGTAAAGAAAAATAAATTTCATGGGTGTACACGTATGTATGTGTGTATGGGTATATATACACACACACACCTTCTCCTTGATGGAAAGGATCCAGTGTAATCCATCTGCCACCCAGTGGCCGTCCGATCCTTCAGGGGAATGGCTGTTTTGGACACTGAAGATTGGTTTCTGCTGCCGGCAGGTTAGGTGCTCGTCGTTGGGAGGAGCTGTGTTAGCCTTGTGAGAAGTCCTTGTTGAGTCCATGCATAGCCTCTCTACTGCCACCGTGGCCACTTCTACTTGGTCTATTGAGGAAGCACTGGGGTGGCTGGTGAAAGAGGATGACATCTAATTTGTTCACTTGATTACTGAGAGGCCCTTTGGTGTACACTCACGTGGGACAAAGTGTGTTTTACACTCATTGTGCTCCTTCTGAAAGGTCCATCCATATACCTCTCCCCTAGACCTCCTTCCTCTCTCTTCCAATATTGTTTTTTCTCCAAGTTCTTGGCCATCCAGGTTAACCATTAGTCTTTGCCCATGACTCAGTATAGATCCCTAATTTTAGCCATTTCTCAATGTAGATAAAGTGGACAAGAAAATGTACTGGTCACAGCTGTGTCTGCTGGGATAGTTTCTCTTCACAAAGTATTTCAGGAATGCTCTTTTTTGGAGATGTAAGGCTGTTTGCTGCGTGCCTGATATCATGAACACCATCTCTAAGCCACGCCCAAGTTTCCTTCTCACTCAGCTGGTCACAAGGAACTCTCCATGCAACTATAGGTCTGATAAGTAGGAGCAGGTGTTCGAGGTGTTTGAGCCTCTCTGCTTGTGTAATTTCTGTGCCTTGTTGGCCTGCTTTAGCCCGTTCTTGTATACCTTTACCTTTTGATGATTGATTGCTTCTACGTAGGCCCAACCTATGGCTTGGTGGGTCAGATAACATTCACATCATTATGGGCAGATCAGTTCACGCAGTCACTGGATATCCTTTAATCCGGCTCTGCCAAAGCCTAGTTACAAGTCAGGAGTCATTTCTTAAAAGCACAGTTACCTGCAAAAGAGGAAATGGCTTTGTTTCAGAATCCTAGACGTTTGTGCTGTGATTCTCTAGATTCTAGTGGATTCTACAAATTGGATCCACTGTGTCCTAAGACCCAAGTAGCATAGCAGTTTGTGCTGCAGATCAGACATACTCCATAACCATATCTTGCTCTGGACCTTTCTCAACACTGGTGGTCTTATAGGTTACCTAGTAAAAAAAAGTCAGAACATGTTGAAATGTGGTCTGTATTATCTTTAAAATGCAAAGAGGCCCACCCTAGCTAGTTTGGCTCAGTGGATAGAGCATCAGCCTATGGACTGAAGGGGCCCAGGTTTGATTCCCGTCAAGGGATGTACCTCGAGGCTGGGGTGGGAGACAACCAATCAGTGCATCTCTTTCACATTGATGTTTCTCTCTCTCTCCCCCTCCATTCTATTCTCTCTGAAAATCAATGGAAATATGTCTTCGGGTGAGGATTAACAAAAAACAAACAAACAAAAATGCAAAGAGGCCCATAAAGTGCTGTGCCTCTTTTCAGTAATAAGTAGTTCAGAGTCCAGCAACTTGCATTTCACTCTGGAGTGGACATTCCAACATGTTTCAGACTGGATCCCCAGAAACTTTACTGAGATTGTAGCCCTGATTGTGCCTCCTCATAGGATGATGTCCTCATTCCCTTTTCCTGTTTTGACAAACTTCAACATTCTTCATCTCTCTTCAGTCTGACTCCCACACCTGCCAATCTCATGAAACTATCTCTTCTCATCATTAATGACCTCTAAGTGCCAGATTCGTGCTCTGCAGTGTCATTTGAAGTTGTTACCACTCCTGCTTTCCTGAAACTTTCTACTATGTTGGGTCCATTGCACCACTCTCTCTGGTTCTCCTCTTTGCTCTCATTACTTCACAGAATCCTCTGCACGCTCCTCCTGTCTCACCACAGTTCTCATTATACTCAAGCGTACCTATTCATGAGGATTTGGACCTTGTCTTGCAACTCCTGCATTTACAAATCCTCACCATCAATCCTGGCGTTTGATGTGAATATTGTGCTTCAGAGCATCATAGAATGGGGTGAGGTGCTAGTGTGATTCTGTACCGGGAATAAATAACTTGTTTGGGGATCCCTTGAAACACGTTTTCCATTTGCACATGTGCTGCTGAATGGACAGATGGAATCCCTAATAGATGTTTGGGCCTCACTGTTGAGGTACATTGTCTCTCTCCACAAACACCTGAGTGCCTCATTAGTATCACTGTCACGTCACTCATCACAAACTGTCTCACTTTGCAGATTGAACTCAGCCCCCCTCCCCAGGCCTGCCTCCTCAAGCTGACTTCCCACTTCCCCTGCAGTGACTCACAGGACTTTCCAGATGTATTAGGTTCTGTCTGGAGCCAAGAAACATTCAAAACTACTGTATTTAAATCATATTTTCTAACAAAATGGTTTTCCATAAATTAGGAGTTGGTTGCATTATTACTGATATCTTGAAATGATTAATTTATTTAGCAATTATGAGCACTCTGTTCTTACAGATACACAAACAGAAATAAATAAAATATGAAAGGCATGGCTTTTACAGCAATTATAAGTGAATAGGAAAATGATATCTGTATACCATTTAATTCTAATACAGGCACAATGTGGTAAGTGGACAAAGGTTTCATGAAACCTGATAGATAACTTGAAGAGGACCTTGAAGGGAGGGATAAGGATTTTAACAGGCAGAGACTAGAGTGAGGATGGGCCAGTCAGTTGGAGGGAGTGACATGTGTTGGCTTATGTTGAGTATTCAGTTTGATGGATATATGGGCACATTGGGAGATAAACATGGAAGGATAAGTTGAGCCATAAAATAGAGGACCTCAAATGCCAGCCTAATTGGTGCAGATATGGAAAGTAGTGGGGAGACTTTCAGGCTTGTGTTAGAAGTGTGAAGATCGGGCATGGGGAAGATCCTCTGGCAGCAAGCCGGAAGTTGGAGGGTTCAAGTTAGGGCACCTGTGGCTGGATGGTTTTCTCTTCTGAGCGCTGGGGTGATGGGAGGAAGAGGTTACTCCTTTACTGTGCTCCACTCTGATTTGAGACTGAAACGATGGGCTTTGGGTACTCAGCTTCTTGGACTTAGTCTTTTCTCTAAATTTCTGCTAGTTTAAGGCTTTCTGTCACTACTCTTTCCACAAGTATTCAGTTATGTTCTAAATGATGCCCAAAGGTCAGGCAGCAAAAGGGAGGAAGAAGAGAAAACACGTATAGAATGAATAATTAAAAGCTGCATGAAGGGCCAAGAGCATGTTTGATATGAACACAGCAACCACATGTTCTTAGCTGAACTCTTTGTAATGGCTCCAAGATGCTTGGAAAGTCATGCCTGTTGGAAAGGGATTGGTAGGGTACTGAAAAATTTGTTATTAAAATGTTATTACTTGCCTAAATTCTGCATCCTAAAAGCCGATGAGAATTATGCACATTATTTGGGGAATTGCCAGGGTGTCCCTCAGCTTTTAAAAATTCAACCGACTTCTTTTGCGTGTTCCTTATCTCTTTGTCCACCATTGCTTTTCCACCATCAGTGTAAATGTCAACAGTGAAACAGGCAAATAATGTCTTAGTATGATTATAAACACAGTTTTGACTTAATGGATTATACTTTGAAAATTCTGGTGTGTGTGTGTGTGTGTGTGTATCCAACCATTTTCTGGTTATGCCAGCCCCCTTTTGTGGCCAGATGATACTAGGTACTTGTAGCTTTCAGTTGCTTTGTTGTTTACTTAGTGTTTCCCCACAGAACTATACATAGATCTTAGTGGTTCTACCCATGTTGTGGCTCAGGACACTGTTGGTTGACTGGTTTTATGCCCAACTTTGTGGTCTGGGGTTAGAGTCAGATATACAGTTGGCTATTCAGACTTTAACTGTCAAAATGACAAATACGGGCCACTCACCCTCAGATCCTCCTTCTTGATGTTTAGAAAGCTGTAAAGAGCACTGGGGATTTAAAAATTCATATACAGGTAGCTTTTCATTCAAAGTTGTGGCCTGAGACGTCTCAGTATTTCTGTGGCCAAAACTTAATGTTGAACCCTGGCTAGTGTGGCTCAGTTAGTTGGGCATCATCCCATGCACTGAAAGGTTGCCAGTTAGATTCTCAGTCAGGGTACGTGCCAGGGTTTCGGGCTCAATGCCTGGTAGGGGGCGTGCAGGAGGCAGTTGATCGATGTTTCACTCTCACATCAATGTTTCTCTCCCTCCTACCCCCCCATCTCTAAAAATCAGTAAAAAAAATCTTTCAAACGTAATGCCAACTGATGGAACAGGGAAATGATGATTTGCAAGTTTTTTTTAACTAAAATTTATGTTGGGGTATTTCAGGTTATGATTGTAAAATAACATAAGATGATAAAGTGTTGATAGTATTGTACATTTCTGTAGTGTGGGAGATCCCTGCCATGGTTCTGTTTACAAGTCTCTGGGGGTAAAATTTTTCATGAGAACATGGTAGTACATTTGCATAATGAATATAATATTATATTTAAAGCATATTTAATGACATTTGGAAATGCTCAAGACACATTAGTGTCATTAAATATATATATTGCAAGGAATTAAGTTATGTGGGAGCTGGCAAAGCCAATATGAAATCCACAGGGTGGGCTGTCAGGAGGGGCTGGCAGGATCTCCTGGATGTGAGCTAAACTGCTGTCCACAGGCAGAATTTCTTCATATAGAAGACATCAGTTCCACTCATATGGCCGTGCAACTCCTTGAAATCAGACCTCCTTGGATTGCCTAGGATAAGTCATCTTCCTTAAAGTAAACTGATTGTAGACTTTAATCAAATCACAAAACACATTCACAGCAACACCTAGATTAGTTCTTGAATAACTGAAGAATATAGCCTAGCCTCACTGACTCATAAAGCTGACCATCAGACAGAATAGTTTACTGAACCCTCATGTCCCATTCCTTCTGCAATAACCATAAACCAGTTTTGCCTCACTCATACCTTCATTCACTTCTCCCCTTCCTATTTTATTTGGAAGCAAATCCCAGTCATCATATTGTTTCATCTGTAAATGTTTCATTAGGTGTGTGTCTCCAGCCTGGTGCTGTCCAACAGAATTTTCTGCATTGACAGAAAGAGTCGCTATCTGTAACCATAGCCACATGTAGCTATTCACCACTTAGAAAGTGGCTAGTGAGATCAAGGAACTAAAATTTTGCTTTTAATTAATTTTAAACAATTTAAAGTTAAATAGCCATATGTGGCTAGTGGCTATGGTATTGGAGGGCACAGCTTTGGAAGATAAATGCTCATTATTAGAAATCATAATCATATTTTGTGCCAAAATTTTAATAGTTGTTCTTTAATATTATCAAATACCTTTCATATCCACATTTCCAGTTATTTCATAAGTGTGATAAAATTGTATATTTTTAATAGATGAGGCTATAAATAAGAGCTCTTATTTGTAAATATGTCTGTTTTCAAAACTGTAAGTTCCCTCTCTCTGATTAGCTATTTATTTGTTGAAGATGCTGTGTTATTTGTTCTTGCTAGATATTATGTCCTACATATTTTATAGATGATTTGGTGAGGGTTCAATTCAAAGCAGTTCTGGGTTCACAGCAGGTCTGACTCCAGAACCTGAACTCCTAACCTTTCCTGAAATGATGATGATGGTGGCGATGGCAGTGACAACATAGCTAAGCGTTTCATCACGAAGTGTGGGTGCTGTTCTTAATTCCCGTCTTCTAGACTGGCCAAGCGACTTCTCCAATGTCAAATAGCTAGTAAGTATTAGAATTAAGGTTCGGTCCAGGCAGGCAATCTGGATCCAGAGTCTGAATTCTTTTCTTTTTTTTTTTTTCCCATGCTACATGGTCTCTATACTTACAAGAAATGAGAAATTCTTGCTGGCTGCCTCTTAACAGCCTGGACATGTTTGAAATTATGGATGTAATTTTACCAAGTTATTTTCCAGGACTCTTGGGAGAATGGAATCAGTGCTTGAAAGCACTTGAGAATCCTTAATGTAAAAGACTGTTATGGAAAGTGTTTATTTGTTTGTAAAGTCAACTGCCTACTATTCCTAGATTCACATTTGTGCTTCGTATGTCAGTTGCTTTAAAACAGAAGCTGTTCCTACAGGCCACATGCTGAATATGACACTTTTATTTAAAGTCACTTAGACATTATAGAAATCCTCTAAGAAACCTGTGTAGAAACTGCTCTGTCCCAAGTGCCTTGTGCGGTTTCTAGATTATTTTCCTCTTCTGAGTTAGGAGAGCTTTGTTTGTGTTGACAAAATGGACTGCTGAAGTGTGCTCTTGGGAGTGAATACATGTGAAGTGGAACAGCTCACTACAAATCCCTGAGGGTCTGCCTGCACTGCAGTTTCCCTACTTTGTATGCTCTCTCTTTAGGACCACCCCTTCGGACGTGACCTCCTCACTCCTTCAGCCCAGGTGGTTATGGGGCCTGCTGCTCCCACTAGCTATCTATGCTGTAGCTCCACACACCAAGGAACAGTAGGCAGCCCAGCTCTAGTCCTTTCACTTGTACTAGATTAAATTTCCATGGGGAATTGGCCTGGATGATTTGGAAAATGTGCCTGGTGCTATTGCAACCCCATAAAATCCACTGCCAACCCACCCACTCAGGACTACCTGACATCTGAAACCCACCCCACTGCATGGGGCACATTTGCTATAAACACATGGCAGTAAATGCTTTTAAAGGTTATCAGAAAAGACCAGTGATAAGATAAGTGTATTTTGTAGTTCTATAATTCAATAAAAAGAGAGAAAGGAGAAAGAATAGGGGGAAGGAACAAAGAGTGGGAAGGAAAGGAAATTGGTAAGCCAGTTGGGAAACATGTATTGTATCCAGTAAGCACGGTTGTCTTATTGTACATCGCGAGCAATGTTTCTCTTGGTTGCTCAGTTTCTTTAATGAAATAGTGTTTAATGAAAAGGGTTCCTTGTTTTCTTATTATTTTTTAATCCTAGCCCAAGGTTATGTTTATTGATTTTAGAGAGAGATGGGGAGGGACAGTGTTTTAAAACAATTTATAGGTGTCTCCCAAGACATAGGGAAACATGAACAGAGGGAAGATGATGTGAAGACAAGGGGAGAACACTGTATACTAGTACTCACCAAGGAGAGGCTGAGGCTGCCAGAGGCATGGAGAAAGGCATGGAATCGATTCTCCCTCCCTCACAGCTGCAGAGGGAGCCAACTGGCTGACCCCTTGGTCTCAGACTTCTGATCTTCAGACCTGTGAGACAATACTGTATGTTTCTGTTGTTCAAGCCGCCCAGCTTATGGCAGCTCTAGAAAATAACCCAAGCATTAAGGAATGCTTTGCTTTCTTCTAAAGCTGTCAAAAAGGAAAAGAGAAGACAACCTTGCATCCTGGCAATTTGACAGTTAGGCGTAGTGTAGGGTGAAGACAGATGCTCACAGATCCCAACCAGATCACAGCCTTTGCACACTCAGCATCTACTTAGGTTTGACAAGTACTGCCTATTCAGTTGTCTAACATGGGTCGTGTGCCTATTGGCAACGTAGAAAGCCCATACAACATGTAACAGTTGAAGGACCCCAGTGTAGTGTGTGTCCAGGAAT
>NW_006285040.1:6332281-6358833 GCF_000327345.1 Myotis davidii
ATTATCTGCTTGTTAGTGCCTGATAAGGCTGCTGCTCTGTTTTGATGTCACAGGAGAAAGAAGAACTGGTAAGTTTGCTTCTCACCGAGAAACTACAGCAAGGATGTGATTGTGCTTCTGAAGAGCCTCGTCAACTCATGCTTTCTGGAGGGAGGGGAAGTGGTAAGCTGAGGAAGAATTCTTACAAACAGGACATGAAGGTTATTTCATACTGTGAAATAAGGGCCCGAGGATGGAGGTCAGTGTCACTGCTGAGGAGGCATTTGCACAGACTTGGGAGCATTAAATCTGGTTGTGCGTTTGTATGAGGGGGTATATGGTCAGGAGTACGGGCTCTGAATACCATGGCTTGTGTTTGAATCTGGGCTTCATGTCTTATTGGCTGTGTGACCCTGAGTAAGTTACTTAAACTCTCCGTGTCTCAGTTTTTCCTTCTCCGAAAAATGGTGTAACAGTTCCAACCTCAAGTAGTTGTTGTGGGGATGAAATGAAATGATCCCTATAGAGTACTTTAGAAGTGTCTGGTACATGAAGTGCTCAGAAATCTATGGTTTTTAGTAGTAGTAGCAGGAGTAAGAGAAAGTGAAGTTAGAAGGAAATGTTTAAGCTAGAAAGATAGGGCAGATGAAACAGATCTCTAGAAGCGAGGCCATGGCTCGGGCGCACTGGCCAGCGAGGCCTGTAGGCAGCCTCTGGAGGCTTCTCAGCTAGCAGGGACTTAGATGCTGAAGAACGAAGGACTTAGTTTGTTCTAAATCCTACTTGTAAGTAAAATAATTTGTAACAACACTCCTAGATTTTTCCAGGTTTCTGGAGCCAGCTTTAGTCTGTGTGCTAGGGAAGAGGGTGATGAGTATGAGGCACATCCAGGCTTCACATCCTGACCTTAGCAGGTCCGTCAGAACAGTGTCAGCTTGGAAGACACTCTGACAATGAAGTAGCATGTGCCGGCCCAGCAGTGCAGACTCCTGGGAGACAATTTTTATTCTCAGCTGTGTTTATAAAATGGGAAACTTTGAGCTTTGGGAGGAGACTTGTCTAAAGTTACACATCACAGCAGCGGAAGAGTTGGGTTTCCAGCTGGGTCTGTCTGAGTACACAGCCGCAGCCTTTAGCTTTGGGAGAATCATACCGATTTCTCCCCTTCCCAGGACCTTGTCCCAGAGGCAGAAACACGATGACCTGGATTTAGTGCTCCTTCATGGTTGGTGTTATGGGAGGACTACTAAAAGGAAGGTGATAGTCTCTATCCGTTCCAGTTGGATGTTTTCCGAACTTAGAGCCTCAGTGTGCTACATTTCTCAGAAGGCAGTTCTAGGGGAAGCACTAAACGATCTGGACATGTGTCTGGCCTGTTGGCAAAACAGCATAATCATCATGGGAATTTTGAGGTGGGTAGCCTTCATTCTGAGATACTCATCCTCGTACACTCGAAACATTATTCACTGTTTGACCCCCAGAGAACTGAGCTCATCACTGATGTCCAGATAGGTCCTGTCCCCTCTGTCTGCCATCTTTTCCTGTCCCCATCCCTTATTGCTCCCTCACTGGTGCTGGCTCTTTCCTTCAATGTGAACAGGCTCAGGTCTCTTGCATCTGCCTCGAACTTGCACCAGTTACCCTTATTTCCCATCTCTTCATAGACAAACTTCTCAAACTAGTGTCCAGAGAAGGAGGTAAAGGGCCATGTGAGAGAGGTGTCAGGAAAGCCACAGGACGGGTCATGGTCAGATGCTACAGCAGTGGTTCTCAAAGTGTGATCTCGGACCTGCAGCAGCAACATCACCTGGGAAGTTGTTAAAATGCAGATTCTTAGGCCTACCCCAGGCCAACAGTCAGTAACTCAGGGTGGTGGTGGTGGCGGGGTGGGGTGGGGGAGGCGGTGGTGGTGGTGGTGGTGAGTCATCTGACTTAACAAGGTCACCAGTTGTGGTGCATCCTAAAGTTTGAGAACCACTGTGCTACAGAGAGGTCGAGTTAAATAAAGGCCAGAAATCCCGATGGGAGTTCCTAATTGGGTAGTTCCTTATTTTATTGCTTTGCTCCCTCAGTCCTGTGCAGTCCTGCTCTGTCAACACTTCGCTGTAAGTGCTTGAAGTCTGCAGGACCTTTCTCCTCACTCTTATGTTGCTGTGAGCACAGATATGTGGGGAGAGCCCTGGGTCCCTCGTCAAGTGTTCTGAGTTCTGTTCCAGCTTCCTCCTCTTTTTTTCCCGCAACCCAGGCACATGCCCTTGACCGGAATCGAACCTGGGACTCCTCAGTCCGCAGGCCGACGCTCTATCCACTGAGCCAAACCGGTTTCGGCAAGCTTCCTCCTCTTAACCAGCTGGGCCACTTAGCATAGCGCTTAGCATAGCATTCTGGACCCTAGTTTTCTCCCAGAGAGTGAGATTTGCTAATCATTAAAGGACCTCCTCCATCTATTTGCTGCTTAATTATGCTATGCATTTAAATTTTTTAATTTATAAATTTGTTTAAATATGTTTGCTACTCTGTTGATGGCAGATTTAAGCATGCTATCTGTGCTTGCCATAATTTTGAATATCTAACATATATTTTAGTCCCATAATAATGAACCAGTTTATGACTGGGGGCTGTGCTGTCAGGCATTGATGCATTGACTGACCTTGTCAAGGCACCTGACACATTTCTTTTAAACCCCTCAGTGGGGAGATAGCTAGCCCTGATGTAGAACTTGTATTTATGGTTTGATGATGAGACTCCCAGGCTTTGACCAAGGAACAAAGCCACATTTGTGCTGCTTCTGTATGATTCCTCCTCTCTTCACTGGCACCTAACCCCAGTCACCAAGGCTTGTTGATTTTTCTCTCTAGGAAAAGACCATTTCCTCTTTTCCATTCATGCTTCCCCCTGCCTCTGACTTTCTTTCAAGTAGCCAATGGTCTGAGGACCCACTGCATTTTGGCTAATGCACTGGTAGGTCTGGAGGCAAACTGTGAGCGCAGCAGGGGAGATGGGGAGGTTGCTTGACATTACAGAGCAGGGGGCAGGTAATCTTTTTCTGTAAAGGGTCAGATAAGAAATATTTTAGGTTTTGTGGGTCATAAGGCCTCTATCACTGCTATCTGATTGTGCCATAGACACTGTGTAAAACAATGGTGTTTTAGTCAAGGCTCAGGTGGCAGGCAGATTTGGCACACACACTGTACAGTGGGGCCTTGACTTACAAGTTTAATTCGTTCAGTGACGGAGCTCGTAACTCAAATTACTCGTATGTCAAATCAAAAAGTGAACGAGTGAGACACGTGATGCTGGGCTGATGTTGTGGCGTTCACTGTGACGTTCGCTGCGCCAACTAGCGGTCGGGTATCTGAAGCTGGCTCGTAACCTGAATTTTAGCTCACAACTCAAAGCAAAAAATTGGCCGAGAGACGGCTCGTATCTCGAAAAACTCGTTATCGGGACACTCGTAAGTCAAGGCTCCACTGTAGTTTGCCAGACCTGTTATGAGAGTGAGGCAGGCCGTTACCATACACAATAAAAAGTGTGTGTGTGTGTATCAAGTTGTGATGCATGCTATGAAGAAAATAAAGCCATGTGAAGGGAATGAGAAAGGCTGGAGTATGTGTGTGTTCTTTCATACATAGACTGTAGAAGACGCCTGTGAATGAGAAAGTAGGGAAACAACCTTGGGCTCATGGTGGAAGAGTCTTCCAGGTGGAAGGAACACAGGTGCGGTGCTCCTGGCATGGCCATGTGTTGGGTTCATTCAGAGAGGCCAGGCTGGCTGGGGTGATCCAGGGAGACGGCAGGCAGGGACTCTGGGATCGCTGCCAAGGGAAGGGCTCACCAGCAGACAAGGGAGGAAGGACTTTCCAGAGAGAGGAGGTAGTCTGTGTGGGGTCTGGAGGTGTGAGAGAGGACGATCTGATTGGGGAAAGTAAGAGGTTTGGTCTGGCTGTAGAACAGGTTAGATGAGCCATGTGGTAAAGTCGGCTTTGAACGTCATGCCAAAGGGTGTTGACTTTATTCATGGGCAGGCTTTTAGGGAGAGGAACACTGTTTGCTTGTGTTTCAGAAAAGGTGACAGGTGATTGTGTGGAGGGTGCTAGGCGGGATGTAGGTGGGAGGAAGGATGAGGTACTGAGACTGAGGGGATGGAGATGAGGTGTTGGATTCAGGACACACTCAGCCAAGTGGACTCCTTTCTTGTTTAAGTGCTGTGCCTTCCTGCACTGTGCCTTGTCTCCTGCCATTCCGCCCTAAAAAAACCTTTTGTGGGGAGCCTGCCCCCAACACTCCAATTACAAGAGTCCACTTTTTCCTCCCAATTCTCATAGCACCTTCTTCCTGGTACTTCTCCTACCCTGTGGGTCTTATAGGGCTATTTGTTTACATGCCTTTATCAGTTCTTAGATATTTTAACATTCTTGAGGGCAAAGGATCTTTTCTTGATATTGAGATCTTAGTATACAGTGTAGTGGGGAACATGAACTTAGGAGTTACGCTGACCCACCACTTACTGCTGTGACCTTAGGTAAATGACTTTGTTTCTCTGAGCTTGTGTTTCCTCATCCATGAAAGGAGGTAGTATTACCAGTCCTATAGGCAGGGCTCTGGTGATAACTGAGATACTGCATGAAAGCACTTAAAACAGCCTCCACATTTTAAGTGTTCAATAAATGTTAGCAGTTATGAGTAGCATTGCTGTTATATTACATCAATGCCTAACACAATGCCTGGTTTATAGAAAAATCCTCAAAAAAACATTGTTTGACTGAGAAAAAGTGGTACAGATGGAGGTTACGATAGAGGAACACAGACTAAGCCCAAATTGTGGTAATGCTGACAGATGGGTTTGGTCTCTGTAAAGATCAGATTATGGGATTTTAAGAGAGAATTATACCTAGATATCTTAGAATGTTATTAAAGAGGAAAAGTTGGTAAAGTTTCATTTATATATGAGTGAAAAATCTCAGTATACATGCATTATCAGTATTGATGATTGCATGTTCTTGAATCACAAAATCTGCTCATGACAGATTTGAAAGACAAACATTTAAGGATAATAACAATGCACATTACTTCCAGGCTAAGAGAGCTAGCTTCGTTGTTTCAGTTCTCAGTGGCTCCATGTAATAACTATAGATGGGTACTATTTATTGTCTTTCATTGCTCAGAAGGAGAGGAGTAAGGTATGTGAACAGCCTAAAAACGAAGCCTCCAATGAAAAGATGCTTTTGCTCCAGAGAAACCAGAAATTGTGTGTAGACCTAATCAGGTAAAAATTGAAAGTGATGTATTGACCCCAACCACCTCTAGGTTATTTGTCAAATAAGCTACCATCTGCTCTTTATTCTTGCATCTAAAATCTTTTTTCTAACTTCCTGGCCTTCATTAATAAGAGGTTATACTCGGTGCTTCGGTCACACAACCTGTAGACCTTTCAGTCATCTTCTTTACAGTGTGTACTGTTGCCTCCCCCACCCTGTCTAGAGGTTCTGGTCTTGAATTCTGGACCAACTCAGTGGTAAACCCTAATCATAGGGCCCATTTAATTACACAGGGGTCAGGGAGTCTGTCCTACATTGGGGATATTTGGTGAGCAGCTCTAATGACTACCACAGGAATATGTACAGTGTAAAGAGAGTCACACCCCTTTTTGATTTGTATTTTGTAAAATGACAGGTGATATGATCTCAGTTCCCTAGATAACTGACAAATGCCCTTTGGTTTGTGTTCGTTACTTATCTTCTTATTATATTACTATTGTTGAGAAAATTCTAATCAAAACTCTCATTATGCTAGTATTATGTAAAGATTTTCACTACACCACTCCCATCCATTTTTAGTCTTAAAATTGACTTAAAACTTGTGGCCTCTGGATTTTCCATAGCTCTTTGAACTACCAGTGTTTGTCTGCTCTCTAGTCACCTACTGCGTCTTCCTTCATGTTTTCCTCTTACCCAGAAGGGCCTTCCCTTTTCTTTCCATCATCCATATCCTCCTCATTCAATAAGATTCATTTCCTTCAGGGAGCCTCTCCTTCCCTGGAATATAGGGAATCAGGAAATGCAAATTTGAGGACACGGAAGGGTGGTCCTGATAGATTAAAAAGGAGTGGGGGAGAGCGTTGTTTCTAGATAAAGGATCATTGGAAAGAAGTCCAGTGTGGCTCGACTCTAAGGGTGAGGGGATTGACAAACCAGGTGTGACTCATCAGGGCAAGATTATGGAAGGAGGGCTTGAGGTCAAAGTGAAGGAAATTTGGTTGTTATCTGTATGATCTAGGGACTCCATTGAAGAACTTTAAACAAGGTGTCAAGGTCAAGTTTACATCTTAAAATACTCACCCTGACTGTTATGTTCAATTAGGAGGCAGTTGCAGTAGGATGGCTCGGACTGGGTGGAGGTGGTGGAGATGGAAAGCCATGGACAGATTTGTGTTCAGAAATCTTGTCCCAGTTGTCACAGTGTCTGGTCAGTTGGGTAAAACAAATCGCCTGGAAAATGCCAATTTGTGGGCCTGGCTGGGTTCTCGTGGAGTTGAACATAGAAGCACCCACTCCTGTTTGAGTGATTTTATCATATTCCTCATTTTTAAAATCTTGTTTTGACTGTATTGACCCAGCAAAAAATAATATAAGATATATATGTGTGTGTGTGTGTGTGTGTGTGTGTGTGTGTATATATATATATATATACATATATATATATATAACAATATGTGATATTTTCAGCCTGTAAATCTATTTTCCTGTTCAAAGACAATAGATTAATTCTTCCTGTTCAAAGACAATAGATTAATTCTTCCTCATCTAAGGCTGAGAAGATTTCTGACTGCTCAAAAAGGAGGGTCCTTAACACTGAGTTTGGAGCTTAGGTAGTCCAGACTCTAGTGGAGGGGGGTGCCTTTGGATTTTTGCCTTTCATTGATGAGGCTTTCTGCCCTGCCCTCATGTACGCTGTGCAGAGCTTTGGCCAAGTCCTAATGAGGCCCCCTGTGCTCTGGGCTCCTTGTGCCCAATCAATGCAAGGCCGCCTAGCTTCTGTGCTCTGACAGAGTGCTCATTCTTGTGCTACATTAACGTAATGGAGTTAAAAATGATCTTCAGGGGGAGATTGATCCCATTCTTGGTAATATGTTTCCTAAAGTTGTTTGTTACAAATGTTTTTTTGCTGTCCTTTTCTCTAACAAAGACCGATGTTTAACTTTGCCCAGTGGGGTGTCTGTGAGACACCCATAGCTCTCATCTTTTACTTTTCGTTTTCTTAAACTCAATTGTGCATTGCAGTTTCTGAGGTGACTTGAAGTGGGTGCTGAGCAAGCCGTTTCTGTGTATTTACAGGCGAAACTCAGTCACAACATCGAGTGTGAACCTAGAATAATTCAATGTGATGTCCCTCCTGGCTAATCAGAGGCCCTGGCAGACAGCCAGGTTGCCAAAGAGGCATTTATGCAAAAGGAGAGCTGGTGACATGTGTCCTGGAAAAAGTGGCATCAGATCTGCTGTCAGTATGTAGCAGGAGAGAGAGAGAGAGAGAGAGAGAGAGAGAGAGAGAGAGAGAGAGAGACACAGAGACACTGTCTGACTCATACAAGCATGCAAATGTGTATGTGGAGGACAGTGTGGGGAAAGAAAGGAGGACCAGAGGAAGTTGAGCCATCTGAGGGAGACTCATTTTCCCTTCGCGGCCAGGCCCCCCATTTCCAAGAATAGGACCTGCAGACAGGGCATCCCGGATTGTCTCTGCTTTGTCTCTCTCTGTGTGTGTTTGTTTAATATTCATCAACACCCCATCTCCTGGGGCTTGGTGTCACAACCATTATTCCTCCATCGGAGGCTGGTTGTGGCTTCCTGCAGGGACCAGCCGTGCCTCTCCTTAATTGGCTGGTAGGGTCAGCAGCATTGACATGCACATTCCTGCCATTTTCCCTTCTTGGCATCTCCCCCCTTCGCAGTACATTTTCTAGAGGGGAGGGCCAGCAGGGCCAGGAGGAATTAGGGGTCTTGCCTGAGGAATGAAACCTGCTCAGGGATGCAGTTTCTTAGCCAGAGGCTTGTTCCCAAACCGAGATGCTGCATTCCAATCAAATGGAGGGGGTGCTTCCATTTTAACCTGATGGAGAATAAAACAGCCTTACTTTTGTGAAGCTTTTGGTCAGCGTAGTGGCTAGTAGCGATTTCAGTGTTCTTAGCATTTACAGGCAATGGGCACTCTACAGTATTGAGCGAAACCACGGTTATGATTAAATATCAACACCCACCACCTCCCTGTTCTCCCAGCACCACATGCTGTGTGATCTGAGCCTCTGAAGAACCTGAGACACGACTCTCTTGATGGCTATGTTGTGTTGCGTTTAAAACTGTGCAAGAAGAAAGCCTTTGACTGTCTGTTAAGTAGCTACAAAGTGCAAAAGCAAAACTACAAAAATAACAGCGTGCTTTTAGGAAAGTATGGTGAGTTTTTAAAAAGGCATAGTTCCGTCCTATCTGTGTATCTTTTCAACTCCTAAGTTTTTACTGTGCTCAGAATAACAGAGGTTACCATCAGTGGGGCATAAAGTATAACCTGAGGGTATCAATCATCTATAAGACTTAGGAAGGAAAGAATGCACAAAGGAAGAGGGAAAAGAAAAAACAAAACAAACCGGGATGGAAAAAGACAGGTGTGCCTACACTGGGGAGTGGAAGAGGGACTCCAGGGAGGGTCCGGTACCACTCGGGAGCATCAGTGCCATCCGTCTCATTTTGCCCAGAATTTTATTACAAATAAATAAAATAAGCATGCCCTAACCGGTTTGGCTCAGCGGATAGAGCGTCGGCCTGCAGACTGAAAGGTCCCAAGTTCGATTCTGGTCAAGGGCATGTACCTTGGTTGTGGGCACATCCCCAGTAGGAGGTGTGTAGGAGGCAGCTGATCGATGTTTCTCTCTCATCGATGTTTCCAACTCTCTATCCCTCTCCCTTCCTCTCTTTAAAAAAATCCAAATATGTTTAAGAAAACAAAACCAAAACCCAATAAGCACTTATTTCATGGGAGACTTTTTCACACTCTGAAATGGATAGTGACAAAGAGAAAGAGTAGTCAAGGCCCTGAGTGGTCCCCAAGACAGATAATTATTCAAAAAAACCAGAAGTATCACGCCTAAGGCTGTGTTTCAGCAAGAGTGGGGAAAGAATAGAAAAGTTGATGAGATAGTTTGGAATGGAGAACTAAAAAAAGGACTGTTTTACTGTTCTCCCCTTCCTTTTTTTTTTTTTAAGTAGGAAAGATCCTTTTATTGGGGTGGACACTGAGCACGCACCAGTCCGTGATAAAATGACTTAAGAGAATGATCCGAAAGGGTTGACTTCTTCCTGTGGCGTGCTCTCAGAGCAGGGTCCGGGCACGGCATAGATCCCGGCGGACCCGGCGTCAAGGCCAAGTCTTTAAGGCCGGACCAGGGGATGGAAGCGGGAAGAAGGGCCCCACCCCTGTCACCCAGCTGCAGCAGGGCTTATCGCTAGTCACTCAAAGACACACTCTGGTTCTCCAGAGAAGGATGGGGAGCAGGAGGAGGGGATTTGGGGTGGGGTGGAGTAATGAATAACAATGTTGTTTTTCAAGAAGCATCTACCAACATCACACTACTGGGTCTGACATGTGCATGTCTGGGCTGTCGGTCCGTGCGACCTTGTGGGGAGTCGCTGAGCTCTCGCCCTTGAGGTCCACTTGCTCCTGGTCTCTCTTCTTGGCAGCGTTCTTTTTGTCCCATTGCTGATGTAGGTAGCGCAAAAGGATGTTTGTTTTTTCTGTCACGATGATCTGTTCAGATGGGTACTCGCACGTGGGCAGGTAGACTGAGGGGCGTCGATTCGAGGCTTTACACACAGAGTCAGCATGAAATCGACTAAAATTGCTTTTGTTGTAGACTGGCAGTCCTTTCAAAAAATCTGCCATCTTCTGCTTCCTCTGTCGCCGCCTCAGCTACTGCCTCAGCCGCCACCGCTGCCACCACAGCCGCCTTCTTAGCCACCGCCCCCCTTCCTTCTTAAGATTTTGGAATTGGAACTTTGGGAGCAGGACTTTCTTAATGTTGTACCTACAACAGAGGTGGAGGTCACGATGCCCTCTGCTTTCCTTTCTGCTCCCATTGACCAAGATTCCTTAGCTTCCTTCAGTTACCATTCCTGGCTCACCCATTTTTCTTGTGTGTGTGTGTGTGTGTTTTTTTTTTTTTTGGTGGGAGGGGGGGCTCTTGGTGGCAGTCCTGTTCCTTAATAAAAAATACTTACTGTGATTCTTATGCCTGGCTGCCCTCGGCAATCTCTTGAGCAGCACAGATGGGGTGAGGGATCAGTATTTTGATGGTGCAGCCAGGAGTGGGTGCCCAGCCTATCCTGCCTGAGTTAGCAGCTCCCCAGCTGCCATTGCCCATGTTAGTTGGGCCTGCTGGGTGTTTACTCCTGGGGCAGAGACTCCTTGCCTCCCAGCTCCACTGTCTGTACTTGCTGGCCCAGTGCCAGAGTGGAGTCTGACAACGTGGCTCTGATCAGACTCCGTGGGGTGCAGCAGCAGGGCCCAGAGGCTCCTGTCCCATCAGTCGGCCCTTGCCTGCTCTGGCCCCAGATGCTCAGTATTTCTTTGGTTTGGCATCCCAGTGGGAAGCAGGTCATGCCAGCCCATTGAAACCCTGGGGAGCCCACACCCCATCCTGCTAACTGCTCTCTCTGAAGAAATTAATCACTGCTTAATTTCTTCCAAATCTATATAAAATACGTATGTGTTAATATATATTGATGCACAGACCCAAAAATATTCTTTTTAATTTATATCAAGAGACTATATGCATTGGAGGCAGGACAGCACAGTTGCAGCCATGAGGCTGGGTTCATGTTTAAGGCCTTGGGCTAGTTACTTTCTGCCTCAGTTTCCTCATCTGTAACAGAAGTGGTTCTGATTGAACCCAATAATGTTAAGAATGTGGAACAGTGCCTGGTGCATAGTAAATGCAGAATGAATGTAAATAGTTTATTACTCTGCATCTTGCTATTTTTTTTATAAACTTAAAATATATAAGGTCTACATATACTCCTATTTTTTCCCCTAAAAAATAAATGATTTTAGCAAATTGTCAAAATGTGCCCTTTTGTTATCTTTCAGTGCTGCAGAGCCTGGTTAGTGCAAAACATGCTGTGATTGTGCGCTGACTAGCATTTTATGTTAGGAATGAGCCCTAGCCATGTTCGCGGTGCCTTGTGCATTTAAAGGGAGCTGCTAGGTATGTTTTATTTGATCTTCCAAGCCAGCCTGTGATGTGGGTTAGGCAGGTGGTATTAATGCATTTTGCAAATAAGGAAATGGAGTTGGAATGGGATTTAGCAGACCTGCCTCAGGTCACATAGCCTTGTCTGGGCTGGGATAATGCCCAGCACTCTGCCTCCCTTTGATACTGCAAGTAACTCCTTGGGCCACCTACTGTGGGAAGTCCTGTTATCTTCAGCTGAGGAGGGGGCGGGGTGCTGAATGTGTTTCCCCCACAGTGAGGTAGGTTTGCTCAGATTTATCCACACTCCTTTTCCTGAAAAGAGATTGTTAGCACAGTCCCTGGGATTAGAGTTGTACTGTGGGGACACTGAAGAGATAAAACCAGGAAGTGGGTGTGGTGCAGCTGGGCATGGAAAAGAGCAGTGAACCAGTGAAGCAGAGGCAGGAAATGTGGTCTCAGTGTCTTCACTCTTTAAAATGATGCCTTGGTAGTAAATGTTCTCTAGGGTTACAGCTGAGGATTTAGGGCCAGAGAGGTTAAGTGGCAGTTCTAGGTCACAGCTAGTTAAGAGCAGAGCCAGGACTAGATATGGAGGTTTGATCATAAAAGAATGAGTAATCAGGGCTATCAGAACCCTTTCTCCAGCCCATGCATCCAGCTATCAGCAGTGTGTTCCTTTAGCAAGAAGAGCTTTAGTATAATGCTGACAGTAAAAGCATAATGTGAACCACATAGGTAATTAAACTTTTTTTTTAAAATATTGATTTTTTTGAGAGAGAGAACAAGAGTGAGTGTGAGAGAAACATTGATTTGTTGTTCCACTTATCTATGCATTCATTGGTTGCTTCTTGTATGTGCCCTGACTAGGGATTGAACCCACAACCTTGGCGTATTGGGACAATGCTCTAACCAACTGAGCCACGTAGGTAATTTTTAATTTTCTAGTAGCCACATTAAAAAAGTAAAAAAAATTTTTTTGGATAACATTTTATTTAATCCAATATGTAGAAAATATTATTTCAACAGGTAGTCAATATAAAATTAATTTTTTAAAAAATTCTGTGTGTATTTTACATTTACAGCATGTCTTACTTTGGACTAAATAGATTTCAGGGACTCAGTAGCCACACGTGGCTAGTGATGACTGTAGTGGACCGCACAGCTCTCCAAGGGCAAGAACTGGTTAAAACGCATACTGTTCAAGTTGCTTTGAAACAAAGACTTTACCTCTTGCCCCTTGTCGACATTTAATGTGCATTTTGGTTAAACTCCCTAAAGCACTAAAGAAACCAGGTGAAATTTGCTGTTAATAAATGCCAGGGAAAATTCTGTCTTCAAAACCTGTAATTTAGGAGTTGGCGATTCACATTCTAAAAATTATGCTTTGTATAGATTTTAAATGATAAATTCTTATAGTACCTTTGTGTTTTCTTCTAATATATTAACTATTTTACATACACAAAAAATCCAAGGAATTAAGAAGTTTTATTTGGTACTTTACTACTTGAGGATTAATGAATATGTATAAAAATTTCAGAAAAAAGTAAGTCAGTGGTAATTTGAATGATTAAAGTTTGATTTTGCTGCAACTTTTAAAGGGAAGATTGTTGCTTATAAGGTATTAACCTGAATAACATTTTAATTTTTTCTTGATTTCAGAGAGGAAGGGAGAGTGAGAGAGAGGTAGAAACATCAATGATGAGAGAGAATCATAAATTGGCTGCCTCCTGCACACCCCACACTAGGATCCAGTCAGCAACCCCGGCATGTGTCCTGACCGGGAATTGAACCATGACCTCCTGGTTCATAGGTCAACGCTCAACCACTGAGCCACACTGGCCGGGCCTAAATGACATTTTAAATCAGTGAGCAAGATAAACATGGAGCAGTTAAGACAACTGGATTCTAGTCTCACTCTGGTTGTAAATAAACTCTGGGGCAAAGTTCTTAGGTTAGATCTATTCATTACTTACAAAACAATATCCAAAATCATTTCATTTTTTTAAAAAAACATTGATTCAGATAACTATTTTTTAATGGTTATCAGATATACAACCCTTTTCTGCTCAGGACTACAACTCTGTATTCACAAGGTTATTTCATTGGGAAAGTTATATTCGACTAAGGTTATTTTGATTGATAGACTCTCTCTATCCTCTCTATCTCCCAATATTTTACAACATCTTTCAAAGGACTATAACTTGCCCAAATGTTAGAGAGATATAAAATAAAGATATGAACCAGAACAAAATAAATTGATGGAGACAGCATGTAATGAAAATTTGTAGGACTGCAGTGCACATGAAGAATAGATTGACTGGGGAGCATTTGAGATCTTGCTCCCTGGCTCAAATAAACTCATAAAAGAAAAAGAAAAAAAAAAGAAGAGTGGATTGACTTGACAACCAAACCCATTATGAATTCAATGCTTGCCTACCATCTTTTCCTTTCTTGTCTTTCTTTCTGTGATTCAAGAGCAGTCATTGATCATTTGCTATATTTAAGGAGATTCTATAGCTAAAGTTTATAGTCTGCAATTTCTATTACAACAGGAAAAAAAGGCTTATTGAATAGGTACATGTTTTGATATATCCTTAAAAGTAGCTTTAGAAGGTATTTATTTCTTAGAATAATTGAATTTAAACATGGAGGACTCCTTTATAAAAGCTGTGTTGACTACTTAATATCTTGAATTTCTTTTTAAAAAATATGTTTTTATTGACTTTAGAGAGAGAGGAAGGGAGAAGGAGAGAGAGAAACATAGATGAGAGAGAAACACCATCAGCTGCTTCCTGCGTGCCCCCTCCTTGGGGATGGAGCTCACAACCTGGGAATCAAACCTGTGACCTATTGGTGTACTGGACAATGCCCAACCAACTGAGCCACACTGGCCTGGGCATGAATTTCTTATAATAATTCTCACCACCATCTGATAGAGTATGTATTTTTACTTACATATTTTGTTGAATGAGTAAGTAATTGATTTTTTAGCGACTGTTGGTCCTCTGTTGCCTCTGAAAAATTTTGGTTGAATGTAGAACTGACATGGTGTAGGTATGTAATAATCATTTGGTTGATTCTTAAAAGTGGAGAAGGGAACGGAATAAAGTAAGTAGAAGTCTAAGCAAAGGAGAGTGAGTGAGTTGAGAACACCAACCGTCTTTTGCGCTATAAACACCAGCACATCACATCCTCTGTGGAAGTGATGCTGAAGGAACAGAAATATGAAATAACAGGGCTCTGGAACAAGACTGTCTTCAGAAGCATGATGAGCTCAGAGAGCCTGTAAAACCTGGGTTCTAATAGTAGTTCTTCCTTTTTATGTCATCCCATAAATTTGAGATGCAAAGAAATATTTTCTGCTTAAAATTATTTTCAATTACTACTTAACCAGTAATACCCTGGGGTGGGGTTTATTGCCTTTCCTATGAATCTGGAAGAGCCTTGTTTGTGAAAGGGGCTCCAGTGAACAGTTTTTGCGCTGTGGCTGTGTGTGGGTCTGGCAGGTGTATTGATGGCCTTCAGGTGGATTTCCTTCTGGGTGTGGAATTGGGCATGCCTTCAGCGAGGAAGGGAGGGAAGGAGGGGAGAAGGAAGGAAGGAAGAAGTGGGTTGTGGGCACTCAACCAGTTCCTGGGTAAGTTAGTTTTCACTGAGAAAGGCAGTTAGTGGAGGTTTCCAAAGGATTCAGTCTCCGGCTTTGTTTTTTCATTGATTGCCAGAACTGGAGAGGACCTTTATTTAGTTGTTATCCCATTTCACAAATGAAGAAACTGGGGCCCTGAGTGCTTAGGCAGCTCACCTGAGGTTGCGGAGTGAGTCAGGAGCAGAGCTGGATGAAGCCCAGGTCCCTGACTCACCCTCAGCTGCCTCTGAACAGGGATCTCTGAGGTTCTCCTGGCATGGAATGACCTCCTCACCACCCTCTCTTTCCTTCCTTCCTTTTCTTTTTTCTGGATGTTTTTGAAATTATAAAATTTGAATTGCCAAAGTGAAACATGCTGTCATTCCGCATCACCCATTCAAAACACGATTCTGCTTTTGGGCACCACTTCAACTCCATGCACGTTTATCCAATTCTAATTTCTAAGTTAGGATGGCTATCATTTATTCAAGAAATCTCCTATTGATGGCCATGTGAACTGGGGGGTTTTATGTTGCCAGCCTCAAATAATGCCTCAATAAACATCCTTGGCTGTATAGTGGGTGATTTTATTTCCATAAAATAGATTCCCTGAAGTGAGATAGCGAGTTCTAAGGGTATCTGTGATAGCTACTCTCTGATTACTTTTCAGAAAGATTGTTGAGCTCTTTTGCCACTCACATTTATCATCATAAATGCTGTGTTTGTTTTTATTCTTTCCATCTGTCGATCTAAGAGTGTCCAGACCTGTGGAGAATTTTTATAAGAGTTTAGTTAAGCCTAACTGATGACATATGCTGGGGAGCAAGATCTCAGATGCTCTGGAGAATAACAGTTCTCCAGCTTCTTTTAGGCATTTGAAATTAAAGAGGGGATGTAAGGAAGATTACATGGAGAAAGCAAGGTGAGGATTGGATTACAGGCCAGTTAACAAGATCGTGTGCTCTCTTGAGGGTGGTTAAGGCTTATTTCAAAGGTGTGTTAGCTTAAGTGCACAGAAACAACGGACAGGGCTGCTTACAGCAAAATTAAACCTTTTACTAAAGATTTATATGCCTGAGGCAGGACTGTCCACCTTGAGCTGTCCAGTTAGGAATTTATGATCGTATTACTTGGAGGTTACTTTCCACAGAACTCCTATTTTCGTTCACACATCTATTTTTTAAACGTATCATTTATTGTACTTTCTTGTTAACATTCACTCTTTTCCCTTCTTTTGCTACATGGTCAGATTTCTCATCAGTTCTCTACCCATCTCAAAACATGGGCGTTCTTTCCTTTTCTGTTCTATTAAACGTTACTTTCCCACTGGATACCGTCAGAGCAGCTATAAATAAAAATTCTGAATTAACACATAAAAGTTAATAAATATTCCCCCATCTTAGGCTTTATCTACAGAGGTAAGAATTTCTTGTTCTTGTTTATTATGGGGTGTGTTTTTTGGCATTATATGTCTGTTAATAAATATTTAAACTATAAATTAGAAGTTCCTGGTCATATTATCTTCATCCTGTTACATTGGGCCTCCTTTTTCTCTCTTGTTTGTCTTCCATATCTTGAGATTTCTGCCTAGAGTGCATCTTTCAAGATGTCCTCCGATTGGGTTTATTGGTTGAACAGTTTCTTAGTCCTTGAATGTTCTAAAAGGTTGTTTTGAGGTTTTTTGGTCCTCCCTGACACGTGAAGGAATCTTGGTTGGGCTTCTTCTCTTGGTTGTCATTGTTGAACATTTGTTCTGTTTTCCAGTGTTGCACTTGAGAAATCTTTGCTTAGCTGATTCTTTTTTCCTCTGTAAGTCCTCTGTTCTATTTGTTTGAATACCTATATGATTTCCTCTTAATCTTTAGAGTCTCTGACTGCAGAATAACCTGTAGACGAAGCAAAGTCAAGTTTATTGCCTCCTGCAGTAAGGAAGACCATGACATTGGCAGAGCGTTGCAGAGGAGGGAGGACAGAGATGAGGAATTTATGAGGTTTATTAGGGTCTGGTATGAGACAGGTTGTTCAGTGCAAGGACATGGAATTAGAGAAGGTTTTTGATGAAATAATTTAAGACTGGTGGGCTGAGTAAGGGGAATTTAATAAGGATTAGCCTAGCTGTCCATTGTTCAGATAAATGGGTTTTTGGAAAGTTCCTGAAACCAACAATAAAATTATCTGTGACTTCATCTTGCTGGATAAAAGCTTCCTGAAATAGTAAAGTCATATTAATGCGGACAGTTGAATAGTAAAGTCATGTTAATGCAATAGTAAGATGTGTGGTTGCAGATGATTTCCCGTCCCAGCTTAAATATTTTACAAGCCCAGGCATGTGTCTTTTTTATCTTAGTTAATGCTGCCTCAGCTTGCTGTAGGCACTTTCAGTCTAGAGAATTATCCCTTCTTTCAGCTCAGGGAGGTTTTCTTTTGTTTGTCTCCTCTCTCCCTTCTAATTATTTTTTCTACATTCGTTAGTGTTTCTCTTTCAGGAAAGCCTGTTTTCTGCATGTTCTGTCACCTCATTCTGTCTTCCATTTCTCTAATATTTGTACTTGGGATGTTTCTTTGACCTTTCAGTACATAGAATGGGTTTTTAGTAGTGACAATTCCCTTTTCCACTTTGCCTATTTTAATTTTAATTTCAGAAATCATGCAGTTTGTTTTTGGAAAGCTTTTTTTGTATGTTCTAATAGTATCTCCTTGAAAGTCCCTGTTACCTTTCTGCCCTTATTTTCTTTTGTCTTTTTCTTAGACTTTTTAAAAAATATATATTTTATTGATGTTGTACAGAGAGGAAGGGAGAGGGATAGAGAGTTAGAAACATCAATGAGAGAGAAGCATCGATCAGCTGCCTCCTGCCCACCTCCTACTGGGGATGTGCCTGCAACCTTGACCAGAATCAAACCTGGGACCCTTCATTCCACAGGGAGACGCTCTATCCAGTGAGCCAAACCAGCCAGGGCTTCTTAGACTTTTTGTTCAATTATTAATCTTGGTCTCCTTCATTCAAGAGCTCTTACATACATAGGTGTTTTTTTTATGAGTTTTAAAAATATATATTTTTTTATTGATTTCAGAGAGGAAGGAAGGGGGGGGGAGAGAGATAGAAACATCAGTGATGAGGGAGAATCACTGATTGGCTGCCTCCTGCATGCCTCACATTGGGCATCTAGTCTGCAACCCACAACCTGGGCAGGTGCCCTGACTGGGAATTGAACCCAGACCTCCTGGTTCCTAGGTTGACGCTCAACCACTAAGCCATGCCAGTTGGGCTCTATGACTTTTAATGGGTGTCTCTTCCTTAGGCAGGCTAAGTGGACTCTTGGGCAGTGGGAAATCACCAAGGATAAAATGTGTGTTATAGTGGATGAGTATGAGCCACCAAACAAGGGACCCATCCATCAACTGAGTTACTGGGAGACTGCTTGGTCCTCAAGAGCACTTTACTTACCTATACAGTGACCTATGAGGCCTGCTGGGACAGTAGAATTAGACACATCCAAATAGCAGCCACAGCATCTTCCCAAACCATTAAGATTTCTGGCGAGGTAACTTCAAAGAGCTTTAAAATCGGTAGTTAACCCAGGTGGGCCCTTTTCCACACAGGAATTTTAAGAGCCCTCTCCCTGGGAGTTTTGAGAAAACTCTGGCTGCAGCCACAGTCTGTAGCTCTCCTGAGACAGTAGAAAGACATTTCGGAGCACAGGCTCTAGAGCCAGACAGCCTGGACTTGAATCCTGGCTGTGCCATGTACTGTCTGTGTCCTCTTAGGAAAACTGCTTAGCCCATAGGTTCCAGTGATCTTGTCTCTGAAGTGAGGAAAATAATAACCCCTATTTTCTTGAGTTGATATGAGGATTTATGGGAAGACGCAATGCTCTTAGAACAGTGCCAGGTGCGTGGCAAATGCTCAGTAAGGATTAGCTATTATTATTATCATCTCATAGGGCCAGGATTGAATTAGCATATGTAAAGTACTAATATGTGCCAATAAATGTTAATATTGTTAATTTTATTATTTTACATAATTCTGACTTATGTGGCTTTGAAATATTATGACATAAAAATATTAAGGAAACCACACTTGATTTTTTAAATTTGGAATGTCCCCGAAGTTAATTTAATAAAAAAAAAACACACCATAAATTTTTGCTCTGGCTCGTGTTGCTCAGTGGTTAGAATGTTGGCCCTGGAACCAAAGGGTCTCGGGTTTGATTCCTGGGCAGGGGCACATACCTGCGTTGCAGGTTTTATCCCCAGCCTAGTCGGGGCATGTGTAGGAGGCAACCAATCAATGTGTCTCTCTCACATTAATGTTTCTCTCTCTCTCTCTCCCCCTTTCTCCTTCCCTTCCACTCTCTAAAAAAAAAAAAAATCAATGGAAAAAATATATTTGGGCAAGGATTAACAAAAAAACCAAAAATCACAAATTTTAAAGTTGGGAAGCTGAGTGGTTTATAAACAGTATAAACTCTTTTATACCCTTCACCACAGATGCTGTTAACATTTTATCACATAGGCTTTATCATTATTTTTTTCTCTCTTACTAAAACATTTGTAAATTGAAAACATGAGGCTCATTACCTTTGAATGCATTAGTGCAGATTACCTACAAACAAGGACCCCACTACATAATGTGATAGGGACCAACTACCAACATAGGAATTAGATACAGTATGGCCATCTAATCCACATACCCCATTCACATTTTGCCAATTGTCCCAATATTGTTCTTTAGAGCAAATTAATCCAAGATTATTTGTAAGATTTTGTTCACATGTCCTTTAACTCTCCTTCAGTCTAGAACAGTTACTCAGTACTTTCTTGACCTTACTGTTTTTGAAAAGATTAGGCCAGGTACTTTGCATAATGTCCTTAATTTGGGTTTGTCTTATGTTTCCTTTGTATTAAATTCAGGTTAAATATCTTTGGCATGGAAAAGATAGAAATGGAGTTGTATTTGTTTGTTGCATCATGTCAGGTGGCATATGATGGCAGTTTATTCCACTCCTGGTAAGTGCCCCGACTGGGGTCAAACCCGCAATCTGGGTATGTGCCCTGACCTGGAATTGAACTGGTGATCTTTCGATGCTTGGGACTACGCTCAACTAACTGAGTCATACCACCAGGGCTCATCCACTCATTTTAGCATTGTTGATATTTCTCACCTGAATCATTGATTGTTTTCTAATTCTGTCATTCCTTCTAATTTTACTAGTTGGCATTTTGCTATAAGGAAGTGCTTTCTCTTCTTTTTTTATTCATTTACTAGAGGCCTGGTGCACGATATTCATGCATGGGTAGGGTCCCTAGGCCTGGCCAGCAATCAGGGCCTATTGGGGCCTTCCTTCCCCAGCTGCCAGCTGCCAGCTAGGGCCTTCCTTCATTCCGCGCTGCCTTCTGGTGGTCAGCGCACGTCATAGCAAGCGATCTAACTCCCTGTCTGCCGGTCGAACTCCTGAAGGGACAATTTGCATATTAGGCTTAATTATATATAGATATGTTTATATTCAAATGGGCTCAAGGATTCCTCTCAGGGAATTGTAATCTGATATTTTCATTTGTTTTCATACTCAGATTGTTCTGGGTTTGACCAATAGGCATCCCTTCAAGCTTGAAGGAGCTGTTATACAAGATTAAAAAATTACTCTTCCCAATACTGAAAAAAAAATTGTAGTAAAATATGGGCTTGATCATGATAATATGATGAAACAACACAGGAGCCTGGGAACACGTGTCATGTCTTACCCACTAGTACCACCACCCGGGAAAAGACGCACTTGCATTAAAGGGGACTTTCTACTTAAGGAAACCAAATATTTATTATGTTAACAATGGAGACTCAGGAGCTCCACATAACAAGCTGGTGCCAAGGTACCCAAGGATTAGCCTCCAGGTATGCCAGAGGCCAGGGTGGAAGCGAGAAACACTGTGCAGGGAGATGAAAGGTGGGTATGAAATAGGTTTTCACTGGAACTTTTTGAGAATTTCCTAATGAATGTGTTTTACATATCTAATTGTAACAGAAGACAGAAGAAGCAATAGTGTCTTGGTACATGCTTTGTCTCTTCTTCATGGGGCTCTGCATTTCTAGACTAAGAACAGTTGGGTGTTACCATTCATCTTATTATCTAAGGTCATGTAGTTGAATTTAAAAAACTACCCAAAATTTAGTGGCTTGAAACATTCATTTTATTATGTTTCATGGTTTTAGATCAGGACAGTGAGAAGGCTTCGCTGGGCAATATTTCTCCATGTGGCATTGACCGCAGACTTGTTGGTGTGGTTCAGGCAGTTGGGCTCATTTGGAGAGCCTAGGACAGCCGTGGGCAAACTACGGCCCGTGGGCCGGATCCGGCCCGTTTGAAATGAATAAAACTATTGAAAAAAAAGACCGTACCCTTTTATGTAATGATGTTTACTTTGAATTTATATTAGTTCACACAAACACTCCATCCATGCTTTTGTTCCGGCCCTCTGGTCCAGTTTAAGAACCCATTGTGGCCCTCAAGTCAAAAAGTTTACCCACCCCTGGCCTAGGATGTCTTCATTCCCAAGCCTGGCTTCTTGACAGGTGTCTGAAAGGTTGGGCTAGCTGAGCCCCACTTCTTCTTATGGAGTCTCAGGGTCTCCCCACATGGTCTCTGTAGCCGGGTGGTTAGACTTATTTCATGACAGCTCAGGATTCCAAGACACTAACGACAGAGCAGTTTTAAAAGCTATTCCGGACCTGGCTTAACAACACTTCTGTCAGAGAAAGCAGTCATAGGCCAGCCCAGACTTAAGGAGAAGGGAATTAGACCTCTTGATGGGAAGAGAATCAAAAAGTTTGCAGCCATCAGTGCTGTACCACACCTTAAAAAAATTATGAGTAGAAGATGAATGGATTTTTAAAACTTTGCCATAAAGCTTCCATATAAAATAGAATGTTTATTGTTTTCCCCCTGAATTTATTAAACATAATACATTTAGAGTTTTGAAATAAAGTCTTTTTATCATTAAGGTTAAAGTTCAAATAGTTTTACCAACACATGTTCTCCTGCTCTATAAGGGTCATGAGCTTTAAAGATAGAAGCATTTAAATGTCCTGAAAAAGCAAGATTATTAATAAATTCTCAATATTTCATTTTTCAGGATGCATGAACACTTTTATTTTTACTTTAAAAATTTAAAGAAAGGTTGTGGTTATGAAAATGTCCACTCACTTCATGTGAGATGTCAGTATGTGAATGAAGCCACTGTGGGTGCTCGAGCCCCTGTGAACCTCTCTAGCCAACATCAGATAGAGCAGATACTTAGTCATTTCTTCCAAGCCCTGCCCATATTGCAGTCATGAGCAAATTGTGGTTGTTGCTTTAAGCCACTAAGTTTTGAGGTGATTTGTTACATAGCAATAGATAGCAAAAACATTAGATAAAGTCTGAGAAAAGTTCATTAGTGTGATCAAACTTTTGAATATGAGAAATATAAGCAACACCTTGAAAAATAAACACATTTTACTCTTTTTATGACTGAGGGCTTTTTAAAATATATATATATATTGATTTCAGAGAGGAAGGGAGAGAGAGGTAGAAACATCAATGATGAAAGAGCATCATTGAACGGCTGCCTCCTTCATGCTCCATACTGGGGATCGAGCCCACAAGCCAGGCATGTGCCCTTGACCAGAATTGAACCCGGTACCCCTTCAGCCCACAGGCCGACACTCTATCCACTGAGCCAAACCAGCTAGGGCTTGAGAGCTTTCTTTAAAAACTTCTCACCTAGCAGTGAAGGTAACTCTTAATCAAAAACCATCAGATGCTAGAAGTATTCACCAATGATACATCTGATAAAGGGTCAATACCCCAAATTTGTGAAGAACTCAGATAACACCAGAACAACAAACAACCCAGTTGAAAAATGGGCAGATTTGAATAGACCAGTGATGGCGAACCTATGACACACATGTCAGAGATGATACCCGAACTCATTTTTTTGGTTGATTTTTCTTTGTTAAATGGCATTTAAATATATAAAATAAATATCGAAAATATAAGTCTTTGTTTTACTGTGGTTGCAAATATCAAAAAATTTCTATGTGTGACACGGCACCAGAGTTAAGTTAGGGTTTTTCAAAATGCTGACACGCCCAGCTCAAAAGGTTTGCCATCAGTGGAATAGACACTTCTCCAAAGAGGACATACAGATGGCCAATAGACATATGAAAAGTTGCTCAACATCAGTAATTATCAGAGAATTGCTAATTAAAAGCACAATGAGGTACCACCTCACAACTGTCAGAATGGCTCTCATCAATAAATCAACAAACAAGTGTTGGTGAGGATTTGGAGAAAAGGGAATCCTTGTCCTCTATTGATGGGGATGCAGATTGGCACAACCACTGTGAAAAGCAGTATGGTGTGACTGCAAACAGTTAAAAATGGAACAGTCTTATGACCCAGTGATTTTGCTCCTGGGAATACAACCGAAGAAACCCGAAACACTAATTCAAGAATATACACACCCCCATGTTCATTGCAGCATTATTAACAACTAGAGGCCCCTTGCACGAAGAAATTTGTGCAATAGGCCTTCCCTTCCCCTGACTGCTGGCACCGGTTTTCCTCCGACACCCGGGGCCCAGGCCTTTGCTCTGGCCAGAGCCTTCAGTCTTCGCTTCACCCTATGTATGCAAATTGACTGCCATCTTTGTTGGGTTAATTTACCTACTCTTCTGATTGGCTGGTGAGCATAGTGGAGGGATGGTTAATTTACATGTTTGTCTATTGTTAGGTAACATAGCCAAGATATGGAAGCAACTCAAGTTCCCATGAAAAGATGAGTGGATAAAAAAGCTGTGGTACCCATATACAATAGAATACTACTCAGCTGTAAAAAAGAATGAAATCTTACCTTTTGCAACAGCACGAATGAACCTTTGCTCAGTGACTTACGCTCAGTGAAATAAGTCAGACATAGAAAGACAACACCATATGATTTCACTTATATGTGGAATCTAAAGAACAAAATAAAGGAACAAACAAAATACAAACAGACTCAGATACAGAGAACAGATTGACAGTTGACAGAGGGGAGGAGTTTGGGGGCTGGGTGAAAAAAGTGAAGGCATTAAGAAGGACAAATTGGTACTTACAGAACAGTCACAGAGATGTAAATTGCAGCATAGGGAATATAGTCAATAATATTGTAATAACTTTGTATGAGGCCATGTGTGTACCTGAAATATCGAGGGCAAACCACTCTGTAAAATACATGCTCGTTTAACCACCACTGTGCTGTACACCTGAAACTAATACAGAGTAATATTGAATGTAAACTGTAATGGGGAAAAAACACATCCATCAGATGGTGGTTATCAATAGTTGGTCTGAGAAGCAATTACCATTGGTGCCTGAGAAATGTCTCCACGCCTCTACTTTACCTTATCCTGACGGGCCTGAGCTAAAAGAAATTCATGTGATTTATGTTTTCCCAGAGAACTTGGAATCTAATAGGTTAAACTGCTAAATAAAAATATGGTGAATTTTAAAGGCATAATATTTAATACTTTTTTGAAGGGTTCATTCCTCCTTTGTGAAGAAGTTAACTTTGTGAAGGTGTTTGTCTTGAATGTAATAGTTATTTTGTGCAGCTGGTAAAAACCTGCCTTTCTGGTTTGTAGTGTCGTGTTAATCAGCAAAGGTGTCATTACTCATTTGAAGAAGAATTCTTTGTTCTGGTTGAAAGTCTCACTGATGGTATTTTCTAATAAGCTTGTCCTACTTGGGAGTCTTTCTCTAAGATTATAAGCCTCTTGCATATCTGTTCTTTCCAGAATGTTGCTAGTATGTCAGTAATAAAAGTAATCTATCTCTACTGGCTGAGATTTAAGTGGCACATAATTCACAATCCAAAAATATGTCACAGGCATTTATTTATTCTCATTTGAAAAGTAAATTAGTACAGTGTAACATTTAAGTGAAGTTTTTCTGAATGGAGTTATAAAATAAAAAGTCAGTTGCTTTCTTATTTTCTTCCTGTTTCATGCTAATCTCTTTTATTTTCCTGATGATGAAAAACCAAATTCCTGTCACATTTATTTTGTTACATAAAGAAAACTGTATATGCTATAAGATTTACATATAAAAATTTAATCTTGGGCCCCTTTATTTTTTGATGTCTTATAAATTTCAAACATAAGCTACTTATTCTTAGACTACCTTTAGAGTCTGAGTCTGTTGGAATTATGTGACACTGAAACAATTAAAAGTAAACTTAAGTAGCTTTAAATCAGATAAATACCGAGGTCAAGATTACTGAATCTACTCAGCTTTCTCTTTGCTTTCGTAGGTCTGATTGGTCAAGAAAAATGGACATCTTTATAAAGAGGCAGGAAGAGAGGTTTAGTTCATAGGCCACCATGTTTCCAGTATTGCGTCTCTCTTCCTTGTTTGTTGGCCCTTCACATTAATTCAGTGAACTTTTAGGCAGTTCTTACTGTGTGTAAATTATTGGACTGGCTGGAAAGGAAGTGGTGTATAGCTCAATACTTGCTTTCAAAATGTCTAAATATTTGAAAAGTTAAGAGAAATAGAAAACAGCTTTGCCCTGGATGGTGTGGCTCAATGGATAGAGGGCCAGCCAGAGTACCAAAGGGTCCAGGGTTTGATTCCTGGTCAAGGGCATGTACCTTGGTTGCAGGTTTGATCCCTGGCCCTAGTCAGGGCATGTGCAGAGGACACCCAATCAATGTCTCTCTCTCACATCTCAGAGGACACCCAATTGATGTCTCTCTCTCACATCTATGTTTCTCTCTCTCACCCCTCCCTCCCTCTCTTCCATTTTCTCTATAAATCAATGGGGAAAAAATATCCTTGGGTGAGAATTAACCAAAAAAAGAAAATGGCTTTAATAAAGACAGACTAGTGTAAGTGTTGGAGATAAGCAAAATGAGACACTTTGTAGGTTCAATGAAGGCAGAGGTCATAGTGAGGTTGAGGGGATAAGGGCAGGCTTTCTGGAGAAGGTGATGATCAGAACTGGGTCTTGAACGGTAGGTGTGGTTTTGACGATGACAGAGAGGAGGGAAGGTATTCCAGATACAGAGAACAGTAGAGACAAGCCAGGACCCAGGGCAGCCTCATGAATTCCTTTCCTGATATTTGCGTTGTCGCTCCACTCTCACGTCTCATTAGTGGATGTCCATTATGTGTTTTAAGACTAAGTGCTCTGGTTACAGTTACGTTTTATCTTGTAGCATCTTAGAAATTCCTCATTTGGATAGAATTTCTCCTAGAAATGGCCAGAAAGACCTGGAATAGTACGAAATACAATCATATTCATGCCTTTCTTTTGCCAAGCACTGAAAGAAGTAAAGTTTAGAGACAAGTTTTCCTTAAACTTGAAATGACAGTAACCATCTGACTTTGAAATGAAGCCTGGGCCTCAGCATTTAAGGGGTGGGGCACATAGCCTCCACATGGTATTTGATGGTCTGTATGTAATAGTGAGGTTTGCTGCTCAAAGGGCTTAGGAAGAATTTAGACTAAAAAAATCTTAGAATGACTTTTGGTGTGGGGGGCAATGGAGAGTGTAAATTGTTTCTATGTAAACACGGTCAACAAATTGACGGCTCAACACCATAATCCCATTTAGTCTCTGTGCAAATTTCACTTACTTAACAAACCTCTTAGTGCATGAACCTGATCCACAAAACAACTACTTCCATGA
>NW_006285040.1:6360131-6370575 GCF_000327345.1 Myotis davidii
AAAATGGCTTTAATAAAGACAGACTAGTCTAAGTGTTGGAGATAAGCAAAAATGAGACACTTTGTAGGATCAATGAAGGCAGAGGTCATAGTGAGGTTGAGGGGATAAGGGCAGGCTTTCTGGAGAAGGTGATGATCAGAACTGGGTCTTGAACGGTAGGTGTGGTTTTGACGATGACAGAGAGGAGGGAAGGTATTCCAGATACAGAGAACAGTAGAGACAAGCCAGGACCCAGGGCAGCCTCATGAATTCCTTTCCTGATATTTGCGTTGTCGCTCCACTCTCACGTCTCATTAGTGGATGTCCATTATGTGTTGAAGACAGTTTTAAAATTCTTCCTTCAGAAAATCCTTGGGCATGTTACTAAGTGCTCTGGTTACAGTTACGTTTTATCTTGTAGCATCTTAGAAATTCCTCATTTGTGTAGAATTTCTCCTAGAAATGGCCAGAAAGACCTGGAATAGTACGAAATACAATCATATTCATGCCTTTCTTTTGCCAAGCACTGAAAGAAGTAAAGTTTAGAGACAAGTTTTCCTTAAACTTGAAATGACAGTAACCATCTGACTTTGAAGCCTGGGCCTCAGCATTTAAGGAGTGGGGCACGTAGCCTCCACATGGTATTTGATGGTCTGTATGTAATAGTGAGGTTTGCTGCTCAAAGGGCTTAGGAAGAATTTAGACTAAAAAAATCTTAGAATGACTTTTGGTGTGGGGGGCAATGGAGAGTGTAAATTGTTTCTATGTAAACACGGTCAACAAATTGACGGCTCAACACCATAATCCCATTTAGTCTCTGTGCAAATTTCACTTACTTAACAAACCTCTTAGTGCATGAACCTGATCCACAAAACAACTACTTCCATGAGCCAAAAAAGGTAATGACTAGTTTCCACTTGGCATACTTTCGCTTTTTAAAAATATTCTTATGCAAATAAAACGTGCATGCTAACTAGTCAGATGTACAAAAAAAGCTTCTGATGAAAACCAACTCCTTCCCTGTCTCACTTTCTAGAAGTTTCTTAGAAGTTGTAGTCATTCTGGCCCCAGGGTTCCTTTAAGGTTCTGATGGTCCAATCAATGCTTCCACCATAGATGTTCTTTGTATTACCTTCTGGGAGCACTGTGCTCTCCTCTCGCCTTTTTATTAGTATACTTTTTTCATCTTCTAGAGGTTAATCATTTGCTGGCATTAACAGGTAATCAATAAATATTTGAGCGAATGAAGTCTTCTTTCTTTTATAATATCCTTGATGGTACTTACTTGTTCTTTTCTAGTAATAAATCCCAAAACTTACCCAGGATATTTCTAGTCTGTTCTTTGGCCCTTATGTCAGTTCTCTATTGGTTCTTAATTTTTTTACTCAATTGTGATTTCTTTTTAACCTGAAGACTTTCAACTCGAACTGCCAAAGATAGCCCAGAGGTAGTTTCTATGAGGAATCCACATGAAGAATGAAATTGTTCATAAGTGTAGCAGCAGAAAGCATGATAATGAAATTCTAACAGGGAATTCCAATAGGGGTCAATTAGGGCAGGCTGGCAGCAATGTGAGCTGGTGACGTGCACCCCCCACCTGGTAGCTGATTTACTGCTGCCATCCATGCTTTCTGAGTCCTGTCATATTACAGGATGACAGATGAGAATTAAGAGCTTGTCACCTACATGTTTGCTTAAAATAGTGCAGAACCATAGTATTTCTGAGGTTCACCTGGCTATGTTCCAGGTGTGTGTAAACACACCGGTAATGTAGACAGCTGTACAGGGCATCATGAGACACCATGCTTTCTCATAGGTCAGCTCTGGAGTCATTGCATAACACTGCATGCTTTCCTTGTGGTTTCTTTGTACAGGATAACAAATATGTTGAAGGGTGATATTTGTAAAGAATTTTCAGCTCCAGATTCTAGTTAAATGCAAAACTGTTGCAGAGTATCGACAGACTATGTTCTGGTATTTTTGGAATGATAATTTGGAAAATGGTGATTTCTCCTATGCATGACATTTTTGCAATTTCTATATACTTTCCAAACTACTAAACTGGTTTTTCAAGCTTGCTTTTCTGTATGTTCTTCATGAGTAGAGTATTATATCTTCTTTATACTTTACAAATAGACTGTATGTATGAAAAAGCTAACATTTTTTGTGGAAATAGAAGCATAAAATATTTTTCATAAAGACAACCTTGGTATAAATATATATATATATATATATACACACACATTTTTTTTTTTTTAAATTTTCCCTACTTCTGTCCCTGGTATATGTTAAAGGATAATTCATTCTCCTTTTGTTTATGAAGCATTCCTTTACCCACTTGGGATAGGAGAAGTAGGTCAGAGTGGCTCTACCTATCCTAGTTACTCTGTCTGTCCCTGTCTGTGCCTGACCTGGAGAATTTACCCAAGGAGATTAGATCAAGATGGAACACTAGCCTCATACGCCAGCCTTCCAGAAATATTTTGAAGTAACAGGAAAGATATGTGTGCATTTTCCATAGCAGAGCCTGGAAAATAAGAAAGGCTGATCTCAGCCGGCCAGAAACTATTAAAAACATTTTTTGAGGCAAAGAGCAAATGTGAAACAACTGAAGTTGAAAACCATACTCCAAAACATGGGCAGAACAATGGAAGGAAGAAGTGATGGATTAAAGATTGCTCCAAATTTAGTGGCTGTGGATATACTGGGATTAGGCGAAGACCCAAGCAACCATCCAGGTGATCTTATAGAACTGCAAGATGCCCAGTGTCTTTCCAGTAAATTCAGAGTCAACTTTTATTGTTTTCAACCAAGAATTCTGCTTGATGCACTCACATTGCTATGGTAAACTGTATTCATGATGATATTTATAGTGTACCGTTTAAATTTCCTATACTCAGGATTTTTACTTGGGACCCTGGCTTGGCCCAAACCTACAAAGTCACTGCTCTCACAGGGCAAGGGCAAGGAGGCTGGTGGATTGCCTGCCTATTTCTGTTTACTGCTTCAAAAATGCTGGGAAACTGGCTCAGGCATTGGTGGGGGCCACTTTATAAATTCTGCCTGCCACAGAGTCCAAGTAGAATTTTATAAGACCTACATGAAAAAAAAGCATAAACCTTCCTTGAAGGATATTAAAGAAAACCATATAAGATATCATCCTTCCCAGTTCTGTCAATTAAATTTTATTCATCAGATTCCCAACAGAATTGTTCATTAAATTGGCAAGCTAGTTCTAAACTTCCTCTAGTAGAGAAAAATGCCTAAGAATTGGCAAAGATAATTTTGAAAAAAGAATCAACAAATTAAACTAAACTCATTACAATCTTAGAGGATTGGTCCAGGAATAATTCATGGAATTGAATGAGGGTTCATTTAGTAGATGATAAAGTTGTTTCAAATGCAAAGAAATGATGGCCTTCCTGGTGAGAGATGGTGCAGTTGCCTATCCATTCTGAGACAAATTTAGGCCCTTATCACAAGTACAAAAATAACTTCCAGACAGAGTGAAGAGCTAAATATATTAAGTAAAATTGTATTAGGAGCACTTAGTAGAATTTGTTCATTAAATTTGGGTTAGATAATGCCTAATCCAAATGCTAGGAAATGCAATTGATTAGTAAGCACATATATGATAGAGCAATTACCCCCTCTCCCTTTTTGCTCAATCAAATTGGAAAAATTTTGTTCAATCCAAATGTTGGCAAGGGTGTGGGAAAACACACTCTCATTGAATGAATTGTAATGATCTTTTTGGCAGTGCCCATTGTAATTTTAAGTATGCATATCCTTCAAATGAGTAATTTCCAGATTTTTACCCTAGCTGAAGGCATAGGTACATGAGCACAAAGACATATTTATTAGCTGTAGCATTGTTATTATGCCAACAACCTAAAGATCCATCATGGAAGTGCTTTCTGTTTATAAAGCTAATGGGTTTTGAAAAGGGACCAGTTAAGTTTATCCAACATAAGTTAGAGGAAAACAAAACACCTATGGGATTTGACATAAGAATCATTTTCTCCGAGTGTGAGCTTTTATCACCTATTTTATTATACATTTAATCAAAACATTTCCCTTATGTTAGAAATTCATTTTCTAAAAGCAGTGCAATATTGAGTACTCACCCTACGGGAGTGAGCATACAACCTGAAGTCTCTGAGGGAAAATGCAACTGAACAGACCCCTACTTCATTAACACAATATGTGACTTCTTGGGTTTTTTTGTTTGTTTGTTTGTTTTTGTTTTTTTTTTTACTATCCTGTTATAAGTGCCAGTGATGGGGCAAAAGAAAGGAACCATATATATCTGTATGTGTACCATCGAAATGGATTATTGTCAAGATTAATGTGGTATGTGGAATAGTGCTTGCTGATTAAATGTTTATCTCTTATGTGTGAATAATTGATATTTAATCTATTCAGCGGTTGCCAACCGGTGGTCCTCGGACCAATGGTGGTCCATGAGGTCAAAAAGATTGGCGACCGCTATTAAATCAGATGATAAGAATCTTAATTTAAAGAATCTGTATATATATGTAGTGGGAGAGGAAGAAGTGAGATTAGATTTTTAGGTAGGCGTCAGCATTTACAAAGCAGCCAAGTGGAATGTTTCCTTTGTTTTTGCTTTTATGAAAGAGATACCATAAGATATTTTCACTAGGGCCTTTCAGAACATTAACTTTGACGTCTTTAATCTATGGGTTTATTAGTTGAGGGCTGAAAATAAAAGCTTTGGCTATTGTTATTTAAATTTTACTAGTATATATATCTTCTGTATTGGTTGTGAGAGTAACACTGTAGGTGAAAATTGCTTTTTAAAGTGAAAGAGTTGTGGGATTTTAATCAAAATAAGTGTATTTTTTAATGAATTTATTAATGCTCTTTATATAAATTATTCTTTATTAAAAGAATTTTGTCCTGAAGATAATTTACAATACCACAAGAAAATATGTTTATATTAATTTAAAACCCACTACAATTTTAAGATTGTTTTCCAAGGCAATTTCTGTCATACACATTACTTAAAAACTCCTTTTTTTTTCCTTTGTAACTAAGGCAAAAGTTATAGAGGGAACTGTGGGTTAATAAAATTGTTCCTGTTGTGAGCGAAGCTAATAAAAGATGAGGACTGACTGTATCCCACTGAGAATAACAAAACACCTTGTTAAATATAAAAATAAAACTGTGAATTATTTTTGCAGAAGTCAACGAGAGGTTCCGTTGTCCTTGACCACGTATTCCGTCACATAAACCTCGTGGAGATTGATTATTTTGGGCTGCGTTACTGTGACAGAAGCCATCAGACAGTGAGTACAATGACTTCGTATTAAATGTTTCTGGTTATAACTTTCACTCTATCTCTGGCCTTTCCTGTGTGGTTTTAGGTAGTTAGGGTCCTTGTAAATGAAAATGACTTTGAAAACCTTAAACATGTTTTCCCTGGCTAATTTCTTTGCATTTCTCCCCAAAAGTCTGTAGAGTTGCAGGATTCACAACTCATATGATAGCCCTCCTCTGTACAGATGCTTACCTGGTTTCCACTTTTGCAACCATATCAAGAGTACTTTTCAGCCCTAGCTGGTTTGGGTCAGTGAATAGAGCATCAGCCTGCGGACTGAAGGGTCCCTGGTTCGATTCCGGTCAAGGGCACATGCCCAGGTTGCAGGCTCGGTCCCCAGTAGGGGGCGTGCAGGAGGCAGCCGATCAATGATTCTCTCATCATTGATGTTTCTCTCTCTCTCCCCTCCCTTCCTCTCTGAAATCAATAAAAATATTTTTTTTTAAAAAAGAGTACTTTTCATTTGTGCTGTTAAGGACTAAATAAACCAGTGAATGTGTTAGGAGGCCACTGGCTGATCTATTGAAGTGACAGATATTATTGCCTTTTAAGAAAGTGAATGGTTAAAGAGAAGAAATATATACAGTGTAAAAAGGTGACTAAGTTTCAGGAGTTGGATGAGCAATTATAAAATAAGTAAGGGTGTTCATTCATGAGCTTGATGGATTATGAGTAATAAAAGTAACCAAGCTTTTGGTGTCTGATGCCAGTTGTTCACAAGGATTTAATTCAGAACGTCTTCCTGGCTGCTGGATGATGGTTATATTACCAGAAAGGGGACCTGGCCCTGAGTGGGTCTGCCTAGGGTCGGCCGGTAGTGTGTGGGTTCTTGACTTTGTGCAGGAAAAATTTCATAGCACAAGTCCAGGTGAGTTTTAGAAGATGGGTATTAAAGCTGGGGACGGTGAAACAAGGAAGGCCTGGGGAAATGAGCCTAGGCTGGGCTGCTTTGGCTCAGTAAGAAGTCAGAGAAAAGGGGGTTTTGGGGGCAGGTTCAGGAGGTTTGCCTGGGGTGAACTGTCATTGCCTGCTGCTGCCCTGGTTGTAAGCCTGTCGGGTCCCTAAGCATTTAGGAAATGCATGCCTGTGGGGAAAGATGGGAGGGGAGGAGGAAAGGCTGGGGTGTGCTCCTGGGAGAAAGAGTTTGGCAGTGCCCGTTGTAATTTTAAGTATGCATATCCTTCAAATGAGTAATTTCCAGATTTTTACCCTAGCTGAAGGCATAGGTACATGAGCACAAAGACATGTTTATTAGATGTAGCATTGTTATTATGCCAACAACCTTCGCTTTGAGGGGTTTTAAAGGCTGGGCATTTAGGGGAAGTTTTGGGGGAGGATCTCAATAGAATATTCATCGGCTTTATGCTGATGTACCAGAATAAGGTTTATTCTCTTAACTTCATCTTGGGTGTGGTTGGCAAATGGCACTAACTGGATTTCTGCTGTCTCCCTGAGTATGGCGATTTAAACTATTTACCCTCTAGTTGGGGAGAAGTGCAAACCATTTACTCTCAAGTGTCCCTGGTTTAGAAAAGAAAGGATTTACTAGATGGCTCCAAATTACTGTTTCTTTCTTAAAAAGAAAAAAAAAATTGTTGATTTCAGATAGGAAGAGAGAGATAGAAACATCAATGATGAGAGAGAATCATTGATTGGCTGCCTCCTGCACGCCTCCTACAGGGACTAAGCCCCAAACCAGGCATGGCCCTGACAGGGAATCGAACCGTGACCTCCTGGTTCATGGGTCAGCGCTCAACTCAACCACTGTTTAACTATCTGCCTCAATTTCTCTATGCCACTTGTTCTAGCTAACTGGCCTGTCTCAGAGAGTTACAGAAACTCGCTGTATTGGTTAGTATTGATTCTATATGGTTATAAGGCTCAGAGCTGTTAAACAGAGGAGAGACTTTGGAGGTCATGATTTAGAGCTACACAAGGATATTTATTAGTGACTTTTGTTTTAGTCTAAGAAAGATCTTAACCTCAGATAGACACAGTCTTATGCAAAATGCTTATGCTCACCTTAAAAATACCCCCATTTGACTTACCTTTTATTTTTCATGCTGCTTACCTCCTGTTTGAATAAAGTTTTCCTCTTCTTCCTTCATCAGTTCTTGCAGCCTCCACTTGGTCATCTGGGGTCTATTCAGTGAGGAACACACTTGCTGGGTGGTGTTTCCCTCCCAGGTCTCAGGAATGTGCTAGGGTGAGAGGAGGCAGGCAAATGGAATGTTATTGATGGTGATAAGTTGTAATCTTTTTTTGAGCTGGTTCCATAACTTGTTCTGTTTCATACGGGTGTTTCACAAGATAGGAATAAAAAATTGGGTGTGTTGGTTAGCTTTCCACAGAAAGGAATGGCTTTCTAAAGGCAAGCGGTCATGAATGCATACTTTAAAGAAAGGGAATGGCATATTCAGAGTTCACTGAATTCTGTCCCATACAGGCGGTACATCAATATAGCAGAACTATAAATCTATACTGAAAGATTAGATTGAAAGCCATAGAAGATATCTTGCATGACATTCATATTTTTGAAATAACATTTTTCCTAGCAGAAAAATAAAATACAGTTTTCTGATCTTATCTCGTATGTCAGACCTTGCCTGGAAAGACTGTCTTGCTAAAATTATGTAGACCTTATCTGTCTTTTCTTCACCCCCTTTGGAAAGGGGGGGAAATGTGAAAAGCTAGAGAATTTCAAACAATGACCTGTATCACTGCAAAATGAATGAGCAGTTGGTATTGATAGTTTAAAGTTTTCCAGGGCTTTTATTAAGACCAAAAAGAAGGGGTTTTTTTTCTTACTTTTACTCCTGAAGTTTGTTATTTGTGATAGTGTTTGTAATACATGTTTTAGGAGAAAACAAATTACACAATTAGAGAGGGAATGCTTGTAAGTAATTTTTTTGATCAGGTATGTAAATCACATGGAAAAATGATTTTTTACCTCCTGAAATTTTTTTCTGGTGAACTCAGATGAAACAGAGGTGATTTGTGAACATGCATAGCCTTTGCACGTTCAATGCCTGGTTGTGTGATGTTCCTTTTAGTTGTGGGAAGATGTGAGAATAAGGCCTTTCCTCCAGGTAACCTTTCATCAGAGTGCACAGTTCCGGAGGCCTGAGTGTGTGCAGGTGGGAACACACGAATCCATTCCCAACTCACTTCTCACAGGGACTGAGACAGAACTTAAGGATTTCTCTGAGGAAAAGCTCAGGCAGGCTTTCCACTCTGGAATGGCAACCACCCAAGGCTCAACTTTAAGTTTCTAGGGAAGTTGATGATAAACTCAAATTCATATTTCCTTGTCTTCTCTCTATATTAGAAGGAGCAGCCCTGCATAACCCATAGTCACTTAATGTACTAGTAAATATCCCATAGTTACTTGTGGTAAATAGGAATTTAAAGAATACCCTATGTTGGAATGCACAGGACATAGTAAAAAAATTTGCCTTAAAACTAGAGTAATGAATTTCATAAATTCATAGTGTCCATTTGAATGGGTTTTGTATATTGCTCTGCTCTTTTTCAGCACCCAGAAGTTTATTTTTAATGGGGAATGCCTGTGTAACAATCTATAGTATAATTAAGATCTACATAGAGAAGACTTTGAGGCTCTTAGAAGTACCACTTAGGTCGACTCTTGAGGTAAATAAAAAGAGAAAGTGGGAGAAGAGGCTCTGGTGATAAAAGGGAATAAAGAGCCCTAGCCGGTTTGGCTCAGTGGATAGAGCGTAGGCTAGTAGACTGAAGGGTCCCGGGTTCAGTTCCGATCAAGGGCGCATGTGGGAGACAACCAATCAATGTGTCTCTGATGTTTCTCTCTGTCTCTCCCCCTCCCTTTCACTTTCTCTAAAAATCAGTGGAAGAAATATCTTCGGGTGAGGATTAACAAACAAACAAACAAACAAAAGATAACAAGGGAAGAAGAGATGACTCACTTGCAGTGAAAAGCCCTAGGCCAGTGATGGCGAACCTATGACACGCGTGTCAGAGGTGACACGCAAAGTCATTTTTTTGGTTGATTTTTCTTTGTAAATGGCATTTAAATATATGAAATAAATATCAGAAATATAAATCTTTGTTTTACTATGGTTGCAAATATAAAAAAAATTTCTATATGTGACACGGCACCAGAGTTAAGTTAGGGTTTTTCAAAATGCTGACACGCTGAGCTCAAAAGGTTCGCCATCACTGCCTTAGGCTCTCTCTTCCATTAGCAAAGGATCGTGCCTGGGGCTATGCCCCAAACACTGGTGGGGGTGGGAAGGGAGGGTGGGACTGGGGAACCTGCAGCACTGCTAGTCAGCCAGTTATGGCCAAAATATAAGCAAGTGAGCTGGACTGGCAGTGACTGAAGGGTCAGGGAGGGCTTTATGGCCACGGTGGAGATTTAGTGCATATTGCCTGAGAAAATAGGCAGCTATCCTAGAGAACTGGAGACCAATATGCCTGATGACAGATGGACAGATGTCTATCTCTAGGACAGCATGGCAGGAAACTTGTCTGCCCTGGACGATCTAGACCAGGAGTGGGCAACCTTTTTGTGAGCGCGTGCCAAAACCAGCAAAATCTCTGACTCAAAATTCTTCTGCGTGCCAACCTTAATTTTTTGAGAACATGTTACGCCTACTTGATATCTCTTAAGGTGTACGTATGTGAAGAACCTTAAAGAAATAATAAAATTCATTCGAGTGACAAAAACACAATATAAGATGATGAAAAATACATTTATTTTTAAATTTTAAAAAAATATATATTTTATTGATTTTTTTGCAGAGAGGAGGGGAGAGGGATAGAGAGCTAGAAACATCGATGAGAAACATCTACCAGCTGCCTCCTGCACACTCCCTACTGGGAATGTGCCCACAACCAAGGTACATGCCCCTGACTGGAATCAAACCTGACCCTTCAGTCCACAGGCCGACGCTCTATCCACTGAGCCAAACCGGCTTCGGCAAACATTTTTTTTTTAAATTTCTTTATTGGTTAAGGTATTGCAAATGTGTCCTCATCCCCCCATTAACCCCCAACCTCTCACCCGCCCCGCACTCATACTCTCATCCCCCTGTTGTCTGTGTCCATTGGTTTGGCTTAATTGCATGCATACAAGTCCTTTGA